>NW_024543059.1:54215000-54585000 GCF_018167655.1 Microtus oregoni | reverse complement strand
TTATGCTGAGTAATATGTAGATAGGAGAAATGTTTTTAATTTCTTCAGGTTCAATTTTATCAAATTGCTCTTGTTTTAAAAAAAGTATTTTTACTTTTTCAGGTAACTGTGGAGAACTTTTTGCGGGTGTTAACCGGGAGGGTGCCTCCTAGTACTCCTCGTTCAAAGCGTCTTCTCTCCGATGACAGAAGCAACATTCTTATTTATATGACAGGTATTTCAGAATTAGAAATCCGTAGTCGATTACGTTGAAACCCGCTGGAGCGGAGCCCCGTGGACAAGTGCTGAAGTTTAACTTAGCTAAACTAGCACGGTGTGCCGTCGTTTATTCCCATGACACAGGGCTACTTGAAATGATACCTAATGGGGTGTGGATTGAGGATCTTTATTCTAGAATCTGACACTGTTGCCGGCCTGTGTAAATGTCACAAGTGGAAAAATTCCCATCTAATGTCATGTGACAGGTGGGAGTCAAAACGCAGGCCCACTGAAAGCGGACAAAGTCACCTGCAGACTCTGTGCACAGGAAACATGAGTTAGTTTCATGTCTACACCTGGGTCCTGGCCCAGAACGTCTGGCTGTGTAGACAGGTGTTCTGCAGTCAGCGGTCCTCCTGGTCCCTCGTGGAGGACAGTGCATGATGTTCTCTTTGTGTTGGTTCCGGGCTCTGCACAGAGCTCTTCTGCTCTGCCCCTTTTCCTCAGTCTCCTGCCGCCATACCCCACTTCCTGTGTTGGCCTCTTGTTGGCCGTCCGTCCCTTCTCTGCTGAAAAATTTATAGTCTCCAGTGTTCCTGCCTTAGGATTAGCGTAGTGTAGAGCTCAGGCTCAGGACTGGGACTCCGCCTGACATCCTTTGTTCTGGTCAGGGTGAGACTCATGAAACTGGTGAGCATGGTCCCCAGTGTTCCAGTTTCTAGGCTAGCTTTAGTTAGTGTACTAGACTGCACACGTTACAGATTTTACATTTCTCTTCTGGATTTGTTACCATTTCCTTGAAGATAACTCCAGCCATGAAGGAATTCAGTAGTTTTAACAGAGCCTGGCAGCCTGCTCTCCTGGGTTCTGCTGCTTGTTTAGGGAGCGCGGCTTTGAGGGCCCTGTCGTCTCTGTGTGTTTTTTTCATCTTCTGCCCTGCTTTCCGCTACAACGGCAGAGTCTAGTGGTTGTGGAGAGATAAGCGAGCTCGTAGCTTAAACATTCCTGTCCACTGTTTTACAGGAAAAGGTGCTGAAGTCTGGAACGGGAATAGCTGATAATTAGGATACTAAATAATAAAAGCTGCTGTATTTACAGCTCTGCACACCATGAACTGTCTTCAGTCCCCACGTTTCCCCTTCAGCAGCCGGTGATTTTGGTGATTTCGGTGCTGTTCCCCAGAGCCTCCGTGCATAGTTGTGCAGCTCTTACCTTGCACACAGTGCTTGGCTTGGTGCTAAGCGACAACTGCAGTCTGGTGTGCTTTGACTGACTTGTGTGCCCTGCTGCAGGGATGTCCGTGGGAAGGGGAAGTGCACCTTACCCGTAGAGCTCACGTCACGGGGCCCGGGGGCCGGAACTGACCTGGCCTTTCCTCCTTCACTGCGGAGAGGAGGGCACCTTAGCAGTCTGCATCAGGGGCCGCGCCAGCCAGGAGTGCTCCACTGTGTGCAGAGAATGAGGCAGAGATTAAGTTATTTACCTAAAATAGAACAGGCGGTAAGTGGCACAGCGAGGGTCTGCGTCCAGACAGACTGGCTCTTTGATGTCACCTCCCTCGGCCAGCTCTAATGGACTGTGCTCAGTGGTCAGGGATGCAGACATCAGTTTTTATCTGAGACCTGTGCTTCCTAGTCATAGTAGCGTGGAGCATACACTGAAGGGACGGCGCACCAGGACTGGGTGTTCTTAGTGCCTTTCTCACCAAAATGTGACACATCTGTATGGATGAGATGAACTGCAGACATACCAGTGGAGGCCAGTGGAGTTAGGTAACTATGATAGAAAACCTTAAAGAATGATATGAACGGCTCTTGTACAGTCCAGCCATTCTTTGTTTAGTTGGTGGGGAAAATTGCAGCTGTTTTCCAGTCCGTATTTTAGGTAGGAAAGTAGTATTAAAGCATTGCAGGAAAGGATGTACTGTGTATATCTGTGTGCTTTTATTACTGCGTGTTCTGTATGTGCCAGGAAATATGTCAGTGTTGTCTTTTTGGCTTTCTACAAGGTCACGGGGGAAATGGTTTCTTGAAATTCCAAGATTCTGAAGAAATCACCAACATAGAGCTTGCGGATGCTTTCGAGCAGATGTGGCAGAAAAGACGGTAATTAGCACCTCCTCACTCTGTTCCTTACTGTCTCCTGCTCTTTCCCACAGGGTGAGGGTTGAACCAGGGCTCGTGCACACTGGGCAAGTGCTCTAGCCGGGGCTACACACACAGACCAAACAGATCATGCACCACTATCAACCTCCTGTGGGAGATGTGTGATTATTTTACATGATTTCAACTTGCCCTAATCGCTTCTTTTACTGTGAAATTTATATATGTTATTTCATTGAACAGCACTTTGTGAAAGGAAAATTCAGTTATTTAACATGAATGAGTTGACTTGAAACATTTTTCATTTATCTGTTTATTTAGTGTGTGCATGTGTGCATTTGTGTACACGCACATACATGTGTGCACGTGTGTATATGTATGCACACATGTGTGCCTGTGTGTGCACACACTCTGCTGGGCATGTAGAGGTTAAAGGGAACTTGGGGGAGTTGGTTTCATCCTTCCTCTATGTGGGTAGCGGGGACTGAACTCGGGTTGTAGGTCTTGTTCCCCAGAGCCTTTTCTCACGGAGCCCTCCCACTGCTCCTGGATTGACTTCAAGGTCACACCTCCTGCTCTGTAGCTGGTATGTTCTTGCCATGCCTACTCCCGCAGCGTGTATTTGAGGCAAAGTCTCACTGTGTCACCCAGACTGCCCTTAACCTCACGATCTTCCTGCTTCACTTCCCGAGTCGCTGAGTCAAAGATGTGCCACTAAATTAGTTCATTATGTTTGATTCAGCCTCACTCACAGTTTCAGGGCACAGGCAGACGTAGCCAGATTCTTTGCCGGAATACATGTGGACCGCCTCTAGTCCAGCTCCGGGTGTCCTCTGGAACCTGACGAGCACAGACTGTCTGTTTCTGTTGGCATGGTGACCTTCTGAGCCCCAGCACATGGTCCACCCAGAGCACTCTAGGACTTCCCAAGGCCGCAGCTCCGAACTGTTCCACACTTGGACATGTCACGTGTACCCCAGCAGTGACTCCACCGCTCCGTGGCGGTGTGATTGTTGCGAGGCTGCAGCTATTGGCAAGCACATTCAGGGAGGAGAGTCACTCTGGCCCCCAGTCTGGAAGGGAAAGTCCATTTGTTTTCCATCTAAACAAGAAGGCACAGTGAGCGGGGAGAGTCTGATGTTATCAGGGAGCTGTGGTTGAGAGACAGGAAGCCAGGAACACAAGCCTGTGAGGGTTGCACTTCCAGCTGGTTGCCCTCTGCTGAGAGGCTGTGGGACCCTTGGGACTGTGCCTGAGCTCTCTGGGGTGAATGGGAGGGGGATGGCCGGGGCTTTCAGATTCTGAACTACATAGATGTGACTATGTCACAGGCTCCTGCCACTACGGATGGAGCCAGTCAGCCCCTGTGCCTTTCCTCTGCTGGAGTGGAACTGTGAGCTAAAACAGACACCCTTAAGTTGTGGCTGTTGGGACTTTATGTCTCAGTGTGTCTGCAGCACTTGCCTCTCCAGCCGTACTGGGCATCGTTTGAGTACGGTGACGGAGCCATACACACATGTGTGTGAAATACGAGCATCAGCAGAGCATTTGTGCTCATATGTGCTCATATACAGAGTTAAGTTTCCAAGGAAACCTGTATGTCAAGAGGTTCTTAAATATTTGAGCTCTGAGTTGTGTGGCCGAGAGGAGAGGGCAGACACATGGAGACAGCTGTCTTGGGACATCACCTCTGTCCCCTTTGGAGCGCTCTCATGAGTAGAATTCTTCTTTTACCTTTCAGCTGATAGGTGACTGAGGTTTACATTACTGAATCGTTGGAGGAGTATTAGTGTATAGCTAACAGCATGATTTGGATTCTCCCCTTTTCTTTCAGCTGATAGGTGACTGAGGTTTACATTACTGAATCATTGGAGGAATATTAGTGTATAGCTAACAGCATGATTCGAATTCTCCCCTTTTCTTTCAGCTACAATGAGCTGCTGTTCATTATTGACACTTGCCAAGGCGCGTCCATGTACGAGCGGTTTTATTCCCCTAACATCATGGCCTTGGCTAGCAGCCAAGTGGGGGAGGATTCGCTGTCCGTGAGTGTTTTCCCTTTACTCCACGTGTTTTATGTGTGCGTGCTGTTGTTAGATGTTATAAACAGGAAGTTTCGATATTTCAAACAATTTGTCAGGATGCTCCTGTGTGATGAGTGCTTCCCCCTCTCGCAGCACCAGCCAGACCCTGCAATTGGAGTCCATCTTATGGACAGGTACACCTTCTACGTCTTGGAGTTTTTGGAAGAGATTAATCCAGCTAGCCAAACTAACATGAATGACCTTGTAAGTATTCTATTGATTTTATTTCACATATTGGTGTGCTAGCTTTTATGTGGTTCCTGAGGTCTGTTCTTCCCAGGATTCCAGTGGGTGCTGTGCTTGCATCATGGTGTGCCCTTTGGAACTTCAAAATTACGTTTATCTGTCTGTATGGGTGTGCATATAAGTGCATGTGTGCAGAATATGTGTGCATGTGTGCAGAATATGTGTGCATGTGTGTGCATATGTGCATGTGCAGAGGACAACTTGAGGAAGTCAGTAAGTTATGTCCTATGCGGGTCCTCTGGTCATGAGGTTTCGTGGCGTGTGCCCTTACCTGCTAGGCCATCTTGTTGTCTCCCAGTATAACGTTTAGCACACGGGGCCAGCAGCTTTAACCCAGTCACCCTTTATTCCTGGGTCCTTGACTACTTTTGTTTTGTTTCTTTTTTACCTGCTGGGTATATTTTAAAAGCCATCTGTTCACCTTTTGAAGTTCTCACCATTCTGACTGAGTTTAGCCGGGCTGTACTCTTCCAGGAAGGCCAACTGAGCTCTTCCTTGGATTTTATTTTACTCTCTCCGAGCTTCCATAGAACTCAATTTCTCTCTTGTAACATTTACCAGTCTGTCTTTGTTGATTTCAGGCATTGAGCGAAGTCTTTGTCATTTGACTTGAAGCCCTTTCCTTACATAGTTTTATAGCCTATAACTTGTAGTGGAGTCTCTCAGCATAGCTTGAATTTAATTAAAATCCCCTTCTTTCCTGTGCTGTGCCCTTTCAGTTCGAGCAGCTTGAAGCTGCTGAGTTGGCAAAGTGAGAAGCTGCAGAGGGTAGTTCTGTGATGACGTCACTCTTCCCACCTGCTTGCACTGTGTTCATTCATCTGCACACACTGGTCCGACCCTCCTGTCCTGCCCTCCCAGTGCCCGTGTCCTGCTAGCACAGGGCCGCTGGCGTAGGACGTTCCTTCTGTGTCTGATACATGTGGTCACTGGCTGTGCACACGGGCAGACACAGCTTCTGCTTTCCTGGACTCAGGAACGAGGGTGACCGAGCAGATGACTCTGTCCTTACTCTCAACCCAACTCTGCACTGGCCCTCACCGAGCAGAATCCCTTCGAGTGAGTTGTCAGTATTGACAGAATCCTGCCAAATTCTAGAGCTGCTGCTGTGGGCTGCCAAATGGGCCAGGAGTACTTGCTAACACCAGTTTGAAGATTATGTGTGTTGATACGTGTTAAGTTCTGATAGGGACTTGAATATTAACACAAACTTTTTGTAATACTAATTTCACTTTTTAAAAAATTTATTTATTTATTTTATATCCCGACCACAATCTTCCTTCCCTCTTCTCCTCCCACTCCCTCCCCCTTCTCTTTGCCCCCTTACCCACCGTTCCTCTGTTTGCTCAGAAATGGGCAGCCCTCAGCATGTCCTGTCAAACTACCATAAGACCAAGCACCTCCCCTGTATTCAGTCTGGGTGAGGCAATCCAGTATGAGTAATGGGTTTCTGAGAGCTAGTCAAAGCAGGGACAGCCCCTGCTCCCATTACTAGGAGTCCCATGAAACATGATTAATAAAAACTTAGAGAAATTGGGGTTCAACCTGAAAACCCAAAAAGCAGCCAGCCACTGGCTTTTACCTCAACCTCAGTCTAAAAATAGTGATCCTGCCTCCAGGAATCTCAGAATGAGACTATGTCTGAGAGCTGTTTCCTTCCGTTTTACATTCCTCTCTAGGGCTGGGATTAAAGGCGTGCACTGCCCAGTTTCTATAGCAAACTAGTGTGGTTACTGGGATTAAAGGTGTATGTTATCATTGCCTGGTCTGTTTACTTTCTGAACCTCAGGCAAGCTTTATTTATTAAAGTACAATTGAAATGCCCAGTCCCTCCAGTAGACGAGCTGTGTAGAGGCCCAGGTCAGGCCGGTGCGGGCTCCCTGGTTGTTGGTTCTGACTCTGAGCTGCCATGAGTCAGGCTAGCCATTTCTGCGGATTTTCCTGTGATGTCCCTGCGTTCTGCTAATTTCACTTGTTAGTAGACAGAAGCACCACCTTGCTTCTCTCTCTTATGAAAACATGCTTTCTCTCGACTTCTGCTGTCACAGAACCCGAGCACAGCAGCTCCTGGGCCGCTTAGCTCACGTGGGAATGCAATACACATTTATTCCGAGAAGAAAATGCATCACCTTTTCCAGTGCTTATTTTTAAAATCTTTTTTATTTTATTTTTTCAGTTTTTTGAGAAGGGTTTCTCTGTCTGCCAGCTCTAGGCAGGTGGATCCCTGTGAGTTTGAGGTTAGTCTGGTCTACAGAGTGAGTTCTAGGACAGCCAGGCCTATATAGAGAGACCCTGTGTCATGCATGCACACAAAGTGATGTGTAAAGTGATCCATAAGAACTTACAACAATTTGTTATATCTCTAGGTCATAATAGCACTTGCTTTGTGTTCTGTTATCTAGAGATCCAGAGTACAGTTTGCTGAGGGACTGTGGTCGTAGGACTGTGTCGGCGCTGTAGGAGCAATAGAATATCTGCCCCCTTAATAGTACACTGTACCGTTGGAGTCTGTGTTTCCAACCGTAGTCTCTGGCTCCTCAGGTCATCTTTAGAAGGTGTCTGTGAGCTCAGTAAACACTCCTTTTGCTTTTCTCAATGAGTGTGCATGTGTCTGTCTTGCTAATCACTAGTGTGGAGTGTCACAGGTAAGATTAACACAGAAATTACCATGACATCTGTGAGTGGAGAAGTCTGGTTTTCACTGCATGTCTGGGGGATGCTACCACGGTTAAACTAAGTTAATTGGTTTCTGAAGGGACACATAGTTTCACAGCAGTAGAGGTGTGCTGTAGTTGGCCATACTTCACCTTCCTGGAGTCCGCTTGGACTCTGTAATCTTCTTTACCTATTGGACAGCTGTGGCTCATTTTCCTTGACTACTGTGTTAGTCAGATCAGCACCCTTATAGCATCTTCTGCTGTCCGTAGGCTTCCTTCTGAGACCAGGCACTGCAGTAGGAAGGAAATGCTAGTCTTACCCAGGGTCTTATCTTTATAATACACTACCGTCTAGTGCACTGCTTCATGTAGTCAAAGTTGTTTGTGTATGTGCTTATCACGATGACTAATACTGTTACTATTTTCAGTTTCAAGTTTGTCCCAAAAGTCTCTGTGTATCTACTCCTGGACATCGTACTGACCTTTTCCAGCGCGATCCCAAACATGTCCTGATAACCGATTTCTTTGGGAGTGTGCGGAAAGTGGAGATCACGGCAGAGACCATCAGCCTGCAGCGGGACCCGACAGCCGTGGAGAGCAGGTATTCATCTCAACTGCTACACAGGTAGCAGCTCCAGGCTCGTGGTCTGTGAATTGTTATGAAACGTACTGGGCCGTGACGGTGTTTGTGAGTAGCGTGGAGCTCCTCGCTGATCCCCACCCTTCACAGGCTGTGTGTTCTTCGGGTCATGGACAGACGCTGTCAACATGGCTGGGAAACTGGTTGTGCTCGGATTGGGATGGCTTCCAAACTACAATGCTGGTCACATTGCCGTGTGCGATGTGCTAAGGCTTGAGATGCCAACAGCAGTCAGTCAGCCATGGTTTGCTGCTGGAGAAAGGTATTAGACAGACAAAGCTGTGTAGGGCATTGGTGGATGTGTATTTGTATGCGGGAGGCCGAGGGAAATTGGCTTAAGTTAGGGCTTTGAAATATTTACAATGCTCATTTTTTTCCTGTAATTATTTTTGAAAGACAAAATGGAAGCGTTTGTGGGAACTATAGTAATGCCTTTTTCTAGTAGGTCAGGCAGCTCACGCTCCAGGGCCTTCCCAGATCACTAGGGGCAGCTAGCACTGTTTCAGGGATTTCTAGTTGCTGCACGGAAAGTGACAGAAACAAGTTAGAAATGCCAGGAGGACTTCCTGTGAGGTTTTAGGTAGAAGCTCAGTTCTTGATCTACAGTTCAAAGCCTTAAGTTTTTTTTTTCTTTTCCAATTTCTTATGGCTGGTGACTTATAAAACTGTGAAGGCTGCAGATAAGAGCAACAGAAATAATTTTATTAATTTTTTTAGATAGTAGCTTTAAAATTACTTTTGTAAAAATTGCTAAGCTGCACTTTAATAGACTATGAGATTATTTAATACATTAGCATTATGTCTTTTACCAGATTAGTTTTAAAATTTCCCTCAACTTCAAACATGTGAAAGTCTTTTTACTCCCATTTAGCCACCTGAACACTGTATAATCTCCCTTGGGGACGAGGACATTTTTGTCCCTTCTTTCTCCCAATGCCGAACTGTGTATATTGTAACTGGAAGCTGAAGAGGATTGCAGTGGGGTCGTAGGAAGTTTTGTTATATGTTCTGGAAGAATGGATTTCTCCTCTTCAGTTTCCTTCTCTGTTTGAAAGCAAAATTCTTAATGCTGACAATAGTCACAGTTTGTATTTAAGGATAAAACTAAGTTTTGCAATTGCATTCCAAAGTCTGTTGGCTTAGCGCGCCCTCTAGTGTTTGCAAGTAAGTTTTATTTAGGGTGTTGCTCTTTATAATGACTGGTTATAAACAGGGCCTCTGTTCACTGGTGTCTCTGCCCTCCCGTCTGTTTGAAAGGTTCAAGCAGGAAGACTACACCCAAGAATTAGCTGTCCCTTGCAGCATAGCGAGACCTCTCTCAAAAACATGGCTGTTTCATTCATTCAGCTAACATGAGAATTCTGTTCCTGTTTTGCTCCAGGAGCTTTTACATGTATGAACAGGTATTACTATGTGCAGGTGCTATTCATATGCAGAGATGGCTGGCATTCTATGCACAGAAAAGTCTGTCCATCAGGAAGTAGATATCACAGAAAACCATGTTGTGATGGACATTTTTGGATATGCTATATATTTACTTTTTCAGATTTTAGACCAGCAATGTTAATACAGCATTACTAAAAATGCTGGGTGCATTTTGAAAAACACAGAACATAGTGGAAACATTGCACTGTTATTGGTTCAGATTGGCTTTTTTTATATTTCTGTGTAGTCTCAGCATACACCTATAATCATATAGACTGAAATCATTAGAATGTAAAGCTAATTGGAATAGCTGTGAGAAGCAGAACTTTTATGTTTTCTGAAACTTAGGTGTGATAAGGTGACATCATGGAGCGCAGTGAGTGGAGGAGTCAGTTCACTTCCCTCAGAGGCTGTGTTTGCCTTTGTGCTGATATTTTATTTGTGAATTTCATGGATGTTGACCATGGCAATAATTTTTCATTAAAAAGACATATCATATAAATATATGGAAGCTTCAAAGGATAAAAATTATGAAACAAAGGATAATTTACTTAAGAATGCCTTTTAATGTATTTTCAGGATTTTGACAGATACATACAATTGAACAACCATTTTAGTCTCTGACGCTGAGTACTTTACGACTGTTCTCGCGGACACCTTGACTGCATTTGGTAGACCAGCACATCTGTGGTTGGCCTTTGGTAGACCAGCACGCCCGTAGTTGGCCTTTGGTAGGCCAGCACGCCCGTGGTTGGCCTTTGGTAGACCAGCACGCCCGTGGTTGGCCTTTGGTAGGCCAACACGCCCCGTGGTTGGCCTTTGGTAGGCCAGCACGCCCCGTGGTTGGCCTTTGGTAGGCCAGCACGCCCGTGGTTGGCCTTTGGTAGGCCAGCACGCCCATGGTTGGCCTTTGGTAGGCCAGCACGCCTGTGGTTGGTCTTTGGTAGACCATCACGCCCGTGGAGCAGGCACTCCAGCATGTTTGATTCTGGCTCTGACCCTGATTAGCATGTTTGCATCTGCATTGTTGTGGGAGCAGCACCTTCTGATGGCTCGCCCACAAACTGTCCACTTACTAACCAAAGGGTATCTCTCCCTATCCCAGATTTTGGACATTATTTAGAAATAAATGCTATATACATTTTCATGTAGGTGGTAAGGTTTCTTTCATCTGAGTAATATCTGAGTGTGGGGTAGCCGATCCCGGGAGCTGCAGGCTTGACTTGGTAGGAAACTCTCAGCTGCTTTCCGAAGTCGCTGTCACTTTGTCGTCCCACAGGTGATCACTCCACACACCCTTGTTCCTGGTGTTTCCTTTTAGGTCTTCTGGGTAGTAATAGCTCATGGTGGTCCTATTCTGCATATTTAATGACTACAGATGCTGAGCATAGTTTTATTTACTGGTCATCAATACATCTTTCATAAAGTATCTTTTGCTCATTTTTAAAACACTGATTTGTTTCCTCCTTAGATGACGACACTTCTCTGCATGTTCTGGACGCAGGTTCTTTTTCAGATCACAAAATGGTTTTTCTAGGTTGTGGTTTTCCTCTCAACTTGGTTCACTATGGTTGGTTTATCAACTTTCTCTATGCCTAGTAGATGCTGGGAGTCACTCTTCGCCTAACCTAAAGCCACAGGGACTTCTGGAAGTTTATGGCTCCCAGTTTATGACTGAATCTGGTCCATTTCAGTCAGTCTGTGAGGACGGCGTGAGTAGTGGCTGACATTCGTTTTGCTCATGAGTCAGCTTGTTGGTGTCTTGAAGAAGCCAGCTGGGGTTTTGATTGAGATGGCTTGACTCTGTTCATTTGGGGAGTGTGGATAGCAACAGTGGGTTCTACAATCTGTGAACGTATCCCAACAGTCATTTGGATAGCTATTTTCTAGGTTGGTTGTACAGTTTAGTTTTCTGATGATCCTTTGTTTGGGGGGTCATGCTGACTCTGGTGTTGCTGAATCAAACATCTCAGAACCTCCAGAAGATTTCTCTTTTGACCAGATACAGACAGCTTGACTCTACAGTCACTCATGCAAGTGACTGCCATATCTATAATTCACCACATGCGTTCCAGCAAATGTGTATTTACAGGGATGTCTTTCATGGAGACACCTGAATGTCGGGTAAACTCATCCCGAATATTGTGGACTCTGTGATTGCACTGCTCCTTGCATGCTGCTCATAGTGAGTGGGTTAGACTGTGATGCTTCACTGTAGGGCGGGTGAGATGCTCCAGTCACCACTGACAGGGTTGGTCCCTGACGTGTACACAAGTCTCTGGTGGCTTATATATTTGCTCACTATGTATAGATATAGAGATATAAATATAGAGTTCTATATCACCTTCAGCATCTTACTTGGCCATCTGTTTTATTATCTTATGACAGTTTGCCACTTTAGTTATCTCAGATTCTATTAGAATGGAGCATGAGGAATAGGGGTTTCATTTGATTTATTAAGTCACAGAACTAATGTTGAAGTTATCCATTTTGTCATTTGCAAACATAAAGTTCTTATAACTTCAAAACGCATTGATCGTTTCATAAACTTTTTAGTAATTTATTTACCACGAATAGAGAACTGAAGCCCACAGGGATTGCCTTGAGACTTCTGAGACAGTAGTGTGCGTGCGAACAGTGCAGCTCCATGTGGCTGTTCCTCTTCCTGGAAGTTCAGCGTGAGCAAGGGGAAGTGGCAAGTACCCTGTGTGCCAGAGTTACAAACTCCACGATTAACATTTCAGACTATGTCAGAGCAAGCTGAGTTTTCTTAGAGCATTAACTGTTGAGATTTAAAAATGTGAAATTGTGTTCAATCTAAAGTGGTGTGATTGCTTATATATCACTGGCGTCTGTCCGTGGGTGCTCAGAGGGTGAGTATCTGATATAATCACAAGATCACTAATGCTTCTTTCAGACTTTAGCCTCTGTTTCCTGACACTCCTGGTTGTCATATTAATTATGCTACTGCTCATCCCAGTAAGTTAAGCCTGGGTTAATTTTTTTCTGCATGATGCAGGGAATATTACAGCTTAATTACCACCCAGAGTGTGTTCCTGGATGCAAACCCCAGCACTCGCTCACCAGCTGCATGGCCAGGGGATGGCTGCGCCAACTCTTCTTAGTCTCAGTGGCTCTGTCTCACACGGTCGCTAAAGAGTTAACTTTGCCCGCGCTTATGGGAGCCAAAAGCAAGAACTGCTTCACACATAGCTAAGTCGCTTGGTTGCATTAGCACTGGGAGACTGATCACAGGCATCATCAGAGAATAACTGTGGCTGCAGTGGTGTCTGCGCCCCATTCCGCCATTTGTTTGACCGTCTGATCTGCTGATGTTGACTCCATCTGGTCATTTCCTGTTTGAGAACTGGATTCTTTGCGCCAGAAGATGGCAGCAGTGTTTCGTGTTTGTGTATGAGTACCAGACCTTTCCAAAAGTACCAGAGATTGAGGAAGATTGGAGCTTTAAATAAAATGATGCTTCTATCCTCACCTTGCTGAAGACAGCAAGACTCTTGATACTGAGTTGTCTGTTCAGAAAAGAATGGTAGGGATGTCTCTGTGTATAAATTGGTTGCCGTAAGAATCCTAGCAATGCATATTTTTTCTTGTGTGAAAGCTTCATCTATAGGATACTTTGGAATCACCACATTTTAGCAGCTTTTAATATATTACTTTGCGTATTTGTTAATTACTTGAAAAAGAAATTGGAGGTCAAAAAACCATAGGATGTTTGTTTGAGGACTGTTATTATTTAATAAATAATAAACGATCTTTAATCTTTAACTTTAAAAGCAGATTGGAATTTTAAAATGTTTAATTTATAAAATAAATACTGGGAATACAGTCTTTAGGAGATGCAAGAGGCAGAAGCTAGAATAACAATAACAACAGCAATAATAATAATAAAATAATAATAATATCAACTTAGAACCCCAGTTTAGGAAATGAGATAATAGTGTGCCTTTTCACCAGGTCTCAGGCTGGCACTTCCAGACCTGCTGTTCTGGTGCTAGGAGTCCCCAAGGCCGCAGGGCACAAGGGAAAGGCATGGCGAGGATGCGGCATTCTGCTCTACTTGTTTACTCTCCTTCTTCAGGCACCATGTTCTTATGATGATGCATACAGCAGGCACACTTCCTATCTAAAGCCCCTTCTCTCTTCGTCAGTGTGAGGTGCAGTGTGGTGTGAGCCTCTTGCTGTTCCTGGAAGCTTCGCTTTTATCAACATGCCACACACTGCCCAAGCTGACGGAGTCGGTGTGGTTTTGTGCTAACCTCTGCAGATGATGCTTTGAGTATTTTAGGAGCTGGGGAGATGGCTCAGTGAGAAGTGCCCCGTGCAGGCAAGACCTGAGTTTAGATACCCAGCACTCAAGTAAAAGTGTGTGTGCCTGAGCATAGCTGTACCCCAGCACTTTGGGGGTGCAGGGTACAGAGACAAGAGGATTTGGCACTTCAGCCACCCTGACAGGAAAACAAACAAACAAAACAAAAAACAACCAGGTTCAGGGGACATGGCAGAGAGTTACACAGCAGGAGACCTAGTGTCACCTCTGTCCTCTGCCCATGTGCAAAGGGACACCCTCGTCCCCGCACATGGTTAAGGGGTGTAGCTCGGCATCTGAGGACCTGTCTAGTGTTCACAATGCCTGTGTTCCAGCCACAGCACACAGGAAACAGAAGGCAACAACTCTTATTCAGGACTGCATGCTTCTATTTGTCTTTATCTTACTTTTATCCAAGTCACGTCTTAAAGCTTTTAGTTCCTTATTGTAGCTTATCAGATTTTAACAATAATAATTTTGATATTCATGATCAGCTACCTTTGAACTGCGCTGTGCGAGGAGAAAGGGACCTGGCCACACAAAGGGCTCGGGGGGTCTTTTTTTTGGCGGTATTCACAGTTGGAACCCTGCACCTGCTTCTCTGCCTTGACGGGCTCTTGTCCCTGAGGAATCTTAATCCTAATAAACCTGTCTGTCTTTAAGTTGCCTTGGCCATGGCGTTCTGTTCTGGCAACCATATGGTGTACTTTGTTCAGCGTGATGAAATGAGGGCCTAGTCCACTGAACCTTTGTCTCAGGGAATATTATTAAGAAATACTCGAAAATGGCATTGACTGACGTCCTTTTAACCTCGGAAGAACCCTTCTGTCCTTACCCAGTGGCCTCGGCTCCCAGTTTGGCATGTTTTCCAGCACAGTTTCCCGAGAAGTGAATACTCAACAAACTGATGGATTCCAGAGCCCATAGGCGCGACCCTGGCCTCGCTCACTCGTCACACGGGAACTAAGTGGGAAAGTGGCTGATACATTTTCCTACTGTGACACGGTGCTGTCTCTGCCCGTAGTGTGAAGTGTTTTCTCTGCATTTTCTTTTAATGGTTTCAGAGTTTCCCATCTTTTGTTAAGTCTTTGATCTATTCTGAGTAAAGAATTGTGTGAGGTTGAAAAAGATAGTTCCTGTTTCATGATCCAGTATCAGGATGTATACTCCCTGTGCTATGGATGGGAGTTGCTTTTTTCCAGCGTTTTTAACCCTTTGTCATCAGTTTGGCTGCTGTGCTGGAGTTTATTTCTGGATCCTAAGTTCTACTCATTGATCTATATGTCTGTTTGTGCTACCGACCTGCTTTGTCCCTGTGGTCTGTAGTGTGACTCGAGCCCAGGTATCGTGATGCCCAGCGTCCCTGTCAGGATTGCTGTTGATGTTCAGGGCATGAAGTAAAATTGGGTGGCTGCAGTGCAGAGGATGGCTGCAGTGCAGAGGAGGATGGCTGCAGTGCAGAGAAAGATGGCTGCAGTGCAGAGGAGGATGGCTGCAGTGCAGAGGAGGATGGCTGCAGTGCAGAGGAGGATGGCTGCAGTGCAGAGGAGGATGGCTGCAGTGCAGAGGAGGATGGCTGCAGTGCAGAGGAGGATGGCTGCAGTGCAGAGGAGGATGGCTGCAGTGCAGAGGAGGATGGCTGCAGTGCAGAGGAGGATGGCTGCAGTGCAGAGGAGGATGGCTGCAGTGCAGAGGATGGCTGCAGTGCAGAGGATGGCTGCAGTGCAGAGGAGGATGGCTGCAGTGCAGAGGAGGATGGCTGCAGTGCAGAGGATGGCTGCAGTGCAGAGGATGGCTGCAGTGCAGAGGATGGCTGCAGTGCAGAGGATGGCTGCAGTGCAGAGGAGGATGGCCGCAGTGCAGAGGAGGATGGCCGCAGTGCAGAGGATGGCTGCAGTGCAGAGGATGGCTGCAGTGCAGAGGATGGCTGCAGTGCAGAGGATGGCTGCAGTGCAGAGGAGGATGGCCGCAGTGCAGAGGATGGCCGCAGTGCAGAGGAGGATGGCCGCAGTGCAGAGGAGGATGGCCGCAGTGCAGAGGAGGATGGCTGCAGTGCAGAGGATGGCTGCAGTGCAGAGGATGGCTGCAGTGCAGAGGATGGCTGCAGTGCAGAGGAGGATGGCTGCAGTGCAGAGGAGGATGGCTGCAGTGCAGAGGGGGATGGCTGCAGTGCAGAGGGGGATGGCTGCAGTGCAGAGGATGGCTGCAGTGCAGAGGATGGCTGCAGTGCAGAGGATGGCTGCAGTGCAGAGGAGGATGGCTGCAGTGCAGAGGAGGATGGCTGCAGTGCAGAGGATGGCTGCAGTGCAGAGGATGGCTGCAGTGCAGAGGATGGCTGCAGTGCAGAGGATGGCTGCAGTGCAGAGGAGGATGGCTGCAGTGCAGAGGATGGCTGCAGTGCAGAGGATGGCTGCAGTGCAGAGGAGGATGGCTGCAGTGCAGAGGAGGATGGCTGCAGTGCAGAGGAGGATGGCTGCAGTGCAGAGGATGGCTGCAGTGCAGAGGATGGCTGCAGTGCAGAGGATGGCTGCAGTGCAGAGGATGGCTGCAGTGCAGAGGAGGATGGCTGCAGTGCAGAGGATGGCTGCAGTGCAGAGGAGGATGGCTGCAGTGCAGAGGAGGATGGCCGCAGTGCAGAGGAGGATGGCTGCAGTGCAGAGGATGGCTGCAGTGCAGAGGATGGCTGCACTGCAGAGGAGGATGGCTGCAGTGCAGAGGAGGATGGCTGCAGTGCAGAGGAGGATGGCTGCAGTGCAGAGGGGGATGGCTGCAGTGCAGAGGGGGATGGCTGCAGTGCAGAGGATGGCTGCAGTGCAGAGGATGGCTGCAGTGCAGAGGAGGATGGCTGCAGTGTAGAGGGTGGCCGCAGTGCAGAGGAGGATGGCTGCAGTGCAGAGGAGGATGGCTGCAGTGCAGAGGATGGCCGCAGTGCAGAGGAGGATGGCCGCAGTGCAGAGGAGGATGGCCGCAGTGCAGAGGAGGATGGCCGCAGTGCAGAGGAGGATGGCCGCAGTGCAGAGGAGGATGGCCGCAGTGCAGAGGGGGATGGCCGCAGTGCAGAGGGGGATGGCTGCAGTGCAGAGGGGGATGGCTGCAGTGCAGAGGATGGCTGCAGTGCAGAGGATGGCTGCAGTGCAGAGGAGGATGGCTGCAGTGTAGAGGGTGGCCGCAGTGCAGAGGAGGATGGCCGCAGTGCAGAGGAGGATGGCTGCAGTGCAGAGGAGGATGGCCGCAGTGCAGAGGATGGCCGCAGTGCAGAGGAGGATGGCCGCAGTGCAGAGGAGGATGGCCGCAGTGCAGAGGAGGATGGCCGCAGTGCAGAGGAGGATGGCCGCAGTGCAGAGGAGGATGGCCTCAGTGCAGAGGAGGATGGCCTCAGTGCAGAGGAGGATGGCCGCAGTGCAGAGGAGGATGGCCGCAGTGCAGAGGAGGATGGCCGCAGTGCAGAGGAGGATGGCTGCAGTGCAGAGGATGGCTGCAGTGCAGAGGATGGCTGCAGTGCAGAGGCTAAGCATGGGGGCACTAGCCCTGGGCTCTGAGCCGTGCTTGTGCTCTTTCCTTCAGGGATATCGTGGAATTTGATAAGCTCACCATCACATCTGGCACTTTGGTGCAGCCTGCGTGCCCAGGCATCTCTGTCTGGGTCGTGTAAATAACTTGTGTTCACTTTTCAAAACCAATTTTGTCTTTATTCTTGAGGACTTCATACATTTGTCCATTTGTACAATGAAACACGGTCACATTTACCCTGCCTCCCAACCAGGATCCTCCCTAACAACACATCTCCCTCCCATACATCTCCCACCCAACTCGTCCCCCTAGCTCCTCAATCAGGGTAAGGGCCTGGAGAGCCTGTCTGTGCTGGAGCCTTGGCTGGATTGACCCTGCTGCTGTGAGGTCACGAGTGTCACACACTCACCAGCACCTTCCATTCTCCAGCTCCTCTCCCACGGTGCTCCCCGAGTGGTGGTGTTTGGCAGTGGGTTGGCACAGATGCTTGCCTAGGCCTGAGCACTCAGTCTCTTCTCAGCATCTGAGCAGCTGTGTGTCTCTCCACCCACTACTGCCCACTGGGAGCAGCCCACATCTGTGGGAAGAAGTGTAAATAATCCGAAGGCAATTGGACAGCATGGCCATTTAGCAAATAGCAATAAAGGTTCTGCCCTGGGGCCCATGACCTCCCTAGTCCTGGGCTTCTAACCAGTAATCTGCACCGGTAATCTGCAGGGAGGAATCCTATACCTTCTCTACCAGGCAGGAGAATTGCATTTGCAATCTTTGGGGTTCTTTTCTGTTCTGTTCTGTTCTTTTCTTTTCTTTTCTTTTCTTTGGCTTTTCAAGACAGGGTTTCTCTGTGTAGCTTTAGAGCCTGTCCTGGAACTTGTTCTATAGACCAGGCTGTCCATGAACTCACAGATCCACCTGCCTCTGCCTCTGAGTGCTGGGAATAAAGGCATGTACCACCACTGCCCAAAATCTTTAAGGTTTTTCATAAGGTTCCCATAAGGCTTTCCATATATGCCACCCTTCCTTTGGGCTAGCGCCCCATCTGCCCTACTCTTACACCCTCCCCGCTAATATCTTTCCACCCCCAGTATTGCCTCTCGACTTTGATTCTATACACAGTCTACCACGTCTTTTCTGTTGACATGTCTCTAGTTTCCTGGCTCTCATTTGTGCTCAAAGTTAAACGCAAGGGCAGACTTGAAGCTGGAGTCAGCATGTAAGGGTGGTCATGCAGACTCTTTCTCTGGGGCCTCAGTGACATCACTCCATTTACTGGAAGAATTTATGGTTTCTGAGAGCATCAAGTCCCTGGAGCTGAACTTGCAGGGGGTTGTGAGCTGCTTGACTGGGTGCTGGGGCCTGGGCTTGGGCTTCTGCAAGAGCAATATATGTCCTTAACCACCGACCCCTCACTCCCGCCCATGTACCACACATTCCTTGTCTCTTCAGCTACTGATGGACATTTGGACAGCAGAGAGGTATGTGCAGGTGTCTCCGTAGGGGGAGTCCGAGGCCTGTGTGTGTCCATGAGCAGGACAGCAGAGGCATGTCACAGTTCTAGTTCTGTTGTTTGGGGAGGAGGGTCAAATCTCTAGACATTTCAAAATAAGTGCTGTGGTTTACAGTTTACACTCCCACTAACAGTTAGACATTTTTTGTCACTTGAATTCTTGATAATGGCGATTCTCACTGATTTGAAATGGAATCTTAAAGTGGTTTTAATCTGCATTTCCCTGATGGTTGAGGATGTTGAGCATCTTTAAAAGTGTTTCCTGGCCATTTGTGGCTACTTGAACATGTTTTTAAAAATACTACTAAGAAATAGAAATTTTTTCCACACCTTTAAAATATATATTATATATATATATAATTTAATTAATGTATATTACATATAAATTAATTTGCTTTCTCTAGTATATATTTTAGTTTCAAATAATTATTATTATTATTTTTTTTTTTGGTTTTTCGAGACAGGGTTTCTCTGTGGCTTTGGAGCCTGTCCTGGAACTAGCTCTGTAGACCAGGCTGGTCTCGAACTCACAGAGATCCGCCTGCATCTGCCTCCCGAGTGCTGGGATTAAAGGCGTGCGCCACCACCGCCCGGCTTCAAATAATTATTTTGAGCTGACTTATTAAAGGACTTATACCAAACATTGGCTTTGAGGTTTGTTTATGGAGTTTCTTCCTAATGTCCTTGAGTTACTTTAGATAATGTGTTTTGAATTATTTATAGATTGTATTTTTAGTATCTACTATAGCACAACATCTCTGCTTTCCTGTTCCTACAATTTTCAATTCTTAGAAGAATGCTTTGGCCTTTAGTGACCAATAAACTACACATTTTATACATGAATAATCTGATTTTAACATGGCATTATGGAAGCAAATCTACTCTTTCTGGGTCAGAGCTGACCTTGGGCATGGGCAGTGTAAATAATTCTAGTTTTCTTTTAGGAGTGCTTGGGTAGCATAATAAGGAAGATTTTTTGGTCTCTGGACATCTAGGAAAGAGAAACCCAGCACACAGAAGATAACCACTATAAATTGATTTCCTGAGTGTCTCATGTGCCTGCTCTGCTTCCTTTACTTGCACAGAGCATTTGGGCAGCGTGTTCGTCAGTTTCATCACAGACTGCAGCATTGCTGTGCTGGGTTCCAGTCCCTTCAGAGTAGCAGACTCTGCTTGTCTTGTCTCTGAAAGCCTTGTTTAGACGTAGCGCTGTCAGGAAGAACCACACAGCCTTTCTGTGCAGTATCACTTCTTCATGAGAGCATGTCAGCAGATCTCAGTGAGGGGCTTGGAAAGAGAAAGTGGAAGGCTAACCTTCGGAGGAGCTGAGTGGATAGGAGTGTGGGCCACCAGCTCTCAAACAATGACATGGAGACTTAATAATTATGAAGCTCAGCCTTAGCTTAGGCTTGTTTTAAACCAACTCTTATAACTTAAATTAACCCATTTCTATTAATCTTCTCCTGCCATGTACTGCCCGTTCTGCTTCCTCCATATCTGTAGGCAGAGACTGCTTGTTCATTCTCTGCTGCCCAGACCCAAAATAATCACACAGAAACTGTATTAATTAAGACATTGCTTGGCCAATCACTTAGGCATACTGCTAGCTAAGTCCTATATCTTAAGTTAACCCATCTATTAATATGTGTGTCACCATGAGGTTGTGGCATCTTTCTCCTTCAGTGGCTACATGGTGTCTCTCTGACCTACTTTCTCCCAGCATTCTGTTTAGTTTTCCTGTCTAGCTCTATTCTCCTCTGCCATAGGCCCAAGCAGCTTCTTTATTCATTAACCAATAAAAGTGACACATATACAGGAGGACCTCTGACATTACATGTCTGCTGGTCTCTCCCCAGAAATCCCAGCTGCACCTCCTGCCTAGCTGTTGTCCGTTCTGATTTTTATTACACCAATCACAGCAATACATTTTCACACAATGTGCACATATTCCTCAATATAAGAACTCTCAAAATGTAAAATAAAAAGAAGGGACTTTACGGAAGGGACTTGAAATGAGTTGGAAGAGAAAAATCATTCTTTTGGGGTTTCATCTGTGTGTTAGCCGGGCGGTGGTGGTGCACGCCTTTAATCCCAGCACTCGGGAGGCAGAGGCAGGCAGATCTCTGTGAGTTCGAGGCCAGCCTGGTCTACAAGAGCTAGTTCCAGGACAGGAACCAAAAGCTACGGGGAAACCCTGTCTTGAAAATCAAAAAAACAAAACAAACAAACAAAAAAATAACACAAAACCCATCTGTGTGTAAGGTGAAACGAGCACTGTGGTTTCCTCGGGTATAAGCATCTTAGAGAGCTTGGGGGCTGTGCCCCCCCTGGGAAAGTGGTTCTCTGGGAGCAGAAGACTTGGGGAGGAGGAGGTGGGCACGCAGTGCTGTTGAAGTGTTGATGTGGTGGAAAAGAAGGAGGCAGTTGCAGGTATGGAGAGGCTTTATGGAAGCAAGGGAGCATTTAAAAATAGCCCTGTGTCCCACCACTGGGGCCGGCAATACAATTTTACAGAAACTGCAGTTCACTGTAGCTACAGAAGAGGGCACACTTGAACCGAGAACCTCTGTAAACTAGTTCTTCTCCTCTCTTCCTTGAACTCCAGACAAATCGCCATTACTAATCTCAGGAAAGCCAATGTAAATGATCCTCACCAGAAGAAGAATTCAGAAAAATACAAAGTTAATCAAGAATAAAATAGGAAATTAAGATCAAACCTTATTAAATTATATGTAATATATGATTTATATACATTTTGTTATATATGTAGAGTCCTTCAGTGATTGAAAGCAAAAATAGAAAGAAGGGTTGAGGGCATGGCTTAGTCACACAGTGCTCACATGCAATTGTAAGGTCCTGAGTTCAAGCCCCAGGACCCTCGATAAAGAAGCTGGGTTGGTGCTGTAATTCCCGCAGTGGTGAGCAGACACAAGTGGACCTCTGGGTTCACTGGCCAGCCAGTCTGAGTCAGCAGGAAAGCCCAAGCCAGTGAGAAGCTGTCTCTAAAAACTTGCTGGACAGCTCCTGAGGAGTGACATTTGAGTATCACATATATGCACCTGCACATACGAGAACACACACACACACACGAGAGAGAGAGGGGGTGCGTGGATAATAAAAGAGATACTGGAGGAAGAGCAGACGGCAGCCCTGGAATCTGAACAACACCTTAAACAAGTGTCTGTGCTGAGAAAGAATGCCCTGGCCATCAGCTAAAAAGTCACGACAGAAAGAGATAAACAGGCATGTCTGAAATAGAACCTGACTGAACTCTGGGAAGAAATCGACAAAAAAGACAAAATCACCTCAGAAGCAAAAACTAAATTACAAGCTCCCCAAGAGACGGTATCTATTACCAGAAGTTCAGTGAGAGGAAGAGAGAATAGAAATGAGAGTCAGGAAAATAGCGCTGGATATGAGAGGGAGTTAGAGACGGTCCATTGTGTTCAGTTTAGTGTTTCAGCTAGAAAACCAAACGGAAAATAAACAGAAAGATCATTACAAACTACAACAGAAAACTTCTTGGAGCTGAAACAGAATTTTTGAATCGAAAGGTCCTGTCTCTTGTGTCCCTGAGAGAATTGTCTAGACTATCAACCCTCAAAGAACGTTCTAGACCTCACCTCAACATAAAGTGGGAGGAAAAGGCCCCCTGGGCCTACGTCTAAGAAAAATAATACAGAAATAGTAGAAGTTAAAAGCATTGAAGATTGTCTCAGTAGACAGGGCCCCAGCTGGGTCCCGGAATCAGTGTGCGTGGGGAAGCAAACACGCATTTCCGGAAACTCGAGTGGTTGTTTTAGCTCTGAGACAGCAGTGAACCATTGCAGAGGCCCCATCAGTGGTGCCTGAGCTTCGCGGGGAATTACACGCCGAGCGACTTTGTGAGGGATATACTCAGATAGGTAACTGATGGGTAAGTACTGGGGCACTCAGACATGAGCTGGTCATGATGCTTAAACCTCCAGACAGTCCAACAGGAACAATGTAGACAGCTGCACACGACTGTGGAGAGTGTCTCTGCTTCCCTTCAACCTTTAGCTGCCTCTATGTCCCGGGCAGCCCCGGCCGTTCCCACACCCAGCCTGTGGTGTGCTGCAGTAGCCACAGCTATGGGAGTTTGAGACTGCAGGGTGTCCCATCCAAACTGTCACCTGTTCTCTGTTCTTTGACTAGTTCTGAATCCGTGCAGTCACCGCTACCGCTGCAGAGAGAAACTTCTCTGGCCTAGTCTGTGGTGTCAGCATGGCTCCGTAGAAGGGCATTTGATGGGCATGTGCATGCAACTGTAACTTCCACACTGGGGCCACAGGCTTTTGACGGGTGTCTGTCAGCGCCCCAAGCCAGGCCTGCCACCGCTGCAGCACACTGAGGGGAGCTGCTGAGCACCTTCGGGCAATCTCAGGCTAGCCAGCTTGTGGGGGGGAGCTTTGAGTGCAGCTCCAGCTGGGGGAGGCCTCGAGCGTAGCCCCAGCTTGCTTTCTCTGTGTCCCCTGGCCACGTGTGGGTTCCGTTTAGCAGTAGTCCCCCCCCCCCCCACACACACACACGCCCCACCTCCAGCACTTCTGGGCACACCCAGAGGACTCTCCATGGTCATTGCTGTGCTGTGCACAGTGGCAGCTTTTGTTCCGGAGAAGCCTCCACACTGATTCCCTGGTAGCTGTAGGTTTACACTCCACCAACATCAGTGCAGTCTGTGTCTTGATGCTCGTCGCTTCCTGGTGGAGCTGGGCTCCCAACATAGTTTTATCTAGTGTTTCTCTGATGCGAAGGACATCGAGCACCTTCTGCAATAGTTATTGCTCATTTGTGCTTCTTTGGAGAACTCTCTTGTTCGTTGCCTGTTTAGGGTGTTGGGCTTTCGTTTGTCTTCGGCACTAATCCTGTTGGCTGTATAGTTGGCCAAGGTTCTCTCCTGTTCCTAGGCTGCCTCTTCACCCAGCTCTTTCTTTGATGAATGGAAGTGGTTTTAAATTTCATGAGAGTCCACTTGTCCTTGTTGGTCTCGCTTACCCATCAACCAGGGTCCTCTCAGGAAGTCCTGGCCTATGCCTGGATCTTGAGTGTGTTCCCTGTTTTTTCCTTGAGCTGTGTCAGAGTTTCAGGAAGCTCTCCCCATGAGCCAGTAGACCTCCTCCCCACACCCGCCGTCCTCCAGACTTCTAGCAGTGACCTCCTCCTCTCCTCCCTATGGCATTCTGTGGACAGAGTCACCTGTCTTTACTCCAGGTGCGTTGGCGTTGGCTTCCCTACCAACCCCCCTCTTGAGAAAGATGCTACAACCCTCATCCTTGCCAAGCTTATACCTATGTTTTCCAGGAAAAGTCCAAGTTTGGGGTTTTAAAATCTAATTTTGATACACTGATGTAGAGCTCACTGGAAAGGGGTAAAAGAATGTCTGCTGCAGTTAGGTCTTACTGTCTAAAGTTCTGGGTTTATTTCTAAGATAGTCAATAACTGAAAAAATACATTTTACCAGACTACTTGGAAAGATTTTTTCTTTTTAAAATTTCTGATTTCCAGGAATCAGGGTGATGAGGGAGTGATGGAATGTGTGTGTCTGAAAGTGAAATTGAGGGCCACATAGGAGCAGGGCCCACAAGGGGATACAGGTGAGGGTAGTGAGAGGCAGAAACAAAGGAAAATGATCTGTGTGTGAAAATGTCACAGGGAAGCTCAGGAGTTGATATGCTCACTAAAAATACTAATCAAACAATCGGAAATCTGCGTTTCCATGTCGTGTAATTCATATTGTTTCAACCTGTGTTGTGTGGATGTTGTATATCATTTTAAATTTAAAACTAAAAGTTGGGTGTATTTCCCCCTTACCAAGATAGATGGTGAGCACCCGTAAGTAGAGAAGCACGTGACACAGTTTCTATCTTTGAGACATGAGTGATGCAGTTCGGTGGTTTTAAATGAATCTGTACGTGTAGAAGAGAGAGCAGACAGCGGGATTAGAGGCTGGTCCAGACAGGCAGGAGTAATCACAGGCAAAACCCAAGATCCGGAGTGGCAGGGCCGGTGGAATGGTGCACAGAGAAGGCGAGAAAGACAGCAACTGCCCTGCTGAGAGCCCAGACCTCACGAACAGGTTCTTAAGTGTTCAGTCTGGAGCGAGAGAGGGGACCAGGACAGTAAGTGACATTAGCCGATTTCATCACACAAGTACGTGTAGTCTGAATACATTTCTGGTCACATCATTTAAATCAGGGTCATTTTGTTGGGTAGTTTCCCCAAAAGAATTAATAAATATTATTTCTAAAACTTACATTAGGTCTGCGGTAAGCACATTTTCTACATATTCACCATGGCCACTTGCCTGAGTGTGTTCTCTGCTTGCTTTCCAGCGACATGGAAGACAGGATGGAGGAGGAGCTCACGGAACCTCTGCAGTACGCTGAACAGCTCCCGGTGGCTCAGATAATACACCAGGTTTGCTTTCCCTTAGATCCTTGTGAAAGGAACAAGATTTGCTTTTGCTAGGTTTTTCAGAACCAGTGTGTTCTGGGTAAATGGCATCGTGGGCCTCAACCCTTACTGTGTATGTTCCCGTTTGAATCCCAGCAGGAAGTGTGAAGACTTTGAGTGTGAGGCTAGAGTGATCACAGCGTCTATGGGCTGTTAGTAGCACCAGTTTGAGTTTATTAAAAGAAAGGCTTTTAAATGAGAGTTTTCACTCTACAGATATAACTCAGTTTTAAAGTTCTGCATGAATCTTAAAAATGGTTAGAAATTTGCCCCTCTGGTGTGCTCATCTGTGTGGTAATCAAGTCCAGTTTATATGTTAGGGATTCTCAGGTTGACAGCACCTAAGTGACCCAGCCGTCTGCAAATGTGACATTTGGAATTCTGTCTTCATGCCTGACTCCAGCAGGGCAGGCAGCAAGTCAATATGTTCTTAACAGCGAGTGTGTACACGGAGCAGTGTGCTTTGCTGGGAATAGGTAAACAGGACAGCCCAGAGCAATCACCTGGAGTAAAGCCTGACCGCAGAAGCAGGAATTAACCTTTCTGGTGGCTGACCACTTGAAATGTCATAAACGATTTTATAATGGGAAGGAACCAGTAAACTGCCTCTTTTCTGACCGCTGTTTTGTAGTTAAACAGTTTGAATTCAAGGTAAAACATTTGACCTGGCAAGAATTTTAGGTTGTGGGTTCTTTTTTAGTATAAAAGAGATGGTATTGATTTAACAATAAATTTAAAACAGTATAATTAAAAAATCTGAGTGATCTATCATAAAAATTTCAATGTATAAGAAATTTTGCATGATAAGAGTTTATGTTATAGCATGAAAGGTCATGTCAAGAGCAGATGTGTCATTCAGTTTTCAATCATTGTCCTTTTGTGGCAGCTCTGGGACAGAGACGGCCACCGTCTCACTTTCCAGGTTGGTTCACTTAGTAAGGAATTGGTTATAGGTGGATTTTTCTCTCCTGCCTGCCAGTTCCCAAATAACCAACATGGAGACTTAATATTATTCTAAATGCTTGACCGATAGCTCAGGCTTATTGCTAAGTAGCTCTTACAACCTAAATTAACCCATTTCCATTAAACTACATTCTGCCATGAGGCTCATGGCATTTATCTCTCCAGCATATCTTGCTTCCTCTCCGTCTGGTTGGTGACTCCCCTGACCACATCTTTCTTTTTCCCAGAATTCTCCCATCTAACTTTATCCTGTTCAGCTGTTGGCCAGTCAGCTTCTTTATTAAACCAATCACAGCAGCATATTTTTACACAATGTAAGGGAATATTCTACAACTTGTCTTACAGTTTAAACAAAATGGTTATTTTTAATTTTGCGAATGTGCTTGTGTGTCTGTGTGGTGTACCTGAGACAGGTCTGAAGAGGGGGTTGGATCCCTTGGAGCTCCTCTAGATACAGAAGGTAGTACAATTGCAAGGATGAACAGAACAGAACCCTGTGACTGTGAGGAAACCATTGTTGATGTCATGGCCTAACAGACCCCTAGCATCCAGCTTACCTAAAGCCATAAATGTAGGGCATTTTCCATGACATAAGGAGCCACCAGCTTCTAAGAGGTCTTGGTGAGTTGCTGGGACTGTGACTTGGTATAGAGGGTTTGCTGAGCGGGCACAGCACCTTCACCAGCAAAGGGGAAGGAGGAGAGGAGAGTTTCTCCAAGGCTGAATGCCATCTCAGCAGTGAAAGAGCCACAGATGCCAAGAGTGTACTTCATAGATTCAGTGAGAGTCGTTAGTGCCCACCATTGGATCCTGCTTGGGAGGAGGGCTGGGAGTTGGTGCTACGCCTGAGAATCCTCACTTCCCTAGCATGAGGACAGATTTCATGGCCCACGTCAGCACTGTGGGCTAAAGAGAAGCAGAGACTCCGGGTTTGCTGGGCACCACACCTCAACCTAGGGCCGTGAGGCAGAGAGACACAGAGCAGTATGCCTGGTGTCCTCTTCTGACCTCAATCAGTGTACCCACGGATGCCCCCCACATCACAGATTAAATCAAGTCACACTTCTGAACCAGTGGTTCTAACATAGGCCCAGGCCCAAGAGACTTAAAGACAAGGAGTCCTCCAGAGCCGTGTTCATTGCAGCAGCCTGTGAACAGCCCAACCTCTGAGCAGCTGTGTGCAGTCAGCAGAATAGAGCACATCCAAGAACCATAGTATTGAGCAATAAGAGGGCGGAGGTGCATATGAGCTGCAGCATGGATCACCTCATCAGCTGTGCACATCACACTGTGAAAGAGGTCACACATGAATGTCCAGCACGGCCACATCTGCAGAGTAAGGGTGGCCAGATCTGGGAGGCAGCAGGGCATGATGTTCTCTGCCAAGGATACAGTTTCTCTTTTGGAGTAATGGAACTATTCTAAACAGAATGGAATGACACACAGCTCTGTAAACCACCCAACTTCAGAATGGGAATACTATGGTGTGGTGCTGTGTCTAAGGTGTCTGAATGGTTCAAAGCACCTGTCTCCAGCCTGTGACCCTCTGCTCCAAGGCTGCAGGGCAGTTTCCTAAGTGATGTGTAGTGGACAGTGGTTCTGCTCATGAATGCAGTGATGTGTGCCACACCCAGTGTGTCCCCTGCACACTGGGAACACACTGCAACACTCACTGTGTCCCTGCACACTGGGAACACACTGCAACACTCACTGTGTCCCTGCACACTGGGAACACACTACAACACTGTGTCCCTGCACACTGGGAATACACTGCAACACTCACTGTGTCCCTGCACACTGGGAACACACTGCAACACTGTGTCCCTGCACACTGGGAATACACTGCAACACTCACTGTGTCCCTGCACACTGGGAACACACTACAACACTGTGTCCCTGTACACTGGGAACACACTACAATACTGTGTCCCTGCACACTGGGAACACACTACAACACTGTCCCTGCACACTGGGAACACACTCAACACTGTGTCCCTGCACACTGGGAACACACTACAGCACTCACTGTGTCCCTGCACACTGGGAACACACTACAACACTGTGTCCCTGCACACTGGGAACACACTACAACACTGTGTCCCTGCTCACTGGGAACACACTGAAACACTGTGTCCCTGCACACTGGGAACATACACTACAACACTGTGTCCCTGCACACTGGAACACACTACAACACTGTGTCCCTGCGCACTGGGAACACACTACAACACTGTGTCCCTGCACACTGGGAACATACTACAGCACTCACTGTGTCCCTACACACTGGGAACACACTACAACACTGTGTCCCTGCACACTGGGAACACACTACAGCACTCATTGTGTCCCTGCACACTGGGAACATACAATACAACACTGTGTCCCTGCACACTGGGAACACACACTACAACACTGTGTCCCTGCACACTGGGAACATACTACAACACTCACTGTGTCTCTGCGCACTGGGAACACACTGCAACACTCACTGTGTCCCTGCACACTGGAACACACTGCAACACTGTGTCCCTGAACACCGGGAACACACTGCAGCAAACATAGCTGATGTAGGAGGCAGGATGTTCACATCCAGCACTCAGTAGAACAAATGGTGTTTTCTTTGTCTTTGCCTTTTTTAGATAATTGAATTTTATTTTATCAACTAAATGCCCTTTTCTTTTTCTCTGTTTCTGCCTGACAGCAGAAAGTTTAATCTAGCTGCTTGCAGATAAAGTCACTCAAATCCTGAGTCTTCTCTGTCTCCTTTCCGCTCTCTGTAGGGTGATGGGCGCAGTGCAGGTGACTGACATGGCTTCATAGCACACGAGATTCAGTGTCTCCCTGCTGAAGCGTTCTGTTAGCCTATGACTTTGTCCTGGTAACCCCTGGTACAGTTCAGGGCACATCTGGAAATACTTGACATTTCTCCGTCTGTGGTTGTGCAGCTGGTGAAATTAGTGAGCAGTACAGGTAACTGGAGTGCCATGGTGGAATCAGCAATCTCTGGGGTGCCTGGTGGCTATGTTGACTGGCACTCTGTGGGTGGGATTCTAGGCTCTCTAAGTAGAGACATGGAAGCCAGCAAGAGCCCTGATGTAGTTAGCAGGTGACCAGCTGCCTGCAGCTCCCCTGCTGTGACTTCCCACAGTAATGCTTGGTACTTGGCTCCTGAGACAACTAAGCCCCTCCTTCCTGAAGTTGCTTCTGAGTGTTCCATTGCAGCAGCTCTGCAGCAGAGACCCGGGAGCCCCATTCTGCTGTTGGCTCAGAATGGGCTCCCCTCTGTCTTCAGGCTTACTCATGTCTCTTTCTTCCCTCTCCATCTCCTTCGCTTGAGACTTTAACATGCTTCTCTTTCTTCGTAAGTGTTGTCGCGTGAGGAAATGTTTTGTGAGCACTGTGTTGAAGAATTAAACAGCGTGTCTAGTGCACAGTATTCTGCGTGCATCTGGTGCCCACTGGTATTGCGTTTAGGCTTCCCACTTGTTTGTTTCCCTGCCACCCAGACTCCAGAAATAACCACACAGAAACTATATTAATTAAATCATCAATTGGCCCATTAACTCTAGATTCTTATTGGCTAGCCCTTACATATTAATTTAACCCATTTCTATTAATCTGTATATCTCCATGAGGCTGTGGCTTACCGGGTTAAGTTCTGGCGTCTGTCTCCAGTTGTGGCTCCATGGCTTCTTCCTGACTTTGCCCTTCTTTTTCCCAGCACTCAGTTTAGTCCCCCCACCCCACCCCACCTAGTTCTGTCCTACCCTATCAGACCAAGCCAGTTTCTTTATTAACTAATGGTATTCATAGCATACAGAGGGGAATCCCACATCAACTGAGGAGTGGAGGGACTGAGGGGTCTCTCAAGGCCACTGAGGACCTTACTGCCAAACTTGCTTGTGGTACTTTCATAGCCCACAGTGGCGGTATTTATCACCTTAGTGTTCATGTGCTAACAGTTTGGCAGCTCTTTGGGAAGTAGGAATTGGAGTTGCTGGTGTGGGGCATTGCTGTGTAGAGCATGAGTCCATTAGGAATTTGTTGTGCTCAGGGCCTGGACCATGGAGAAGTAGCAGGAGAGTGCACACACGGAGAGTGCTCGGCGACCCCGCGTGCCTGTGCAGTGCTCTCCGTTCAAAGGCTGTCACTTGTTCTGTTTTCAAGAAGACAAGTACGGTCTATTGTGGGGACATTAGAGATGGGTGATGTTTGTGTATAAGTCGACTTCCTAGTTACCCCGCAGGTGCTGGTTTCAAAATCAAACCACTTTTTACAAGACAGTGTGGATTTTGAATTAATATTTAAAATTTGCGAATATAACATGGTATTTTATTGTGTGTTAATGCTACTTTCTTTGTAAATGCAGCCACTCACAAGTGAGCTAGGTAACATTTTTGACAGGTTTGTTTCACTTTAATTTGTGAGCATAAAAAGTTGATTAGCACCATGCGGAGCTTATTAATTATAAAATAATGACAATTAGTGATTTGAAAATTAGACATAAAAATCTTCAAAAAGAGAACTATCTTTGTAATTAGCAATATCTATCCATCTCAAATGCTAATTTTAAAAAAACTTCCTTTGAAATAAAATCTATCAGAAGTGACAAGTGTGCTGAGCAGACATGCGAGCCCACTGTCAGGAGAGCCTCTCCTTATTTCCAGTGAGGTGTGCCTTAAGTGTTGTATGAAGAACCAACTTAAAGTATTCCTCCCACCTGCTAAGGTATTTGGGCCAGTTCCTTCCAGATACAGAAGGTGGCACACATGCGAGGATGTGATGACCCTGTGAACAGAGCACACGTGGCTGGAATTGGTCAGTTTCCCGGTGACCTGGATGACGTCATGACCTGAGGTCACAGACACTGAAGAACCCACACTTACACCAAAGGCCTCTGCCTGACTAGAAGTGAGGTGTTGTGGAGGCTGGAATGGGGCCGATCTGAGCCGGGTGATCTGGGGCTGTGTTTGGCTCCCTCACTAGCCACTCATTGCCCGTCTGTGTCTGACCTACCACCCTGTGACCCTGAGGAAACCGTTGATGTAATGGCCTAAGAGATCCCTAGCATCCAGCTAACCTCGAGCTAGCCATGTTACTGACAGCATCAGGGGCCTGTACCAGATATCACCACCTCCCTGTGACCCACTCGCCTGCTTCTTCTGCCAGCGGGAACCCCATGGAACGACTATCACAGTGAAACATGGAGTTTGGGGTGATCCAGAACTTGGTCAGTCATAATTGGCTCCAAAATAAACTGTGTTCCAGCAAGGGTCTGAGACCTGTGGAAGGATGATAGACTATCTAATGACCTTCTAACTTAAGAGTACATTGTCTTCTATTGCATAGGAAGTGAAGTAATGACTTCAGGGTAAAGCTGCATCAAAGTCTTATTTTGTATGTTAGTCCATGCAGTCGTTGCATGGGTTTAACAATGCTCCAATTGCTTGTTTAGTAGACGCCCATGATTTAAGTCTAAAGCAGTGTCTTGGTACACTGTACTGTGAAGGTTGCCAAGGCGAGGCTTGCATCAGCAACTACTGAGTACTGAATTGAAACCTCATTCCTGATGAGTGTTCATTCCACCTGAGCACCCTAGCTACCCCAGCATGCCCTGTATTGACCAAGTCTGTGCCCACGTGCTTGGAACAGCGTGGGTAAAGGTTGATGTGTTTGTGGGAGGCTTGAGATGTGCAGACCTGACACCAAGACTCAGGGTGCTGAGATAATCTCTCCCCCTGACTCGGGTCCTTTTACTTAGCTGGTCGGTTCTGTGCTGTTATAACCGAGCCTGAGACTGTAAGACTGTACAGCATATCCACGTGGTCAACATCAGGAACCCTTTGTTATAACTGAGCCCGAGACTGTAAGAGTGTACAGCATATCCAAGTGTTCAACATCAGGAGTGTACAGCATATCCAAGTGTTCAACATCAGGAGTGTACAGCATATCCACGTGTTCAACATCAGGAGTGTACAGCATATCCAAGTGTTCAACATCAGGAACCCTTTGTTATAACTGAGCCCGAGACTGTAAGAGTGTACAGCATATCCAAATGTTCAACATCAGGAACCCTTTGTTATAACTGAGCCCGAGACTGTAAGAGTGTACAGCATATCCACGTGTTCAACATCAGGAGTGTACAGCATATCCAAGTGTTCAACATCAGGAGTGTACAGCATATCCAAATGTTCAACATCAGGGGACCCTTTTCCATGTGGGGACACCTCCCCACCTGTGCTCTTTCTTGTCTGCATTCCAGGCTTCCTCAGGACCTTCTTCTGCAAATCCTGTATTTGGTAAGAGTAGTGCATGTTAGTCCTCAGACCAGGGTCTTCCTAGCATACCCTGTTTGGATGGTGTCCTGAGCGTCTGTGTCACTCTTGGGGGCTTTAGATGGTGTCCTGGGCGTCTGCGTCACTCTTGGGGACCTTAGACGGTGTCATGAGTCTCTGCATCACTGTTGGGGACCTTAGACAGTGTCCTGGTGTACAAGTAAGTTCCAGGACAGCCAGTACTACACAGAGAAACCTTGTCTTGAAAAACCAAAACTAATTTAATAAGTAAGTAAATAAGATTTGGAGCCTAACCTACTTATAAGTTTTCTAGAACAAAGGCATTCCAGTTTCCTGATTTTACTAAATTTGTAAGGATTTAAAAAATAATAGTTGATATTAATGCAGAAATGGCAGAGTCTCTTTTCCCTTCTATCCCCTCCTTCCTCTCCCCTCCGTCTGCAGTTGGCATTCAATTCCCCTGTGTTCTACTGTGAAATGTCTCATTTGCATCCTCTACCCCACTCCTGTTGTGCAATAGATGATTATCACCATCATCACCACCTCCCCCTCTGCCTCCTCCTCCTGGTTCTCCCCTCCTGGTGCTTCTCCTCCTCTTCTTCCTCCTCCTCGTCACCATCAGAAGATAAACGGTAGATAAACCACTGAAGAAGTCTCTTTTCCATCTAAGCGAACTGAGGCTCTGGTCACGTCAATCATCTGCCTGAGGTCTTAGAAATGACGACGCCAGAGTTGGGGTCTGGGTCACGTGACTCCAGAGTCAATATTCTTGTCTACTATGCAATGTGCCCTCCTTAGGAGCACTTGAAATGGTTTGGAAAGAAGTTTCTCCCTTAGAAGATTTGATGATTGTGAACTATGAGCAGGTGTGATTCCTGCTGGTTACGTGAAAGCATACTCTGGAAGAACCCACTCCCAGCAGAAGGCTCTCTGTATTCTTCAGATGGGGGTTTGCTGATTTGAAAGCTTGTCTGGACAGAGTCTCTGTAGAAGACCTGTTCCTGATTTCCTTCTCCACCGTGCCTGCACTGGACCTCAGTGAATTGGGACAAATGGAATCTGAAGGGTTGTGGGTGGAACCAGTCATGGGGGTGGGGGCAAAGAATTGAAAAGGATGGCCCTGAAGAACGTCTTAGCACTCTACCTGTAGGTGGCTCACTGGGCCTTTACGTCGCCCAGTTCCCTGTTTCAGGAGTCAGTGCACAGTTACGGTAGCTGAGTGATCGTCGGGATTTCAGACTCTTGTGAATTGTCCAGGCAGCACACACATGCTTGTTCCGTGTTTTCCAAAGACACCACGTCTCTTCCTGTGAAACCACAAAGAGATGTTTAAGGTGTGACTCCATGACACATTGCAGAGTGCCTGCACTGACTGCCTGTCCCCACAACTGTGTATTCTCATGGCAAGTGGGATAGCCAAGTTGTCAGAAAAGAATGTCAAAGATCTTGGATCACCAACTTGTCTGAGTAGGCCCTGGATATTTGAAAATTAGTGACACACAGCTAAAACAGCTAGAGAAATACACATTTCTCCCACAAGTCCCTTGAGAGTCTGTCACATTTAGACAGCAAACATTCCTAATGAGCATCAGGCATTTGACTCCATGCATTGCTTTGAGTATTAGCTACTCGGTCATAATTCCTTCGCTCTTTTATATTACAGCCCCATCATTTTCATCACAAGACAGGAGGCTTTCACAACAGAGTTTTGCTGCTGCTTCTCAGAGAATATATAATTTTAAAACCCTCTTAGATACAGTAAAGGCTTATTAAAATGTTCCATAATTTTATTTATTGATAGAAGCCATGATGCAGTCATGATGGTAGTTATGAATTGACTTTTGATCTTCTAATAGCTGGTTGGTTATAATCTTATAAATATGCCAAATAGAAGGAATTTTTTCATTTCCTTCATTTTACCAGCACATACCACCTAGCAGAGAAACCAGTGCTGTTACTGAGGTGTGTGTGTGCTGTGGAGGAGGCTCCTGGCTTGTGAGCAGTGTTTGCTTTCTGTGCTGAAGTGAACAGTGCTGAAGCAAAGAAAGGACCATTTGCTACCTCCAGAAAATACAGTGTCCAGAAAGACAATGCTCTCTGAGTGATTCACTAGTTGAAGAATGTCTATAAGAAAAGTCAGGTGAGAAAATGGACCCACATCACAGGTTCCCGCCTTGTGCTGGCAGGGCAAAGGTTTTAGCCTGTGGTCTAATTAGGCAACAGTCACCAAAAGGAAAAACAAGCCGATGCATAGATGATGCTCTTGGCAGTGCTTTCATTGTTACATGCCCATTTTAAGGAACTTGACTCTGCCAAATTCACCAAAAATTGTTCCTGAAGTATTGGAAAGAGAACACAAAGCCACAAGGGCTCCCCACTTTAGTGAGCAGAACCCAAGTCCTTCGTCACCGAAGTCAGTTCTTTTCAGCTGCATGTCCTGTGCTTGGCAACATTGCTGGCTTGCCACATGATGAACTAATGTAGCTGGGGCATTCTCTGTCACCTCAGTGGCCTGAGATACTTCCTAATAAAAGCTGGGTTGTCATTTGTGCTCAGGCTCACTGATATGCGCAGGCCAGAGAAGTCTGTTTTATAGAAAAAGGCTTTAGTATCTTTGCATAAGCTAGCAGGCGGCCGGGGTGCTGGGGACACAGCCCCGCCGCTCATATTACAACAGTCAGGGCCCTCTTCGTTCCATCGCACCAGTCTCGTTGGGGCTGTACATCACTATTCAGTCCCTCTGAGCATTCTTTCTGGTCATTTTTAGAGAAGTCCCGTTTTCCTTTGGGGACCATTTCCGGTGCTTTATCTGACTGCGGTTTCTCGTTTTCCTGTCGTGTATGTGCCTCCTTACAGTTGCAAGTGCTCTAAATTTACTAAGACAAAATGATGCCCACATTGTTTCATTTCCTAAAATGGGTGGTTTCTGGTGTAAGATGTGCCAGTAGACATCTTAGTCTTATGAAGTGCATTCGTCTACATTCAGCCTGTAACATAGCTAGAGCTATGTGATAGTTATAAATGGATAAGACTAGGTACTAATTAATTTTTCCCTTTCTGCTAAAAGCACCGTGTACTATAATTTAAAGTTATAAAGCTTGTGGTAGCGCCTCTCTGAGATGTGAGCAGTTGATACCTTAGAACATTCAGACTCTGTAGTTTACGTCTCCCTGGCTGTTTGGCTGATGTATTGAAGTCATAGCCGTGGTCTACCGTGAATCCTATCCTGTGTGTCTGACTGCCACTGAAAGAAGAAGGGCTGTAGAAGAGCGTTGTTGCAGGGACCTCAGCCCATGGGAAGACTCCTTATGAAAATGGGTAAAATAATTTATAATATATGTCTTTATTGTACAGATATGCTAAACACGTTCATAATGACTGCTAAGACTAACAGTTGCTACCTTTATTTAAAATGCTTTGTTGAGCTTTATTTGAGAAGGCATTCAGTCTTTGATCGTTTTTTGATGCAAGAAAATAGAGTTCCAATAAGTTAATTTGACTGAAATTAAATTGTTTCTCCCATGAATGGCTTCATTTAAGCACAGAGGGAGGCTTTGTGATTTGCTCTTCAGAGAGTCTATCTCAAAAGAGAATATACCAGGATCCAGACATTAAAACTCGAAAGCATTGTGAGCATCTCCCGGGAAACCCACAGCGAAGAAGTTATAAAAATTCTGCCTAAGCCGGGCGGTGGTGGCGCACGCCTTTAATCCCAGCACTTGGGAGGCAGAGGCAGGCGGATCTCTGTGAGTTCGAGACCAGCCTAGTCTACAGAGCTAGTTTCAGGACAGGCTCCAAAGCCACAGAGAAACCCTGTCTCAAAAAACCAAAAAATAAAAAATTCTGCCTAAAACCAGGAAGTTGGAATTTAACTGTGTTTAAACAAGAGAGTAACAGAAGCCATTACAGCGACTTGAGATACATCTCTTCAACTAGTTATCGCTCAGAGGAGTTCTGCAGGCGGCAGCGAGTTTTACTTGTGTCTGCTGGGGTTTCTTTTGGTATGTTTAACGTTTGTTTTCTGTTTTTTGTTTTTTATCTGGGGAAATGAGTTGTGGTAATTTAGGCATTCGACTTTTTTACCAACGCGAGAAAATTTCTTCATGTTTTGAAATCCACAATGACCTAACAGCGTACACCATGCTGGTTTTCGCTGGAGAGTCCTGTCCCCGCTGGCTGCTCCAGAATCTGTTAAGACTGTCTTAAACTGTCCTCCTCTGCCTGTTCCCTGTGGACTCAGATGCCTCCAGTTAGGAAAGTCCTCTTCTTCCCCTCTGCCTTTGCTGGACAGTCTTCCATTTACTTGGAAACTGTCTGTGGCACATTCTGTCCTTCACTTTTGTTGTGGCAAAAGCATCCAAACCTGGCTCTGTCCCATCTGCACTGTCTCTGCTCATGGACAGTCTAAAGGGACACATTACAGTGGTCTTCAAAGAGCAGACCTTTGGTGTAAGCCAAGATTAGGTACAAATGAAAGTTTGCTAATTGATTATTTTTTCATGCTGAGTGATTTCTTTGTCACTAGTCTTTTATTTTTCTTTCAAATCTGTAAAATGACATCAAATTGAGAATTTGTACAAAATGATTTGTAGAGCATACCTAGCTCACGTTTGACACTCAGCAAATGCTGGTTCTGGGTTACATTGACACCTTCTCTTTCCTCTTTAAACAAAACATTTTATTGTTAGTCTGCATGGTGAGTTACAATGTAGATGCCCTCAGAGTCCCTGAGCACCGGCTGGAGTGTTGAGGGAGTCTAGGCCAACCCTTGTCCCTCCCTCACCCATTTTGAGTGACAGGAAGTTGTTATGCCTGCTAGAGATCAGAGTGAAACAGAGAATGTTGCAGCTTTCTCGGGGAATTTAAGTATCGAATTCTTTTAGCACCTTCTTGCTGCCCAACCGTGTTGGAATCCTTTTGAAAAGGAAGTAGTTGCCGTCCTTCTTTCCGAGGACTTTCACGAAGGACTGTTACTTCTGCCTGCCAGTGTTTTTGCATGTTACTATGTACTTGGTGGTCTGTTCCACTGAATTGTTGATTCAAGGATTCTACCTGGTTACACCTGGAGCCCAACCCAGGCCATATTTATTACATGGGTGGTTGACAGAGAAAACCGTTGATGTTTGCATCTGATTGGTAAACTGAGTGCCACCACAGACATTCATCCCATAGACTGCATGAAGGGAGCATGTTGCCACGTGCACTCACTCGTTCTGCTACCTGTGTCTCAGAGCCTGGTCTCATGCTTTGAGTCTCATACTCTTGAGTCTCGGGCTTTATTCACAACGGTAGGTTCTGCCTTTCAGCTGGAGTAGTCAGACCCTTTCTTTCAGCCAGTCACTGTCTAGGTGGGAGCCCACCATATCGCTCTGTGTATTTGCCCCATTTGCTCTTTTTTTTTCCTTTTGTTTCTGTACATTATTTTGGATTGTGTAACTTTCTTTTTTTAAAAATTTATTAGATTTTAAAAAAAAAATACCAATCCAAATTCCCACTCCCTCCCCTCCTCCCATTCCCTCCACACACCCTCCCACCCCACCCCCATCTAATCCTAAGAGAGGGTAAGGCTCTTTGCTTTGTGGAAGGTCCAGGGCCCTCCCTACTACATCTAGGCTGAGCAAGGTATACATCCAAAGAGAATAGGATCCCAAAAAGCCAGTATGCGCAGTAGAGATAAATCCTGGTGCCACTGCCAGTGTCCCTTCAGTCTACCCAGCCATACAACTGTCAGCCACATTCGGAGGGACTAGTTTGGTCCTATGCTTGTTCCTTCCCAGTCCAGCTGGAATTGGTGAGCTACCATTAGCTGAGGTGGACTGTTTCAATTGATGAACCCTTCATGGTCTTGACCTCTTTGCTCAAATTCTCATATTCTCACTCCTTCCACTCTTCAACTAGACCTTGGGAACTCAGTCCAGTGCTCTAATGTGGGTCTCTGCCTCTGTTTCCATCTGTTGTTGGACGAAGGTTCTATGGTGATATTTAAGATAATCATCAGTCTGACTACAGGGCAAGGCTAGTTTGGGACCCCCTCCTCTATGGCTTAGGGTCTTACCTGGGGTCATCCTTGTGGATTCCTGGGAATTTTTCTAGAACCAGGTTTCTTGCTAACCCCGTAATGGCTCCCTCAATCAAGATGTCTCTTTCCTTGCTCTCATATCTGTCCTTCCTCCCTCTTGACTATCCCATTCCCTCAAGTTCTCCTCAACCCTCCCCTTCTCCCCTTCTTTCTACCTTCCATCCCCTTGCTCCCAATTTTGACAGGCAATCTTGTCTGTTTCCAATTTCCAGATGCATCAATATATGTTTTTCTTTGGTTCACCTTATTACTTAGCTTCTCTAGGATTGTGAACTATAGACTCAATGTCCTTTGTTTATAGTTAGTAGCCACTTATGAGTGAGTACATACCATATTCATCTTTTTGGGTCTGGGTTACCTCACTCAGGTTAGTGTTTTCTAATTCCACCCATTTGCATGCAAAATTCAAGATGTCATTGTTTTTTTTTCCCACTACTGAGTAGTAATCTAATGAGTAAATGCGCCACACTTTCTTTATCCATTCTTCAGTTGAGGGGTATCTAGGTTGTTTCCAGGTTATAATTATATTATAAATAATGCTGCTATGAACATAGTTGAACAAATGCTTTTGTAGTATGATTGAGCATCTTTTGGGTGTATTCCCACGACTGGTATTGCTGGATCCTGAGGTAGGTTGATTCCCAATTTTCTAAGAAACTGTCATACTGATTTCCAAGGTGGTTGTACAAGTTTACATTCTTACCAGCAATGGATGAGTGTTCCCCTTACTCCATATCCTCTCCAGTGTAAGCTATCATTGGTGTTTTTGATCGTAGCCATTCTGACAGGTGTAAGATGGTATCTCAGAGTTGTTTTAATTTGCATTTCCCTGACAGCTAAGGAAGTTGAACATGTCCTTAAGTATCTTTTGGCCATTTGAAACTCTTCTGTTGAGAATTCTCTGTTTAGTTCAGTACCCCATTTTTAAATTGTGTTATTTAGAATTTTAATGTTTAATTTCTTGAGTTCTTTATATATTTTGGAGATCAGTTCTTTGTCTGATGTGGGCTTGGTGAAGATCTTTTCCCATTCAGTAGGCTACCTTTTTGTTTTATTGACTGTGTCCTTTGCTTTACAGAAGTCTCTCAGTTTCAGGAGGTCCCGTTTATTTATTGTTGCTCTTAGTGTCTGTGCTACTGGGATTATATTTAGGAAGTGGTCTCCTGTGCCCATGTCCCCCCTTCATTTCTGATTTTGTTAACTTGGATGTTCTCTCTCTGCCTTTTGGTTAGTTTGGATAAAGGTTTGTCTATTTTGTTGATCTTCTTGAAGAACCATCTCTTTGTCTCATTGATTTTTTTTTTTGTATTTTGTTTCTATTTTGTTGATTTCAGCCCTCAGTTTGATTATTTCCTGTCATCTACTCCTCCTTGATCAGTCTGCTTCTTTTTGTTCTAGAGCTTTCAGGTGTGCTGTTAAGTCACTAATGTGAACTTTCTCTGTTTTCTTTATGTGGGCATTTAGTGCTATGAACTTTCCTCTTAGCACTGCTTTCATAGTGTCCTATAGGTCTGGATATGTTGTGCCCTCATTTTCGTTGAATTCAAAGAGGACTTTAGTTTCTTATTTTTTTCTTGACCCAGGGGTGGTTCAGTAGTTGACTGTTTAATTTCCATGAGTTTGTAGGCTTTTTGAGAGTCGTATTGTATTGTTGTTAAATTCTAACTTTAATCCCTGGTGATCCGATAAGACGCAGGGGGTTACTCCAGTTTTTTTGTATCTGTGGAGGTTTGCTTTATTACCGAGTATGTGATCAATTTTAGAGAAGGTTCCATGAGGTGCTGAGAAGAAGGTATATTCTTTTTTCTTTGGGTGGAATGCTCTATAGATGTCTGTTAAGTCCATTTGATTCATACATATGTTAGTTCTCTTATTTCTCTGTTAAAGGATTGTGTAATTTTCATTCCACCTGATTCCACTAGTGCGCTATCAGTGAATGCACGTCATCGTCCTGGAACTTCAGTTGTGTATCTTGACTATCACAGTCTGCTTTCTTCTGGTGTGTGTGTGTGTGTGTGTGTGTGTGTGTGTGTGTGTGTGTGTAAATGGAGACCAGAGGACAACCAGGAAGGCCACCCACTTCCTCTGAGACAGGGTTTCTCATTTGCCTGAATCTCCCCAATCAGGCTAGGCTGGGCCCATGGTTCCTCCCCCGTGCTGGAATTACCAGCACAAGCTTTGTGACATGGGTTCTGGAGCTTGAACTCAGGTCTGTGCACTTACACGGCAAACACACTACCAACTCTCCATGTCCCCAACCCCACAATTTATTTTAAATAATATTCTGTTCACGTATGCTATAGGAAGTTTGTATTCCTGGCTCCTTGTTGTTTGTGCCATTCTGAGCTCTACAACATTTAATCACTTTCGATTTTAAATAGTGAGTTTCGTATTTTAAATGTTTAAAATAAGGGAATATTTTTATTTGTTGCACTCACTTCACTTCTCCCCTCCTCCCCCTTGTGTGAGCCCTCCTTACCCTTCTACTGCCCGAAGAGCTCTTTACCACCTTCCCTGCAGTGTGGGTCTGTTCCTGCTGGGCTCCCAAAGCTCAGCCCTGATGCTCTCGTTTGCCTTCTTCCTAGAAAAGTCCTTCCCATCTGGTCCTTTTTTCTAGAGTTCTAAGTTAACGACTTTATTTTCCACATTCTGGTGATGTCTTTTCTCTTGGCTGGGAGTCCGTGGAACTTGATTTACAGACCTGGGATGCATCATGGCTGGAGTTTGCCTACCCTGCTTCTTCTCGCTGCTTGTCCCTTTTCCTTGTTTTTCATTTTGATTCTGATGTTTCGTTCTGTGGTTTTCTCTCTTTTTTCTTGGTGTTATGTGTACAGATTTGAAATCTGGAAGGACTTCAGCCATTATTTTAGATCTTTTCCTCTGCACTTGGGAATAGGCGTGCAGATGTGTCTGTGTGCCCTGTCTCTTGGCTGGGTTCTTGAAAGTGTGCTGTTGCTTGGGAGGGTCTTAGTATTGTACCTGTTTGTCGACAGGCAGACAGGCTGTCTCTCCTCTCGTCTGCCTGTGTTCCTCCATTATTCTGATACTGCCCGTCCCATGTGCACTTTGCTAACTACAGCTCGTGTACTCTCATGGCATAGGGTTTCTGATGACAAAATTGTGTATATTTGTTTTATACAACATGCTTTAAAACACATGTACATTGCAAATGCAGTCTATATATAGTCTTTTTTATCAAAGAAGTATACATTCTTGTGGAAGTTAGCTACAGACAACAAATATCAATCAGAATGCAAGCCCGGGATGTGTAGACCATTTTCACTGCCAGCCTCAGTGAGTTCTTACTCCTTTCCTTGAAAATCAAGGCTTACCAGGCACCTTTCCACAGACAAAGGACTAACTGTAGCATCTTGCATAGCATAGGTTCTCTTTTCTCACTTAATACATCCTGATTACAGTTTCTCCTCCCCCTATTCCAGATTCTCCCCCACTTCCCTCCCATCCAGATCCACCCCAATTCTGTCTCTCATTAGAAAAGATACAGGCTTCTGTGGGATAATAATAAATATAACAAGATAAAATAAAAACTAACACATCTGAATGGAATAAAACAAAGAACCAGAAGGAAAAGAGTCCAAGAGAAGTCCTAAAAACAGGCCCACTCGCCTGCACCCTCGAACCCCATAGAAACACTGCACTGGTAGCCATGATATTCATCCAGAGAGAAGAAAAATATAAAAACAATGAGATTAAAGAAGCAAACAAGGAAAAGCTCCAACACAACATTTTGAGACAGGGAATCTCCAAAGTCACCATTGAGTTAGTCTCCTGTTGGCATCTCCTGCTGGGCCTGCGGCCTCCCCTTACGGACGGTTTGTTTCCCCAGCGAGACTCAGGTGGAGAAAACTAAAGTTTTGTTTGTGAGTGCTTACCAATTGAAGGTAGCTTCTGAGTTTGGGGGGCATGTGTCCAGTTTTTCAGCTCTGGAGTCCCATCTGGTGCGGACCCGGTGTCTGCTGCCTCAGTCTCTGAGTTCATGAGAGCCTTGCTTCCTTGCTGTCTTCTATCCCCTCTGGCTCTTACAGCCTTTCCACCTCCTCTTCCTCAGAGTTGCCTGAGCCCTGAGGGGAGGGACTTGAGGGATACATTCCATTTAGGGCTGAGCTTTCTGAGGTCTCCCAGTCTCTGCACATTGTTCCCATCTGCTGCAGGAGGCAGCTTCTCTGATGACAGCTGGGCAAGGCACTGATCTTCGTCCCTGTCTGGAGTGGCCTGCGGGTTCCCGGAGGTGCCAGCTGGTGCTGGGGAACTGCTTCCCTGACCAGAGTGCCATAGGTCTTATTTTTAACTTCAGCAAATCTTGCATGGTCTTATTATGTATTCTGTTTGTCTTCCCAGGTCTTTGTATTTTCCTTTATACCCAGTGTAAAGTGTATATTTAAAGTTCCACGCTCACTAAATTCCTCGTCTCTTCACGTGTGATTTTCAGTTATGTGCTGGTTTGAATAAGAATACCACCAAAGGCTCATATATTTTAATGCTTGGTTATCAGGGAGTGGCACTGCTTGAGAGGGATTAGGAAATGTGGCCTTGTTGGGGTGTATGCGGCCTTTATAAGAGTTGTCATGGTGTCTCTTCACAGCAATGGAGCACTGACTGATACTTGGATATGTATGATATTTGAGCAAGATTTGAGTACATAGGAATAGAAAATACAAAGACTTACAATGGAGTATTTTATTTTATTGTTATGTATTTTTTTAAAGAGTGATTATTGTCTGAGGGAACAAGTATCAAATTTGACACATTCATTTCCTATCAGTATATCTTTCTGCGAATGTGTCCACTAATTTTGTATTGCTGTGCAATAGTGATTGGCCGTCGTCATTCCAGGGTTTGGTCCTGGCTCAGCTGAGTCTCCTGCTGAGGAGCTTCAGTCAGGATAGCAAGCAGTGATGTGCCCTGAGGCCCTGGGTCATCTTCTGTGTCGACAGGATAGTGGTCCGTGTCACATGAAGGATTCAGTTGTCTGTCTTCTCTTCCTGCTGTTCCCTGTTCTCTGTCCACTCCGCAGCATGGCTTCGATTCTTCAATACCCAGGAAGCATCCTGGCTGCTTCTAACATGTCTGTATCTCTGATTTCTCTACCTGACGTCTAGACCGTCTTATAGGTCAGGCCCTTCCTTCGCATTGGCTTACTCCATCCCAGTGACCTTCCTTTTGTTTAGAGACCCAGGTCACTCCTTAGAATCCTTCTCTTCACCTTGTACAGCTGCTCACAGGGTCCTGTCCTCAGGTCCCGTTCTTGCTCTACATGGAGCGGGAATCATGGGGTTGTCTTACAAGTCTGCCTACTGTGGTTTCTTTTGTATATTAATATAATTTAAAGGCTCTAATCATGGGACTGCAGAGATGTCTCAGTAGTTAAGAACACTGGCTGTTTTCCCAAGGATCCTGGTTCAATTCCCAGAACCCACTTGGTGACTCAAATCCGTCAGGAACTCCAGTCCCAGAGGACCCAACAACCTCTTCTGACCTCTATGGGCACTGGATGCACATGGTGTACAGAGATAGATGGAGACAAAACACTCATACATATAAAACACTTTTTATAAGATAGATGAAGACAAAACACTCATACATGTAAAACACTTTTTATAAAGGAATTAAGTTAGGTTTCATGTAAAAGGCATATTTTTGGAAATACTAATAAACTATATTAAATAGATAGTAGAAACCAATTAATTTTCTGAATTGTAACTTAACCTTGGTAGATTATTTTATAATTTTGTTTCTCTAGAGTATAGTGTAATTAACTCTCATTATTCTTAGAAAAGAATCTTGGTGAAATTTTGGTAATTTTCCCTTCGCTTAGCAATAAATATGTATAATTTCAGAAACCCTGTTTCTTTACATAAATGTAATACTTAGATCTGCGCTCTCCTCAAGTGTTTTGAAGTTATATGGTAATGCTCTAGCAGCACGAGACGGGAGTGAGTGCTCTTCAGGTTTTAAGTGTGGTGTTGCTTAGCTACCCGGCCTTTAATAGGAAATGGTGGGCATTGTGACAATTGGTGGCCCTTAAACTTCTGAGTGTTGGCTCCGACACAGCGGTTTTATGTAAGCCATTCACCTTTGTATTGTAGATGTTATTGTGAGAGGTTAAACAAAAGAGGAGTGTATTTAACAGCAGTCTGTAGAGTACCGTAACTCTATAAAATCAGTCATTTTAGGAAGCACTTTAATGGACACGAATGGAATTATAAAAATACTTTAATATGAGCTCACTTCAAATACAGCTGTACTACAAAATGCAGTAATTACACTGATCTTTCACTTGACTGTAAGGAAAAATCATTGGAGGATATCTAAAATATCACATAGTTGTATTACAATAGCAGTGCTGTTAGGGCAGGAATAGCGTTGAACACACACTGAAAATGCACTCTGTGCCATGCTGCTGTCATGGTACCCTGTGGCTGTTTGGTAGCTAGCATGTCAGGAGTGGAATGGTGTGGAATGCTCCCACCAGTGGGACAAGTATGTGAAGCTTCTTTTACTTTCTTCTCCACTTTGTGTGTGTGTGCATGTGTGTGTGTGCATGTGTGTGTGCGTGTGTGCATGTGTGTGCGTGTGTGTGCATGTGTGTGCATGTGTGTGCGTGTGTGTGCATGTGTGTGTGCATGTGTGCATGTGTGTGCATGCGTGTGTGCGCATGTGTGTGTGCATGTGTGTGCATGTGTGTGCATGTGTGTATGTGTGTGTGCATGTGTGCGCATGTGTGTGCATGTGTGTGCGCATGTGTGCGTGCATGTGCATGTGTGCATGTGTGTATGTGTGTGCATGTGTGTGCATGTGTGTGCATGTGTGTGCATGTGTGTGTGCATGTGTGTGCGTGTGTGTGTGTGTGCGTGTGTGTGCGTGTGTGTGCGTGCACATCTGTTTTCCTGCATGTGGAGGTCAAAGCTGATGTCAGGAATCATCATCCACTGCTGCTCTACCTTAGAGCTCACATATATGTCAAGTCTCCTGTCTGTGCCTGCAGAGGCTAGAGTTATACATGGGCACACCCATCTTCACTTGGGTTTCTGGGCATTTTAACTCCGGGTCTCATATTTGCATGTCAAGTGTTTTAACTACTGAGATATTCCCACAGCCAGGAGACACTTTTAATGCCGGTTTTTTTTTCCTGTGTATTCCCCTTACCTGCCTCACATAAAATTCATACCCTCTATACATATACTTTCTTTAGAAGTACAGATAAATATGAGATGATCAGTATCCACCTGTAATCCTACATCTTCCAGAAAAACAAAGCTAAGATATTGGTGTATTTCTCTCTTTCAATATTTGTTACAGAATTATAAGCCATATTTCATATTTTATTTTCATGTTGTTTTAACTTCCTTATTATGGGATGGGAATCTCTTAAACCACTAAAATCGTATGGAAGCATGTTGGGGGCTGTATACTACACGGGCGCAGTCCGCTCAGGTTGCTTGCTGATGTTTAGCTCTTGACCCTGGTGAGTAACCGACAGGTGGCTAATCTAATTGGGTAATTATGATGACTGCTCTGCACTGTCCTTCCACTCTGATGGAGCGCTAATACAGCCTTTCCTTCCCAAGAATTTCACTTCTGTGATGAGAATGCTACTGTTAAGGTTTTTATTAATAATACTCTATTCTCACTGGCCAATCCAGATACACTCCTGAGAAAGAACAGCAAACTTTCATTTGAAGCTATTTATACATATAACAAAGTACACAGACTCACCTCTAAGACTACCAAGAAGAGTTCATACTTGAAATAAATGTTCTTTTTAAAGTCAATAGTCACCAATTGTGTCAGTAAAAGAAAGAGACTAGATTTTATTTTTCATTAACAATAGCAATATTAAAAACAACAGGCAGATAGGAATACCTATGGCATGCCGTGTCAGGTAAATAATTACATTAGTCTATGAAGAGGGGTAAGCTCTGGAAAAAAAAAAAACGGATAATAGACCTGGATGGAGGTGGGTGGTCCTTGGACTTCCCACAGGGCGGGGGACTTGATTGGGGGAGGGAAATGGGAGGCGGTGGAGGGGAGGAGGCAGAAATCTTTAATAAAGAAAGAAAGGAAGAAATGAAGAAAGAAAGAAAGAAAGAAAGAAAGAAAGAAAGAAAGAGAGCAGGGTCTGGGAGAGGTTTCTTTTCCAGTAGGGGGCAGCATCTGACTGTCACTAGTGGCTCCCTTGCTGCAGACGGCCAGTACAGATGACCGAGCAGGCATTTGATGCTGGGACGAGGCAGGACTTGCTGAGGTCTTGACTTTGTGACCTCACCTCTGACTAGATTTCTCTCCCTGGGAAGGTCAGCGATGATCTTGACAGAACTGAGCTGTCTCAGGACAGTTGATGGTGGAGCGAGATGGGTCAGATCCCTCAGGCCCCTGCGGGCACATTGTAAAAATCTGAAGCTGCCTGGGGACCAGTGGGGTCTTTCTGTTAGGACTGTAAGAGTCAAGATTTTCCTAGACTGTTGGTGCACAATAAACCACTCCACAAATTAGTGATTTCAAACCTTGATTGTTGATTGTGTTGGTAGTTCTGCAGGTTGGCAGTTTGGGCTGAATTCATCTGGACAGTCTTCTGCGCTCTCTGGCCTGCCTGTGGTGAGCCTGGCTGTGGTGAGCTGGACGGCCTAGCTCTGGTGTACCTGGCTGTGCTTTGCTGCAAAGATGTCTGTTCTCCACTTTTCTTCCAGAAACTTGGGCTTTCTCATGATGGGAGCAGGTGTCTAAGAGAGCACAGAAACCAGAAAACCCTGAGGTTACACCTGAGTTACATTCCTTTAACCAAAAGCTGTTTCTAGACCAGCTGATTCCAGAAGCAGGGTGTAGAAACATCACTCCTGTCCCCAGCTTGGCAGTGAAATCTGAGACCTTGTCTCCGCATGCTGGACCAGTGCTCTACCCCTGACCTGCATCCCCGCAGACTCCACCCTCAATGTGACCTGCTGTAGGCCAGTGAATGAAGAACCCGGAGATCACAGTGCCCCTAGCCTGAGTGAAGCTTCCTTTACTGCAGGAAATCGTGCTGCTGGCTTCCGTTTCATCTTGGCCTGTTGTCCTTCTTTTCTTCTCAGACCAGTGGTTCCCAGCCTCCCTAACTCTGAGACTCTTTAATACAATTTGTTGTGGTGACCCCAACCATAAAATTATTTTCATTGTTGCTTTATAACTGTAATTTTGCTACTGCTATGAATTGTAATGTAGATATTTGTGTTTTCTGATGGTCTTAGACAACGGTTGTGAAGGGGCTGTTCATCCCCCTAACAGCTGCCACCCACACAGCTTGACCACAAGATAATTTTTGTGTTTTCTATTATTTGTTCATTTTTGTTAAAATTCATATTGAATATTAATTTTTTAAATTATATCATGGTCCTTATTAAATTTTATCTACAAGTGTCTTCCCTATGTCCTCAGGATGTATCTCTGCAGTGGTGGGCATTTTTCTTCGTGATTTTCTTTATGGTTTTCCTTTTATTTTATTTATTATTGCTGTGTGTGTCCATTGCTGCTACACACGTGTTGAGCTCTTAGGACAGCTTTCAGGGCTCCAGGCTCTCCTTCTGCTTTGTTTGCTCTGGTCCCTCCTATTGTCTCTGTTGCGGTGTGCACGATCAAGGTTTATTAAGCCGCAAGGTTCAAGTTGACTCTGCTCTCCCCACTTCCACCTGGGTCTGTAAGTTCTGGGCCTCAACAGAGTGTGAGTGTACCCTCTGCCCTAGTGTGAAGACTTCTCAAATCTGTGTCCAGGGGGTGGTTTTCCTGTTCCCAGGCCTGGCAGGGAGCAGAGAAGCTAAACTAGAGTGGGAATACGAGAAGTACACTCAGGTCTTTCACCTGGGACTGACAGGGCTGATGCTGTATGTCCTTTGGAAGATGGCTTACCACACAGATGCCTGCTCCTCTGCCTAGATAGAAGTCTGTGTGTCAGTACCCGCTGTAATGTCACATGGCTTTTGGGGCTTGTATGTAAATGGATATATGACAAGGTGTGCCACTACAGAGCTTGGGATGCAGTATGCGGCTTGGGCCATCCCATAGGTCCGTCTTCCCCCGTAGAAACAGCAGGCGGGAAGACAGCAGGCTCCCACAGCCTCTCAGGAGCCTCGCCCTCACGGCCAAGCAGTTTCTAGCAGAGCAAAGCAACTCAAGAACTGGGCTGGCCATCTCCTCCTGGCCCAGCATTTAAGACTTGCAGACAGTGGAGGCACTTGGGAGTCTTGGAGGAGTTAGGTGGGTTTGGGTAGGATGGGGTTTGCATGGGGTTGCAGTGGCTGAAGTGACCCTTTCACAGTGATTGCCAAAGACCATCAGAAAACTTGATGGTTCCTAACAGCAGCAAAACTGCAGAGATGTTGAAGGGCGGTGGGGGCGCCGCCTTTAATCCCAGCACTCAGAAGGCAGAGGCAGGCGAATCTCTGAGTACGAGGCCAGCCTGGTCTTAAAAGAAAAAGAAGTAGCAATGAAAATAATTTTATGGTCAGGGAACTGTATTAAAGGGTCACAGTGTTAGGAAGGTTGAGAAGCTTGCTGTAGACAAAGGCACACATGATACAGCGTGGACCGTGGCTGTGTTAGAGATGTGTCCTGTGGACTCAGGCAGGCTTGGGCCTCAGCGGGTTGGTGTGGAGATGCTCAAGACAGGTAATGAAGAGTGGGGGTAGGAGCGATGGCTGAGGGAGGATGCAGTTGTGCGGGAGTTCAGCTGGGAAGACCCTGGGAGCTAGCGTCTTTTGGTCAGTGAGTTTTGAGGCAGCACAGGGTAAAGGCATTCTCTGGGCCCCAACAGGTGGTTGCTGCTTTGGGATGAACCCTGGAGTGTTCTACGATGTCTTTGTCCTCTGGTTTAGTGTGATGTGTGAGTGTTTCCTATCAGCAGCGTGGCCCTCATGGAGCCATAGTTCAATAGGAAAGACGAGGCATGGAAAACTGAAATTAATAGAAATAAGCAGTGGCAGGACTCTCCTCTGCTGAGCAGGTTGGCGGTGGGGAGGGGCTGGCCCTGGTGGTCAGGGCGGACCCCTCTGAAGAACTGATCTTGTTAGGAGTCAGCTTGCCTTCCAGATGTTTATCTCCTTTGAAGTCTTTCCCGCTATTGCTGTCCCAGCATGTTCATTACCCCTGGACTCCTCTTTCCTGTTGGCACTTACTTTACCCATTGCTGAGTCCCTCACCTCTTGTTAAGTTGGCCCTGTTGTCCTTGTTTTGCAGAAACCAAAGCCGAAAGATTGGCACCCTCCTGGTGGCTTCATCCTGGGGTTGTGGGCGCTCATCATCATGGTCTTCTTTAAGACCTACGGGATCAAGCACATGAAGTTCATCTTTTAGACTCATGGATGTGGGAGAAGAACAAATGGAAGATGGCAGCCTTGAATAAAAGCATAGATTTTTATGTTTTTAAATATGTTGCTTGTGTGTAAATTTGGGAAGAAATTAGGAAAAAATGATTTTAGTGAACGTTTGACTTTATCATTAAAATACTGTTAATACACTTGTTTATTATCCATTAACTGTTTTCATTATGTTTGTGCATGTGTGTGATATAAAGCCTGGGACAGTGACATTGGAATATATTGGTTGTTTTTGTCCTCTTTTCACTGTGAAAGTAAGAATTGTGAAAGTATTAATTATCACTAAAAGCGGTAACTTCTGTAAATAGTTTTGTGTGTGTTCTTTGGGTATTTTTATTTATGTATATTTTTCCCCAATGCCCAGTGTATACAGAATATACCATTCATAATCGTTTTGTTTTATAACATATTATTAAGCTTTTCCCCCTCCTTGGATATTCTTCAAGAATACTTTGTGAACCGGACATGGAGGTACTTTGTTATAATCCAAACTGCTCAGGAGGCTGGGCTGAGGTCATGTGAGCCCTCAGGTCAGCCTAGACAAACAACAGCGAATAAAAGACATGTAGTGTTCATGTTATGATCCGTGGTTGTTCCCTTACCTTGTGCGTTCATTCTGGAGGGTATTACCGACTCTTAGCCATTCCTGGGATCTGCCGAGTTAACTGCAAGGGAAATGAAAACAAAGACCTCGGTAGCTGTCCATCTGGAAACTTGTGCCTTAGAGAGTTTCTTCTGTTAACTGCTCAGAGAAACATGCCCGCTTATTTTCCATTTTTAAGCATTCTGTGAGCTTCTAGAATTGATTGTATCCTCTTTAGTTTTTATCCTGGAAAAGTCAGACTGCCAACTAGCTGGATCTTTGCTTTCCCTGAGGACAGTCCCGTAATTGGATGGCATGCATGGAGCGTGTATGCGCACTGCTGGCCCTGATACCACAAGGCACTAAACATCCCTTTGTATTCCATAAGATGTAAGAGTTCATCCCCCACATTGATGCTTCTAGAATGCCAATCATCTCTCCATTTTTTCCTGTGATGGAAGGAGGACTGACCTGTGTTGTGGTCAATCTCAGAAGCTCTATTCCCTTTCAGACCTTGGCATCTGAGTGTGGTTAATAAACCACAGAATCTCTTTACCTTTTAGCTCTTAAAATATTGTGTTGTAGTTATAAGCAAGACTCATAATTTCACAGGCAAAAGATTGTCATCTCCTGGACTAGTACAGGTAATGTTGGGGTTTCTTTAGCTCTGCGTCTTTAATTGACATTTTTTATTGGTATGCTGTATAAGACAAAAAGGAAGTTTTTATCTGGAAGCATCTTCTTGAGCATGGGAAGAGGACACACAGAAGTGTGGGTGGCCAGGAGGTCGAAGTAAGAGCCATCTGACCCTGTCTCTGTCCAGACCACACCCAGGTCATGGAGAGCATGCCCGTGGCGTGAGAGGATTGTAGCAAAGGGGTTGCTCTTGGGCCAGAGTCTGAACGTCAAGAACCACACCCTGATGTGAAGACGGCCGGAAACAGGGCTCTCCCTCGGAGGTGGGGAGGTGGGGAAGCGTCCTCTTTTAAACCAGCCTGAGAGTTAGGGTTAATTCTACCTGGGCAGGCTTTGGGAGGGCAAGGGTTTGTTGTTGTTTGTTTGTTTTTGTTTTCGTTTCTCTTCTTAAATTTTCAGAATACAATTGAAGCAAAAAGCTTAAAAAGTCTGCTTGTAGCTCTAACCTTATTTGAAACTCTTCTGTCTTCAGTAAGTAAATCGTGTGTGAGCAGATACAGAAACTAACACCTCTCCCGAAATATACCCTCAAAGTCCCAGGGAGTGGAATGAAACAGTGTGTCGGGGACGGATGAGATAATGGTGTCCGGGACGGATGAGGGACGGATGAGATAACGGTGTGATAAACATTCCGAAAGTTGTAAATGTGCTGCGCTGTTGTTCTCATTTCTGCTTAGGGGCACACAGGGGCATGGGTGGTGGTGACAGGGTCCATCCCCTGCTGCACTTCCGGGCCTTCTTAAGCTTCTCCACGATACTCCTGTTTTTGCCGGTATTTTTTCTGTCTTCCCCCTTGGTGTCCTTGAGGGAGAAAAGAGAAGGAGACAAATGGATCCCCATAGGCACGCCCTGACATTTCTGATTTGGAGAGTGCATGGCATAACGATGCGGTCCCCAGAAGGCAGCCTGCCTGAGAAACGAGACCCAGATCAAATGTTGTGGATTCCAACCTCACGAGACATTTATTTGCAGCTTGTGGAAGGAAAATGTAGCTTGGATGCAAAGATGATAAAATTGAATCAAAAATTAGAAGTAAACAAAAAAATAATGCATGCATTTATGATTTCAATTTTTATATATTCTCTATACTTGAAAGTGATGAGCCCCACAGCAAGCATAACTCAGCCCCTTCATGCTTACCCAGTGCTTTCTGTCCTGGCGGATGCAGCTAACATTTCTTCCATTATGTATGTTGTATAGCCGAGTTACAGTTACTGTGGGAGTCATCATTCGAGATTTTGATGCATGTGTTTCTGGAATCTGTACAGCAAATGTTGAATTAACATATTATCCTTTTCAGTTTCTTTTTACCAAAATTAAGCCTGTCTGTAGTAGATGCTGTTTTAACTTGTGAAAGAAATATTTTGTAAACGTACTTGGAGATATAGCTATAGAGCAGTGAGATCAGTATCTGGGTCTGCTTTGTGGCACCAGCCTCATTGCTTCATGGCTTCACTCCGACCCCAGGGCCTTGGCTGCTGTTGTGCTGCCCACACATGATGGCCCCCACAGAAATGGTTCTGTTCTGGACAGCACACCTTTGGGAGTAACCCAGCTCCCCCTCCTGCTGTGCAATAATACTCTTATGCACTGGAAAGAATTGTCACTCATGTTGGCAAGTAAAATGCTGATTGACCAGTAGCCAGGCAGCAAGTATAGGTGGGGCAACCAGACTAGGAGAATTCTGGGAAGAGGAAAGGCAGAGATGCAGTCACCAGCCAGACACAGAGGAAACAAGATGAGAATGCCTTACTGAGAAAAGGTACCAAGCCATATGGGTAAATGTAGACAAGAATTATGGGTTAAAAAATTTAAATCTTAAGAGCTAGTTAATAATAAGCCTGAGCTAATAGGTTAAACAGTTTATAATTAATATAAGCCTCTGTGTGTTTCTTTGGGATGGAATGACTGTGTGACCGGGAGGGACAGAAACTTCCATATACAGTCTCCCTTTTCTTTTGGTGCAGAAACATTCACTGTCTTGTGCTATGAAATATGTGGCTCTAATTAATTATGTGCATGCAGATAGATAGATAGATAGATAGATAGATAGATAGATATAAAATTGTTCTTTGCTCTTAGCCATCCCTCCTGCTGCCCTTGTCTCCTTGTGGTTTCTTTCTACACCCCAAGTAGTTCCTCATCTGTGTCACATACATGTATGTGAAAGGTTTCAGATTTTGGATTCAAGGGTGTAATATGACAGACTGCCATTTGTAAATATATATATATATATATGTATTAGAAAAGAGATAGTCGCCACAGGCAGACAGGCAGCAACATGCAGGGGCTCCAAGAAGAGTTCAAACCCATGTGGCAGAGTGAAAGTTCCTTATACATTTTAGAGGAAGTGGGAGGGGAACTAGACTGAAGAGTTTGTCACTCCTCCTCCCCCCGCAGCCAATTAAAGAATGGATAGACATCTCTCCTGGTTGGCCATTACATGGGCTGGTAGGAAGGGAAGGCAAGTGGCTAGAGAAACAGATTACTCTGGTTCTGAAGACCAAATTATTTTAGATTCTGTAATCATCAGAGTTCGGCCAAAATGGAGAAGCTTTACAAAAAATGGTGTGGCCTCCACTAACAAGATACATATATGAAGGAGATATGTATATATATAGCTGAGTCTAACTCTGCATGTGAGAAAACATGCAGTACTTTGTCTTTGCTCCATTGTCTTCTCTTTTCTCCACCCCCTTAGACCTCTTCCCTCAAAATCCTACTTTCATGTTCACCCCTATATTTGTGTTTGTATGTATTGTAGAGTTTACATAGAGAATGTAGTATTTGACTTTCTGAGCAGCTTACTTACCTTAACACCAAGGTCTCCGATTCCATCCACTTGCCTGCAGAAATGTAGTTTGGTTTTTTTACTGCTAGCTTCAAATCCACTGTGCATCATCACACGGTCGTCCATTCATTGGCTGATGGGCATCGTACTGGCCCTGTATCTTGGCCATTATGGGTGGTGCTGTAGTGAACATGACTGCAGATGGATGAGGTTTTACTTCCTACCGAGAGATTGAATAAGATTAGCGGCACTCCCTTTAATAAAGGCGTGGATAGTGTGTTTTATAGGTTGATCAAATTTGCAACATTATTTCTGACTTCTGTTCAGATCTTTTGAGACTGCACACCATTCTCATTTTTCTTTGCTTTTTCAAAATGTAGTAAATGCTGGAAACAGACATCTACTTAGTGTTTACTATGTGTGAAGAGCCTCTCCCTCATCAGGAGGTGGAGTCTACAGTCTCCCCCTTCTTGGATCTGGGCTGGATAGACACTTAATTCTACTCACTAGACTAGTATTGCCACATTTCAGAGTGAAGCCATAAAAGGTGACTGTGTATATGTCCTGCTCGTCCCTCAGGGCCTCCAAAGCCAGCCACCACCCCCTGAGGGAATCTGAACCCTGTGGGAAGCTGTGCATTTGTGTTCTGCACCTGCAGACCAGGTACCAGCCAGTCCTCAGCATCATCACCAGAGGTCCAAGAAACAGGTTCCCGAGGGACACCACCTCATTATTGCCCAGAAATACAGGAGAATCACAGTTAGAGAAATATTGTTACTTAAGAGCAGTTGCTTAGCAATAGTGGCTGGGACCATCTTCCTGTGTGGCCCCTGGAGGGGATCCTGGGAATACAAAGATAGGATTCCTTCCTACAGAGTAACATCGATTCTAGAGTGACTGAGAGAACTGCTACCAGGGAAGAAACAAAAACAAGTCTCATTTAAGAGCTACAGGCTGCAGGCTTCACACAAGAACTCTCACTTTTAGTTACTATGTAAATAGGACCGTAATTTTGTATTTCCTAGCAGTTAAGAGCATGGAGACCACCCTTAAGGGAAAGCCACTCTTGATTAAGCCGTGATTTGAAAATACCCACTATTATATGAAAAGTGTATATTTTCTTCCATTTTATTTTTATGCCAACTCCTCTCTGTTACCAGAAGAGTTGGCTTTGTGATCTGAAAATGAAATTGGGGCAGTGGAGCCACTTCGCTCCTGCCCCCCTCGACTCAGAGGTTGAGGCTCATGTCCCTGCACCTTGAGTGTTGGTCACATCCCTTCTAGGAGTTCCTGTTTACTAACAACGTCATCTCTTATCCTGTCCAATTCTCTTTGTATAGACGCCTTCCCTTATAGTGTGTTCAAACCTTTATCACCAATGTAATATGCCGTCTTCTAAATATTTCCCCGTGCAGTTTCATCTGACTTTGTTCCCATGCGTTTTTTGTGACAGGGACCTCTGCATTGCCAAAGACAATGGGAACCCCACCTCCCGCACATACGTGTGTGAGTGTGTGTCTGTGTGTGTGTCCTCCTTGCCATCTCTCCTTAATAACCACACTTTAACACTTTAGGAATGTCTCCTCCACCTTTGTGGTCCTGTCCCTGCCAGGCATCCTGCACTCAGCTGCTTCCTTGAAGTCTTCTCTGAATCCTCTTCCTGGTAGCATGCTCCAGATGTTCTGAGCATCTTTCCCACATCACATGCTGCTTGCTGTCTGCATATACGTACATTCCCATGTGTGTTTACTAGTGATCTCTACATCATTGAAAGCCAAGTGTCTATGTCTAGGTGTCTTTCTTGATGCCAGATGGCCTATCCCTTTCTACTTGAAAGCCCCCTCATAACCCCTGAACCCAGCCTGCCATCTCTTCTCTCATTACCCAGCCTTAAATGAGCTAGGATTGTGCAGCTACGGGTCCTGTGTTAGGGCATTATCAGATGGCAGTGGCATACTTTGTGGGTTTACTTAGATCCCAGCCATCCCAGTGCTTGCTCCACAGGCTTGTGAGGACGGCAGTGATGGTGACAGGGTGAGGATCTGTAGACACGACAAAAGGAGAATGTCTGGGGACCACAGTAGTGAGTCACTGAGGTGAGGCATCTCCCTTCTGAGTGAACATTTGGTTCTTTTCTTCAGATGAAGAAATGGTCACTGAGCTTCTGTTTGGGGCTGAGGAAAGCATCAACTAACCTTTCCAGCTATGACCTTCAAGTCAGGTCTTTGGATTTGAGGTTGGCTTTGCATTTTATTTTTATATTCTGTTTTATATTTTTCTTTTGTTTGTGACACAAATCCTACAGTATCACCCATAGGCAAGAAAATACCTGGCGAAGCAGTGATGGGCCGTGCAGGGTTGGCTGTAGATGCAGGGACCACATTGTGCGCCTCTTTGTTTTGGCATTGGGTGAGACTTTCTTAACTCTTTGGAGCAATAAGGGCATCTTGTTAGATGGCAAGTGTCTTTGTCCTGAGCTCAGATGTGTAAAGGAGTGGGATCTGAACAGCCAAGGAAGTGTATCATTGCATTATCAACTTACTGTTTTCAGCTGCTGTTCTACTTATTGTTCCATGACAATGAAGCCGAACCTTCAAGAGTCTCTTCTCTCTTGTGCACACCTCACTGAGCCGTGTGAGGATAGCCATAGCAGGAACATGTCCTGCAGGACATGCTTGTGTTCTTGTATCATGTTTTACTTCCACTGCCCAGTGTGTGTTTCGGCAGTAGCCAGTGGCAGGCAGTACAGAGCACCTTCCAGTGAGTGGCTGTAGTACAAGGCGTGTCTGTATGTGTCTTTGTCAGCTAGGCGGCTCCACAGTGAAGGGTGTCTAGTGAGCACGTTCCTGCAGACAGCACATCTGTGAGCACTTTCTGGGAAGTCCTGAGACAAGGTCCCTTTTAAGGGATGTCATCTCTAGCTCTCCAGGTACTTTCCAGCAAGCCCTTGACGGGAAGCTACAGTCACCCTTTGTTACCTTCCATCTTGCCATGCCGTGTCCTCTCCAGCCCTGTGTTAACCTCAGACTTTTGAGGAGGGAGCCTCGGACTTGAGCAGTCTGTGTCGGTGCTAAGGATCCCGGCTCCTCTGAGCCCTTGACTTGGAATCTCTCACCCACAGGTTCCTTTTTACTCATGAGTCTTTGTTCACACGACACTGAGTGTTGTCTCCAGACTGGATCCTGATGAGCACCTGTTCTCCCCGAAACACGACGGCATGAAGTGGAAGATTATTTTGGTTTGGTTGTTTTTGTTGTTGTTGTTGTTTTGAGACAAGGTTTCACTGCAGCTTTGTAGCCTATCCTGGAACTAGCTCTTGTAGACCAGGCTGGCCTCGAACTCACAGAGAACCACCTGCCTCTGTCTCCCAAGTGTGTGCCACCACCGCCCAACTTGAAGTGGTAAGATTCTTCACCAGAGTCATTGACCCCTCAGTCTTGGAGTTCAAGAAAAAATCCGTGACAATCTTAAACAGATGAACAAAAGACTGGAGATCATTCCTTACCACCCGCCCTTGAATTCTGAAGGAAGCCAGTCCTCAGGGCCCGTGGGCTTTGAGAATCGCACATCTCCTCCTAGCTCTCCACTGCACCTCTTTTTTTCTGAGTAGAAGGAAACTGATAGCTTCACATCACAGAGGCACCTCTGTGTCCCTGCCAAGAAGCATGGTGGATCAAAAGAAGAAACCTAGTAGGAGCAGGTTGGGACAGACGAGGCCAGCTCGGCTGTCTGTGGAGGTCTTTACCGAGGAGGCTGTCTGAGCAGGACAGAGCGGGAGAGCCTGGGCTTTGCCTTCTGTTGTTTGTCAGGCTGATGACCGCACTCTATGCAGGGATGGAGTAATTAGATCACAGCTAAGGAAATATGCTGTAAAACTAATAAAAGAGAAGGTGGTGGAGAAAAGAGAAATCAAATAAAACAATCAAACAGAATAAAAATAGCACTTTCAAGAGGCTGAAAGCAAAAGCAGAAGACTCAGGAATGAAAGTGCCTAACTAGAACACGTGACAGGCTTTGCAGTTGGAGAGGCTGAATCTAAACCTGAGAACTTCAAAGATGCAGTTATGAACTGAGCTAAAATGAAAAAGAAAACATATTTTAAGGTGAAAACAATAGAGGAAAAATTAAATGAAAGGGAAAGACCAAACCAGGTAGTCAGAAGAATCTGAAGATTTCAAACGCTGACATTAGGAATATAACGTTCTCTAAGTGCTACACATTAAGACAAAAACAAACTAAAAATAAATATAGAAGGTAAGAGACAAACAACTTAAAACAAGGCAAGAGGAAACATCATTTAAAGCGAGCTGCCTGCCTTTTAGAGACATCTGGCTTCTGGTAGCTGTTGTTCTCAAGGAACCATGTATTCTAGAAGGTTCTGTCTCTGCCTTTCATTCCCAAGGTCAGGTTCTCTACAGAGCACTCCTCAAGATTCCTTCAGGTCAAAGCCAAAGGCAGCCAGCCTTTCCCTAAAGACCCTGTCTCCTGTGTCTGGGGTGATTAGTACCTTGAGAAGGGCCTGGCTGGTCTGGTCCCCTACCTCAGCCATCCTTCATAGTGTCTCGACATCCGGGGATAATACTCAGACTTCCCGCCTGCCTGTATGACACCTGTGGTACGTTTTGGGGTCCCCTTTCTCCTCCTTCCACAGCTCAGATGTCCTTGTTGTTTTTTGTCGTATCTGTGGAACCTGGGTAAAAAGCAAGCAGGTGTTTTTCACACCCTATCATCCACAGCAAAGAAAAAGTATATGTGTTTCACATTGTGTGACTTGGCATGTGTGTGTATGCCATCTATATAATGGCCAAGGAAACTGTACAAAGTAGGCCATCTTTTATGCCGTGTTGTTTCCTGTTTTTCTGTAGTCTGTGCCAGAATTGTTTCAGAGGAGGAGCTATCGTTTCCAAGAATATTTTGAAGTGCACTCTACACTGTGTCCTAAGATCCATCTCTGTGTATCTGTGCATCTGTATAACTGGAGGAAAATGAGAAAGATTGCAGCTGGCATTCCCGGTACGGTACAGCCTTCAGTTCCCCCTTTTACCGTATGTAGCTGTGTGTCTGGCTTCCCAGCAACATCTTGCTATCATTTCCAGACTTCCCGTTAAGCCAACTAGAGCAGAGCCTGGAGAAGCGCGGCCGGGAAAGTGGCCCTCAGGGTAGCAGGGTTACAGGCATGTCTGGACATGCGCCCCGCTCTTTCCTGTTGCTGTCGAGCTCATCCTACATTGTGTTCCCAGGAAACTGGTGCAGAAGCAGCTCCTTTTCTCTGAGTGACTCAGACTCTGTCTAAGGTGCTCGCATCGGAGGCAGGGAACTGGGGACCTGGAGGAAAGGGCTCCAGGGAGTTTCTAGAAGATTCATTGAACTGAAAGTATCTGTTGGATGTATTTTTTTTGAATTGGTAGAAAACCTGATAGAAATATGACTAGTTATGGAGTAGAATATGTTGCTGTAAACGAATGTCCAGGAGAGATTTGTCTTTGATCCCAGGCCCACTAGCACCCCACAGTGCTGTAGGTCCTACCCCCTGCCCAGCTGTCCTTGGTTCCGTCTGATGGTGCCCCCCTGTGGGAGCTAATGGAACACGCCTTGACTGGAAGGCAGTATTAACTCGAAGGAAAGAGTTTGGGGGGGGGGGGGGCACACATTCCAATCTCTCAGCCACTGTGTCTGGGGGGAAAAGAGTGTGCCATGGGTTTTAGCCTGCCAGAGGCCATTCCTGTGGCCATGTAGAGAATGAATACTCCATGGACCACTTGGTTAGGAGCAGAGGGATGGATCTTCCCAGGAAAATATGGGGATCTGGGATCTAGAGAGCCAGCAAATGGGAAAATGGGCTGCCAATGGCCTCCATCTTTGTGGAGACAGGGAGGAGTCTTGTTGGCAGGCAGGGACATGGGAGGGGGACAGCTGGCCAGGTAGAAGGGGCAATGTAGGCAGAGCATGGGGTTACCCAAGTCTCCTGGCGGTGCTGAGGCTTCATGAGTGGTTGGGGGCTGTGAAGACTGAGATAGACTGACCAGGCCAACTGAGTCCCAGGCAATGATGAGGATTGGTACAACAGCCACTTAGTGAAGAGAAGACTCACATAAAGTTGACATGGCAGGAGGTAGCAGCAAGGCAGTCGTGGGAGATCACGGCAGGCTGGGCAGTCCTGGGAGATCACGGCAGGCTGGGTAGGGGTCAAGATGGGAACCAAGGAGAGCAGCTGTCCATGGCGTCACCAGACAAGAATTGGTTCACAACCCTAGGACATCGCCCACTTTGTTGGCTTATGCAAAGAAGGGAGGAAGGGGCCTTTAATGGTTAATTGGCTTCAAACAAAGGCTGAATAATTTCTGAAAGTTTTACTTTCAGAAGATGAGAAAGAAACCATCCGTTGGGAAAACAAACTAGCTAGTGGTTTTAGAAATCACTTTACAGGTGTGCTCCATCAGATGGCTAAACCACTTGCAGCACGTGAGACGGTCTGAACCTTTCCCAACCCGCTAGGCAGGCCCCACCGGCCTCCTGGTCGGAACGCCTGTGCTCTCCAGGCCCTTGGTCGCAACTGAACTGTGTTAGGATGCCATGTGTATACTTTTCTGGATCTGGACACATGGGAGGACAGGAACGCTGCAAGTTCAAGGCTAGGCTGGACTACATAGCAAGTTCCAGGCTTCCCTGCCTACATAATAATATTCTATTTGAAAAAAAAAAAAAGAATGATAGAAGCCCTGAATACACAGGAACCACAGCGGGGGAGGTGTTGGAGATGGACTGGGCTTTGGGGGGCAGCAGCTCACAGTCCCATAGCTCCACTACAGAATGCAGCTGCTGCCCTGCTCCTGTTGGCAGTGGCTGCGGTTCTGGAGCTGAATCAGATCAGGAAGTGGGGTGCCCTTTCACCCTCAGCTATGCCTGCTTTCTATGTCAGGATCAGCCCAGCAGTGCTAAGGCTGTTAAGTGAAAATGCAAGCATACACCTGTGCATACACCTGTGCAGGCGCCCACCATGCGCCTCTGTAGGCATGCACTGCACAGGCGGGGCTGGTGTTAAGGAGGGTTCATTATTACAAAGGAAAACAAGCAAGGGTTATTTGCATTAGGGCTGTTTACAGTTGCGCTGGGAAGAAGTCATCTGATACTTGGTTCCGCTGTAATGCTTTCTCTGAGAAAGAGGAGAGGGTTTTAGTATTTCTAGAATCCACAAAGAACTATATTATCATGTGACTTCCACACCTAACGGGCTTTGGTGATGCACTGCTAATGTCCCCATGGCCACGTTTTCCAGCTCAGAATTCAAGGTGTGGGAGCTCAGTCTTCTTTCCCAGTGCACCGCTCAGGGTTAGCATCCCTCTGTGGCATCCTCCTGACTGGTGTCTTCTGGAGCGGAGCCTACAGCTCGCTCCTTTAGACAGTTTGTCCATGTCAAAAAGCCAAACAAAAACATGATACACATGAACCTTGCAAAGATGTCCGAGGACAAACTCTTCATGTTGTTACATCATGGTTGCAGATTTCTTGCCAGCAAGATGTCTGTGGTCTTCTCTCACACTGTGAACAGACCTAGCTAGTGGTGCTGCCATCCAGACTTTTTCTTTGGTAAATAATAGCTTTGGTAAAGAATTTCTTTGGTAAAGGATAGCTTTACCCCAGTGATTTTTAACCTGTGGGTCATGACCCCATGACCCTCTTGGTAGGTCACATATCATATATCTTACATATCATATATTTACACTATGATTCAGAACAGCAGCAAAATTAGTTATGAAGTAGCAATGGGATAGTTTTATGATTGAGGAACTGTATTAAAGGGGCGCAGCATTGCAAAGGTTGAAAACCTCTGCTCTACTCTTACAAGAAGCCCCTTAGCCAGTAGACGATGGGTAGCAATCAAACCCACACCTGCTGGAAGCACACAGGAAAGCCACAAAACAAATCAAGGCACCCTCCCAAAAGCATTACTAAAAACGCTGGAGCATTTGAAAATGATACTTGTGTATCTCTTGAAGTCCAGGGAGGGAAGGGGTGACATCTGTATGCCACTAAGTGGAAGACCATGGTTGTGAAGAGGACGAGGAGGGTGGTAAGCATTGCAGAATGTGACAGTGAGGGCCACGCTGGGAGTGAGCCTAGAGAGGGCGCTGAGAGCAATGCATCTGAAGCAAGGCCAGCATTGGTGATGATGTGACTGTGTTTGCGTCCCAGCCGTTTTTGGCATCTTCCACAACATCCTTAAAAAAGAGCTTGGGATCAGGTAGCAAAAGCCCCGTGACTCAGACACACGTGAGTTGTCAGCTTCCTTCCTTCCTTCCTTCCTTCCTTCCTTCCTTCCTTCCTTTTTTCCTTCCTTTTGTTTTGTTTTTTGAGACAGGATTTCTCTGTAGCTTTGGAGTCTGTCCTGGACAGCTCTTGTAGACCAGGCTGGCCTCCATCCACCTGCCTCTGCCTCTGAGTGCTGGGATTAAAGGCGCGCACCACCACCGCCCAGCTGAGTTGTCAACTGTCTGTGTCCTACGGGAAGCTTCTGCCCCAGCGCCATCTCTAGTAGTGACACACTCATCAAGTCTGCACTCAGCACGAGAGTGGGGACTGCATTTGAGATGGCAGAGGCAACACTGTGGTGACAGGCGGAGACTGGCAGGGTAAACTGAACACAGGCAAGTTTCAAGCTTTCTGTGTGTGTTCTCCAGAGTGTCTTCTCATGATGTGTAAAGCCATATAAGGAGGGCTTGTACTCAGTCTTTGTCCTCCGCCATCCCCCAAGCTTGTTCCCTGGTGAGGATTGGAGCCTTTGGGAGGTAATTAGGTCACGGGGTGGGACACATGAATGGGGCATGTGCCCTTTTTAAAGAAGAAGGGGTCTCCCTGCCTGATGCATTAGGAGATCTGAACTATCTGAGTAAGTTGGGCAAAAGAGATGGTTCTTCCTTGCAGGATACTTAAGGTAGAAACATAGTATAAACAATGAAAGCAGCAAAAAGCCAACATTTAAAAGCAGCACAGTAATAATCACTCCAGCAAGCGTTATTAACGGATACTAGGACTGATAAAAATATAATGAGAAAGAATATTTGCATATTCTCAAAATACCACCATAGAAGATTCTTGATAATTATAACTTTTCAGTCAAAAAACCTCAAACATTTCCTGTAGCCAGGGCCTTCCATAAAAACAAATCCAGAATGTGAGAGAGAGAAAGAATGAATGAGAATACAAATAGAACCATAAGATTCTTGGTAGAAAATAAAAGAGATTAAAAATAAATTGCTAGCTGAGATTTTTTTAAGGTAAGACACAAGAAAACAAGAATGGAGCCCTAATAAAATGGAAAAAAAACAAGAATGACAAAGAATATAATTTAATTAAATTGAAAGCAAATGTTTAATCAATTAGTAGAAGAGCCTGTTATTTAAAAAATTAATGCAATCTTATATTTATTGAAGTTGATGGGAAAAGCAGATTGATTTTTAGCTTCCAGTGTCTGTGAAGCCTGCATGGGAATACAGTGTGGAGTCACTGAAAGGTGCGCCATTCAAACTGAAGAACGACAGTGTCTTTATAAAGGACTCTGAAGCGGGATGATGTCACAGGCAACAAAGGGACGACTCCAGTGTTCGTGAGAAAGTGTCCTTCAAAAATGGAAACGAAGTAAAGTTGTGTGTGATAAGCAAAATCTGTGGGCCTCTGTCCCAGAAGACCCGCCGTTGAAACTAGAAAACTAAGGAACAAAGAGGCCTCCCCCCCCACCAGGGTGTGTGCAGGGGCAAATACACAAGAAGTCCCCCCTCCAGGGTGTATGAAGGGGCAAATGCACAAGAAGCTCCCCCCCAGGGTGTATGAAGAGGCAAATGCACAAGAAGCTCCCCCCAGGGTGTGTGCAGGGGCAAATGCAAAGAATGACAGGAGTGTAAGCCAGTAATCAACAAAGAACAAACTTTATGGCTGTCATAATTCGAAGTTAAAATGAATAAGTAGCACGCACTGTGAAGGGGTTAATAGAGTTAATTATTCTGATCTTTTCACAGCTTTTTGAAAATATTGAAGCATTAATCATAGGAAGATTAGAAGTCAATAATAAATATTATTACATAGAATGATCAAAAATCCCTATGAGAAGACAGACAGAAAGATGTGGTAGGCCTCTTAGTCATTTTCTGTTGTATGATAGAACACCGTAACTAGGGAAAGGAGGGGAGGCATGGCACAGGAGTCTGGGCCAGGAGGCTGAGACCTACATCTCCACCTCACACAAGAGCAGAGAAGAACGCTGAAGTGGGCAAGGCCCAAGTCTGCGTTAACAGTGTCCTCTGGGAAGAGTCCACCTCTCAAAGGCTCCGTCACCTTCCAAAACAGTGTCACTAGCTAGGGGCCAAGTGTTCGAATACCCGAGCCCTTGGGAGACGCTTTTCATTCACACCTTTATACCCTCTGTATAGAAAACTCCCAAATTGTATTCATAAATTAAAAGACTACATATCAACAGGTATCAGTTGTTCTCAAGCAGATCCACGTAATCAGTGCATTCCCGATGAAAACTCTGTAAGGTTTTATTAAAGCCAAGAGTATCCTCTTGTAACATTGTCTATGGAAATAAAGTGTAGCAAGAATAATATTGACTAAGGCAATTTTAAAGATGAATAAGCTAGCAGCATTTTCTTCTAGATGTCAAAACCTATAAATGCATCATAATTCTGTGGTGTATTGGAAAGCTAAAATGGGGCATAATTCAGAATCGAGAAATCATCCAACACATGTGTGATGACTTATCACGAGAGAAGCAGCCAGTATGGTAGAGAAAGCGTGACACAGAGAATGGCTGTGTCTGCCTGGGGACTCAAGTCGGAAAAGAACTCAGCCCACCATTCACACTGGGAAAAGAACTCAGCCCACCATTCACACTGGGCCTCAAGTCAGTTTGAGATGGATCCTACATCAGGTTTGAAAAGGGACAAAGAATAACACTTCTAGAAGATCAAAGATTAGCTTCATGATTTTAGGGCTTTAGAGCCCTTAAGTAGGACACAGATAGTATATAAAATATAAGTAACTTTTGACTTTAATCCAATTAAGAACCTTTAGTCACCAAAATATTTCATTAAGACAATGAATAGCCAAGCAATGCATTGTTACTCCTGTACAATCAAAGACTTGAGTCAGTACTATATAAAGGTGGGGAAGTGCATGGCATCTCATTAAAGATCAGGCAAAAACTTAGAACAGTGACACCACAGAAGATGCTATGCAAATGGTTCAATGGGGGCATTAGAGGATGCTCAATTCAGTTATCAGAGATGAGTCTAAATAGCCATTGGAAGGGTCAAAGGCAACTGAAGCTCTCAGTTATTACTGGTGGGTGTGTAAATGGCTCCGACCACTTGGGAAAATCATTTGACATTATCTATTGAGAGCTAGAGCAAGGCGCAATGCTGCCCTTTGACGTGTGTCCATTAGAAGTAAATGTTCAGTTAACAGTTAGTTATAGATGGAGCGTTTCTCATGCTAAAGTCCTACCAAGTGGGATCATTATCTCCAGCCGTCAAAGCCACGGCTTTAACACTCTCCTTAAAGACTCATGTAGTCAGAAAAAGAGAGATATGCAGTAAAGAAAGATTCAAAGACAAAGAAAACTTCTAAATGGTTTACAGTGTGTTAAAAATATATGCAGGCTTGAAAAAAAGTTAAAGTTCTTAAAGAAAGAGAGTAGTTGGGTGTGGCGGTACACACCTTTAATCCCAACACTTGGGAGGCAGATGTAGATTGTACAGTGTGGCGGTGGGACAAAGGGCTGTGACCATGTGTAAAAACAGAGGTAAATCTTTCAAGGTGGGACACCCCAAAAAGTTCTGAACCCCAGTCCTCATACATACCAGGCAATCTCTAAGTTCTATCGCCAGCCCCAGGGATAAATCTTAGAAACATAATTTGGACTGAGATAAGGTAGACACTAAAGTTTATATAGCATTGGATGGCATTTGTATAAAACTTAAAAATAAGCAAAATGGAAGACATTCACCTCCTAAAAGACACTGACGACAGGCCAGAGAAACAGTTCCCCTCAAGTCTGTTCTGGGAGTCATTGAGTTTACCTGGGCAGGTGACTTGGGGTCTTTCTGCTTACAGCAAGTAAGTTTCCTTTACTTGAGCCTTGTATGTTTTGCTTATTTCCTGAGTCCCTGGAGCCTTTCCCTTTGCTCCAAGAGGGAGTGTTTCAGCTGGGAGGAAATAGCAGCACCAGGACTGTTCTTCAAAAAGGAAAAGAGGTGAAGGGGATGAGCAGAAAGTGGCCAGGAGTGGCAGCCATTGGCAGATGAGGTGAGCCCCGGAAGGGAAGCGTGATACTGGAGTGGAATCCACGTTAGGAACTGAGGACAGGCAGGTAAGGTTTTAAATAGGATGGTTTGTGCCCATGGACTGAGTGGAGCTTAGCTGGAAATACTAAATATGCTAACAACGTGAGCATCCCTGCTGGGAGGACCAGCACCCAGACACTTTGGAAGTCAGTCTGGTGACGTCTTGCCATGAGAATAATCTTGCTATACAGACAACCCAGTTTTTTCATTCCTAGGTTTGTGCTCTAAGAAATTATTATATGTATGAATGAGAACTCCCAAGTATTTCCATAGCATTGAAAAAATAAATTGTAGCTATTAGTAACCACTGATAACTGGGAGGAACAGGTAGAAATACGGGGTATACTATGTTGCAAGCCTTCTCTGCTGAGTTGCTGTCTTGTGACCTTTAAGAATGGGGTGCACTGACATCATACAGGAAAGAGATGAGTATTTGTTTAAGTGAGAGAGAAAGCTTTTGACAGCAGAGAGGGGACCCAATGATGGGCGTCTGGCAAAGAGGCTGTATCTGGGGTTTGTTTCTAGGCTTAGGTGGGCTCAGATTGGTTTGGTGTATACGAACTCGGTGAGAAGTAAAGACCAAGGAGGACAGGGCTCTCAGAACTGGGGCAGGCTCTCGGGTCACCAGCTCTGCTCCCCATCCTAATCATTACAGACAGCTTTGTGGGGAAGCGAGCGCCTCCAGGTGGAGGGAGTCAGGCTCCATCTTCTGTCTCCTAAGTCAGGTTTCTGGTCACTGGCTCCCGTCACAGGCAGAATCACTCTTCCCTATGTCTGTGTGTTTCAGGGCTCCATTTACCCCCACCAGTGTGAGTATGCCGCACAGCCGAGAGAATGAGGGCGAAAATAAACTAGTTATGTGGAAAGGAGACACACGTAGGAAAAGAAGCCTATGAAGTCTCCTAGCAGTCGTATGATATTTAGAGTGTGCGAAGACAAACAGCACAGCCTTTATAGATGCATATCTGTGTGATGAAATGAGGTAGAGAGCAACGGAGTGGAAACTCATGAGCTCAGGAGGGACCTGCAGGAGGCTTCAAGGGTGGGATGCCTGCTTCATAAATTACATATTTGTTTCTCTTTAGTGAGTGTAAAATACTACATATTGAATATTCTGACAGAAATGATTACGTATAAGTTTAATTTCTGTCAGAAGCTCTTGATGACAACAGATAGAAACCCCAGAAATAGGCTAGACTGTCTGGCTCCTAATATGCTCTCCCCAGTAAACAAGTTCTGGCTCTGGGTGGTTATGAAGTGTCTTGTGCCTCAGTGTTTACATCTGTAAATGGGAACAGTGAAGTATGAGACTATTCTGATTGCTGAATGCATTTATAGAGGGAAAAGCCCACAGAAAAGTTGGATAATGAGGTTTGCAATTGACAGTGGCTTGGAGGGCCAGTGATTAAGGTGGGTGGGATTGTGGCAAAACAGGATACCTGTTGTAAATGATACATAGAGCACACTAGCTACCTTTGATTTATCCTTGTGAATTTCCTAATTTGGAAACTGAAGAACTGATTTCATAGTAAAGAACCTGAGATGCAAAGATGACTTCAGGGGGGCAAGCATGCTCCTCAGGGCAGAGTGGTGACTGCACAGGGGCAGGCACGCTCCCCAGGACAGAGTGTTGACTGCACGGGGGCAGGCATGCTCCCCAGGACAGACTGGTGACTTCAGGGGAGACAGGCATGCTCCCCAGGACAGAGTGGTGACTTTCGCGCTGGGGGGGAGGGGGAAGACACGCTCCCCAGGACAGAGCGGCACAGTATGTGCCAGGGTCTCCACACTGCCCTTGTTGAGAGTCTGAAGTCCTGTTAGAATGACTTCCTTAACAATTCCATTACCAAGTTGGGAAATGTCTAATTCTGGTCCAAGAACAAGCACTGTCCTGCTCCCATGCAGAATCCCTAGGCCTCTTCCTCAGCTTCAGCAAATGAAATTGAGAAAACTGACTGAGGATGTGGAGGGGCAGACAGTGAGAATGGGGAGCGTCCCCAGGCTCAAGAAGGCTCCGACATTGTCCTTTGGAGAGAAGCCCTGTGGCAGCTTGCTCACCCTTACTACCTCCACTGCCTCGCCCTCTGCTGCCCACAGAAGCAGCAGGCTCCAGAGTGACAGGCTCCAGAGTGACGGGCTCTAGGAGCTGGCCCCATTGACTGCAGAGTCCTGGGTACCTTCCATGTTCTTCCCCTCACTTCCTGATAGGGATGGAACTTCAGATCTGCTTCATGGGAACAAAACTGTCTCTGCTTTTGCGTTACCTTTTTGTTTCTTTTAAGGTGAGTGTATCCCTAATTTTGATATGGCTGTCCCAGCACCTTCACAAAGCAGTCAGCCAAGGGGAAGGTGATCTGTGTCTCGCCTCTGTTTAGCCTTTCCTTTGCAATCTAGCCACTGGAGTCGGAGTCCTTGCTGCTTATTTTGCCTGTCTGCACTCGCTGTAGCATTTGTCAATATTAAATTTAATTTGTGCTCAGAGCACTTCGCTAACGGGGAAAACACAAAGCTCGCTGAACTTTACCTTCCCTGTGTGTTCAGTCCAGCCAGCATTAGCAAACCTAATGAACTCTACAAGGTTGTCCTACCCAAATGTAGGTCAATGCTGTTGACTGAACACATTGTGTGCTTAGAAACTGACCTTGTAAAACCCACTTGAAATTTATCTACCTCGCAGCCCCCTGGATCGCTTGTTCTTTTACAATGGAACGTATTTGTGTCCGAGCAGCAATCCAATGAGTCAACAGGAAAGTGGTCAACACCAACAACAGACATTTATTGAGCGCCTATTGTGTGCAAGGCACTGTACTAGGTGTGGGGCTACAAAGACAAAGGAGAGACAGCCCCTGCCCTCAAGGAGCTTACAGTCTAGTCTAACAGACACATACAGAGAAAGACACGGACGATCCAAGGTAGCATGTCATCGCGGGGGCACAAGTACAAAACAGGATCTCAGCCTTTTGTTTTCATTTACATTTCAGTACCCTGAGTAGGTGGGGGAGTGAGCTACAACCTTCCAAGCCCTCGGAACATCCTGGCCGCTTTCCACTTCCAATGTTTTCTGGTGCTGGCGTTAAAACCTCGGCACCTGGAACGCCTCTTGCCCCACCATCTCAGGCTTTGGATTTTAGGTTTTGAGGGTTTAGAGAAACTTCAGAGAGGGTGACATTCTTGTAGTGGGGTAGACTCTGGCACCCACCACACCGCTGCTTTAGGAGGCCTGCACTGAATCTGTTCCTAGACAGGTCTGGAGTTGACAGACCACCGGAAGGACCTCCCTACCACAGCACTGGAGGCTTTAGAAGACACAAGGATGTGGAGAGGTTGATGGTAAAGAGATGGGGGCTCGAGAGGAGCACGATGAGGAATGAAGTCTAGCTGGTGTGGAATGGGCCAACCAGGAGAGAAGCTTGGGTCTTCTGTCGGGGTAGGATTCCCTCTGGGAGACCCTGGGTCAATCACCCAGGGCAAATGTCTGGAGAGTACAGAACAGGTCCGTAGGTATTTAAACAGTGGCGTCTTCATCCTAACAGCATCTCTGCATTGCCTTTCACTTTCTACCATCCACTTGCCATCTAAAAAGTCATTTGAAATATAGTGTTTATTTCAATATGAGATCATCTGTGTCCACTCTAATGTAGTTCGGATGGCTTAGAGACAGGGAGGATTGAAAAACAGGTGCCCCATTTCTGGAGCACGAATCTGGCAGTAATCTAAGAGGACTTTGTTGTTTGTTTTTATTTCATTTCATGAAGCACTGAACTCCGTGCTCTTAGAACCTGTGTGTCCCTGAATCTATCTGCTTCTGTGCCTCTGTCTAAGGAGTAAAGAGCGGGGTGAACAAAGTGAGGGGCTTAGCTCCCTAATGCCCATTCCTGGGAATGGGAACCACACAGCCAAGTCCCCACGCAGCACACTGAATATTTACCTCCTAATGTTCTTTTAATGTGCGCTTTCTTGGGTGAATATTTACTGTAGAATATTAAATGTGAGATTCCTCTTTTTATGGGCCATTTGAAGTGATTGATTTTGTTTGTGGATTCCTGTATCTTTGCCCATAATGGCTAGCTATTGTAATGGCCTCTGCCAAATGCTCTTGTGTTGAAATAACAGAAGCCGGGGATCGGCCAACTGTGGCATCGTACTACTGTGGTCTCAAAAGCCAGGAGGAGTCTGATGATGCCACTGGGGAGAGAAGAAAAAGGTGTGTAACATACCAAGGATGACAGAGGCTTCAGATTGCCTGAAATCGTGAAGTCTGTAAACAGGCTTTTGTGTCTTTTATATCAGAGTTTCTGTTTAATGGTGTTGAATGGCATTAAGTCTGACAGTTGGGAAATGACAGTGGCAAGACATGAGCTCAATTGCCCACAACCAGGTCCATCAGCACAAGGCAGCAGCGCTCTCGGCGTTTTCTTTAATGCTGCAGTAAAACCACGACCCAAGTGATAATTTCTTACACTTAGCTACACCATGTTTTTGAAAAGAATATATGTGTGTGTGTGTGTGTGTGTGTGTGTGTGTGTGTGTGTGTGTGAAGTCACATATTGTAGCTGCATTCTGGGCGTTTGGTTGCTTCTCATTTGCATATTTGAGAGGAGGAAACAAAAGATGGTCTTGTCTTGATGTTTTTTATGGGGTTCTCTTCCTTTTAAAAAGGAAAACCACATAACCTAACGATACTCAAACGTGTGCAATAGTAGGCCAGGTGATAGAGTTACATTCCGGCAGGCATGCTTTTCCAAATTTCCCTAGGTACAGGAATTGTCAAAGGAGCCACTTAGATTTCAACAAATAATCTCTTCAAGGGATTGTGAAGGTGACCTGTCAATCAATCGTGTGTTATTCACACCCTTCTTCTTGTGTTCATAAAAACACTGCTCAGGGGCCATGCTGTGGTAGAATAAAATTCATTTTCCTACAAAAACTCAGAAGACACTTGAGGAATGAATCCACGAAGCCTTAGACAGCAATTTCATTTTTAAAACTGACTTTTAATAACTCAAGCCATACTACAATAATACTTTGTTTTTGCTGTCTACCTGGGCTGCATTTGAATCTCCACAATGGTACTCTGCACAATTAATAGTTCTACTGAGTGAAAGGGAAAGGGACATTATCACTAATTAAGAAGAGGGGCAAGAGCTGTGATGTGAGACACCTTTAATCCAAGCCCTGTCCTGTTTGTGAAAGCAATGCCTGTTCCCTCATGACATTCACCGCTGCCTTCAAATCTGTCATCAGAGACACTGATGGTCCTTTGGCAGTGTGCAAGGAAAAGCCTAGTAAATTCTTACTTTTCTGAGCAGCATACCTTTTTATAATGAAAATCCATCATCCTATCTACCTTGGTTTTGAATGAAGTGGGTGAGGGAGGAGTCCTTCACATACAAAGACTTGCAGCCAGTGCATGGGTCAGAACGGTCCATGGGACAATGAGCTGGGAGATGGGGAATATCTTTGTGTTCTCTTCTCAAGAAAGGGCAGATCTTGGCACTCCTAGTCAGGGAACACTCAGAAGCCTCCACCGCTCGCTCCTCTCACTTTCTTAGAGAGGCAAGGGATAGAGTTTAGACAAGAGAGGCCAATGAAGAAAACTGATTCCTACCCAGGGGACCCTAACATCTTCACCCTGACTTACAGTTTCCAGATACTGTCAGAGTTCCATCAGTCCACATGTCTAATCCTCATAGAGGCCAGCGAGAGGCCTCATACATTCTTAGACTTGCAAGAGGAACTCAAGGGATCTTCTGGTGCATTCTAAAGACAAGGAAAGCAGAACTTAAAGAGAAATTACTTGTATCAGTTACTATTGAAGAGAGCTGCTGTATCTTTAAGTCCCTCTCCTTAGCATCTCTTTGTTTTAATAATGTAGTTTTTGGTTTTCAGTTTTGTTCTTTTGAACATTTATGTACATCAGAAAGTGTTCTAGCTGTTCTTGTTTTGAAAGAGCAATTTGCCTGAAGCCGAGGGGTTCAAACAATGCCACACATTTCCACGTCCAACACTGATTGCGGGCTAATAACAAGCATTGTGAATTCAGTAAGTCCTCGGCCTGATTCTACACATTCCAACCACCATTCAGGATTAAAGAGTCGGGAGCATAAATTGCCACATAATCATAATCTATAAAAATACTGCCTAGAGTACACTAAAAAACTCTCAATAAATAAATAGCAGACATTTGCTTTATGAAAATCGTTGGAGATGTGCTCTTCAGAATCATGTCCATTCTTTCAGGCTTTTACAAATCACAGAGTGTGACAAATGACACCGATTATTGGTCAGGTTAGGCTATAACCTGATAGAAAAGTCTTTTGACGTGGACGTCTGTAAAGAAATGCAAATAAAGGTGTTGGGCTGCTCCTGTTTCGGTTTCGAAGGCAATACTTCCACCCTGGAGTGTTCCTCACCATGGCAGTGTCACTGAATCGGTACTCATGAGGATGTGCCCTTCTCGGGCTGTGGGCTTCTGTCCATGGTGCTGAACCGCACCACTGTCCAGCTCCCAATCCCGGCCTGGAGTTCAGATCCTTCCTCTTGGGGCTAACGACTTCATACCTCAAAACACAGGCTTCTCCTCAGCGTGATTCACAGCAGGTGGCTCTGGTTTCCAGTCTGGCTGGAAAAAGCGAATGTTGAATGTCCGTGCCCAGTTCTTAAACACCCGTTTCTCTGTGATAAAACGGTGGTGACTGCCCTTGCGTCCTCGCTCGTGCGAGAGGTACATTGTACATTCATCGGGTCCAGAAGGCTCATAGTAATGATAAGGTACTGAAGGGTGCTTAGGATCCCTGTGGGAGGAAAAGGAGATCACTATTAAAGCAGAAGAGAGCAAAAACAAAATGAAAACCCAAACCAAGCGCAACATAAAATGTGCTTTTTTCATTGTCCAATTCAAGAAGAATGTTACTCTTATAAGCTGATAAACACAGATCAGATTTTCTCATCGAAAGAACTTCAGCCGATGGTTTTCCTGGTGTTGGAGCAATAACAGAACAAAAAGAGTTTTGAGGCTGTAAAACAAGTGTGGCCTCAGAGAGCTTGGACACTTGCTGTCGGATGTTCAGGTCTCCTGCTTTAGGCACAATATGCATGAGTCATGACACTAATGCTTCTAGTTCCACACTTGTTACTAAACTCCCCACAGCCCGAGAGCTTCAGAAACCAAACCAAAACCAGTCTGTCTGCCTGCCCCCTGCAACATCCTGTATCCACAGGGGCTTCCCAGTGAGCAGGATTTCAAGGACAGTCCATGCCCTGGCTCCTCTCTGGAGTCCTGCCCTAAGCTACCCCAGCCTTGCTCGCTCTGCTTCAGGCATGCTGAACGTTCTGACTGTCAGCTGTACCCACTTTGTCCCTACTGCAGAGCCTTTGCCCATGAGGACAGCCACTGTCTGGAATCTTCCTCTCGAGCTCATCCTTCTCCCTGTTGGAAATCAAATGCATCCTCCTTGTGGTGGTTTGGATATGAATGATCCCCATGGGTGCAGATATTTGAAGGCTTGGGTCCCAGTTGGTGAGCTGTTTAGGATTAGGGGGTGTGGCCTTGTTGGAGAGAGTGTGTCACTGGGGGTGGGGAGAAGGGGTAAGGCTTCAAAAGTCCATGCCAGGCGCAGTATCTCTCTCTCTGCTTCCTGTTTATGGACCAGGATATAAGCTCTCAGCTACTGCTCCAGCACCATGTCTGCCTGCATGTTACCATGCTCCCTGCCATTATGGTCAAGGACTAACCCCTGAAACTTTCAGTTCTAAACTGCCTTAGTCATGGTGTCTCATCATAGCTATAGGACAATAACTAAGACACTCCCTGAATCCTCACCTTCTGTCCCCCTCACTCGCCTGTCAGTTTCCTTGGCGAATTAATCTCCTTGAAACTGCTTTTGCTTACCTACCTATTGTCTGCTGCGAGAGATTTATCTCGTTTTTGGGACTGGGACTAGTATGGCGGTAATAAGCAATGTTTGAGTCTCTGTCCTTGGGTAGAGTGAGCAGCTGCATGCCACATCACTACAGAAAATTTCTCCTCCGCTGACTCTAAGTCTGATTTCATGGAGTAAAAAGAAGACAGCCAGCAGGCAGTCACTGTTTTATTCTTAGTTTTGTAGATGGACCCTACGTCCAGCGTCTAGTGTCTCTTGGTCTAGAAATTCCCAACTTTCCCATCCCTTCAGGGGAGACTGACAGTCCTAGCATGTTTATACTATATCCACCATCTCTGCCTCAGAAGAGAATACTTGATCAGTTTCTTCAAGGTGGTAGACCCAGTTCTAACATACGTGTGCCTGTGTTGGGAGTGGGCGCCTTGTTATAAAGAGAACCATGTGCTCTGGTGTCAGGCTTATCTCCATTCTAGAATAGTGCTCCCACTTCTACCGGCCTTGAACAATAGACAACTGGCTCCATCAAGTCTTGTATCAGACAACCTTTGCTGTTCTGGGCCACTAGATATGTCCAGTCTGCTGCCATGTGTATCCCAAGATAGCTGTGACTACAGCCTAACATGTGTGTAGACCACAATGGCATGTCACAAGGTCAGTAGGTCAGACACTCCTGCTAGAGGAAGGAGCAGGCTTCTCAGTAAAACCCTTGTAGTTGCTTTTCAAAACCTGATGCCTGAGGGCCTTCCTCTAAGACAGGAGCTATCCCCCAGATGCTCCCCATGCTCCCCCAGATGCTCCCCCTGCTAGCTACCCTCCTGTTCTTTTTCTTTGGAGGAGATCAATACTCAAATGAGTTTTAGAGTTACAGTCTTCCTGGGGTCAGAAAACCAAGTCTTTTATCAGAAGAGGTGTCAACTCTGTGGCTCTGACAACAATAAACCTCTGGGCAGCTTCTCCTCTTAGGTTAAAGTTGTTCCAGGGAGAGAGATGTGTTTTCGTCATGCTAGCCCAGATGCTGTGCTTGGTTAACCCTTTGCATCTCTATGATAAGCCTGACTTGGGTCAGGGGCTGCTCACCTGCCCCTTCAGTCTGCAGATTTTAACGACTCCCTACCCTAGGAGGACTTGGAACAGAGTGAAGTTCAGTAGAAAGCATTTCTAATACAGAAGAGTCACGATGGAGAAAACTTGGGTTGGAACTGGTCACTACCTATAAACAACAAGCAAAGGGACAGAGAGCTTTCACCGTGAACCATGCCTGTAGTTACAGCACTGAAGAGGTTGAGGCAGGAGAATCACTGTGAGTTCCAGGCTAGCCTGGGTTATAGAGGGGCACCTTCTATAAAGCAAACATAAAACACCAGCAATAAGTAAATAAATCAAATCTCAAACAAGCAAACAAAATAACAAGGAATAGATGTGTGAAATCCATCTCTACAGAGTCATGTAGCATGACTGGGGAAGGCTGCCAAATTCATTCTGCCACGCTATTACAGGGGTTAATCCTTTCTTTCATATCAAATCAGCTTTTTAAATGTGATTCACCTAGGTTTTAGGCATCTTATTGGCACCAATCTTCTAAAGAAACAATTAGGTTTCTAAAAATATCATGTGATGGATGGAGCAGCTGGGAATAGAGGGTAATGGGAAGTCAGCTAGCGGATGCTAGGGATCAATTTCCTTATCCAAGAGGACCATCACTTTGAATGAAAGCTTATTGGGTTCCATATTGACCACCTTCAGGGAGACTAGATTTATGGATTTGGGTACCATGGTTTCAGAGGTGTCCAAGTGGCCACTCATGTAAGTGAAGTTGTTTTCATCTTTGAACACTTTGTCCAAAGAATTGCAGAGCCCTTAGCTGGGCTTGGGAATGCAGAGCGGAGGTAGGGTAGGACCTGCCCTCTTGGATGGGAGTCTGCCTTTCCCTTCAGAAAGTCCTCCCTTGCTTCAGGTTGTAAGCTTGTTTGTCGCATCTCCAATACGCCTTTTCCTCTACCTGTTCCTCACCCTGTGAAAACCATCAGTGTCTGTGAATTTCCATACACAAAGGTTATACTCAAAGGGATGCGATGCTGGACTCCATGTCTGGGGCCACAGAAGTAAAAGAGTCTGGGCTGGGGCTGATGGGCCCAGAGTAAGTTCCCCTCCCTGCCTTAACTCCCCAAAGCCCAAAGTGAGTTCTACAGAGCAACCGAAGGAGGACTAGTTTGCTCTTTCTTTTTAGAGAGAGCAGGTGAGGAGAGCGAAGGAACTAGTGAGTGCTGACGGGATCATTCTGGTTTGAGTCGTACAGAGAGGTCCCAGCACAAGTGGCTTTTGAAGCATCTTCAAGTTTGAGCATCAAAATAAGTAGCAGCAATATTGGATAATCAAACTCACGAGGCAAAATGAATATCTACAGTCCCATGAGGATTGCAATAAAGAGTTAACAAATGGAGAAGTAGGCTGCCATTTTGAGAGAATTCCAATTAATAAGTATAGAAAAAATGAGGAGATACAAAATCCCTCCCAGGACAGCATGGTGGTTGTTGAAAGCAAGGTATGCCAACAAACCATTCGTAGGAAAGAGATGGGAGAAATAGCATGATCTTAATCTATCTCCCTCTGGCTATGTGTTAATGACCACGTAAAATTATTCACTGTACAATAGATAAATTCAGCAGGAATCCCGCCAATCAAATGATTGTCACCAGCGAGAGGACAGAAACTCTGGTCCACATTCCAACCTCTCCAGCTTGAGGAGTTTCCCTGGTAACTTAAAGGGACCTCAGCTCAGGGCAAACAGGATTCATGGCTGTGATGCTGTAAGGAATTTCAGGACTCACCAGTTTAGGCAAGTAACGCTGATGGTATTATTAGCGGTGTTTTTAATGCAGGCTTAAGCATGTGGATTAAAGGAAGGAGAGGCACTCGGAAGAAAGTAACACACGCTCAAGTAGGGGTGTGTGCTCTTCAGGAGAGCACAGGGAAAGGAAGACATTGCCCAGCATGCATACAGGGTCCTCAAGGGAGAGAAGCAATTAATTATCCCAGAATTAGCCATTTGTACCATTTTAGTGGCTCTCAGGTTACCTCCCAAAAGGCCAATAAGAAGCCCCTTCTTTCCTTCATATCTTGAAGAGACACACGAGATGGCTCCAGCTCCAAAATGTTGGCAAAGGCTAAGACCTTCAGATCCCCAGGCGGAGGACATTATGTCCCCAGGTATCCTGCCTTAGCATCACTAGTAAGAGACATGGTGCCACCATGTACAGTTTGGTAGGAGATGCTCATAGGGCTTACGACATCTGTGGTCCCTTTCCCAGGATTAGCATCAAGCTAATCACAGGGAAATATCCCGTAAGTTCAATGCTTGGGCAACTCTACATAGTGCCTGAGCACCGAGCAGTACTGTCCTGCAGAGACCGATGGCAGGGTGGGCAAGGGTGCTGAAATCCTGAAACGGTTCTCGGAGGAGATAGAGGCTATTAGCGGAGCCACATGAGGTCTCACTGAAGTCTGGAGTTTAATGGAGAGTCCCACTGATGCTAATGTCTCAGTTTTGGCAATCAGATCACCGTTATGCAAAACCTCAGCACAGAACAGATAGGCGAAGGGCAAATGGACTCTTTATGCACTGCTCTGGCAGCTTTTGTACAAATCTAAAATTGTTTTAAACAGATAGGTTGTTGAATGAAAAAAAAATAATCTCATGTATGGATTTTAAAACAAACAAAACAAACTCTTTAGGATATTTTTCTATTTATACAGTCAGGGTAGAGGAGATGTGTGTGTGTGTGTGTGTGTGCATGCGTGCATGTGTGTGTTTGTGTGTGTGCATGCGTGTGTGTGCATACGTGCATGTGTGTGTTTGTGTGTGTGTGCATGCGTGTGTGTGTGTGTGTGTGCGTGCATGTGTGTGTGTGTTGCATGTTCTCACAGCTGCCACCATGTTTGTGGAGGATAGAGGACAAACTCAGCCGCCATTCTTCCGGTGTCTTCCACTTTATCTTTTTGAGACACAGGCTCTCACTGGCCTGGAGCACACCAAGCAGGTGAGGCTGGATAGTAAGGAAGCCCTGGGCATTCATGGTCTCTGCTCTTCAGTCCTGGGATTGCAAGCTTGTGCCAGAACACCTATGTCCCCTCGTGGGTTCTGAGGCTCCAACTTGGGTCCTCATGCTTACCAGCAAGTATTTTACTGGCTAAGCCATCCACCTCAGCCCAAGGGGACTCTGGCTGAGCTATCTATCCATCTATATCACAAGGGGTTTGCAATGTTCCATTTTTTAAAAAGTATTTGGTAGGTAATCTGAATAATCAGGGGGATATCATAATATTGAAGTGCCCAGGAGGGATACTTCAACTCAGGGGTTCAGAAAAGTCTACCTCAAAATGTGACATCTTCGTGTCAAAAAGACGGCAGAAGCAAAGTCATTTTTTCCTTGCCCTCCCCCCGTGAAGGGCTCTTCAGAGAATTCTTGACCTTCCTGTAAAGTAGACCATAGAGCTTTCAGCCCAGAGGAAGGAAACAGCCTCCCCTCTGGGTACAGAGATGACAGGACAAGCTGAAGAAAGTCAGGGAATCTACACGACTCACCAACCGTAGGCCATACCTTTTGTCTAATATTGCTTCACAACTGTCTGCTTCATCAAAATCAGCCTGAAAACACATTTCCCTGTCCCCTGGAGTCTCGGAACTTTCTAGACATACTTCTGTGTTTGGGGAGAACCCAGGGTGTCTGCCACTCAGGAAATAGTTGAAGATTGACAGTGGCTATGTACCTGGGTGGCTGACTCTTCAGCCGGCCTGCCCCGGAGCCCTTTAGAGAAGAAAACCTCTGCCCGTGGGACCCTGCATTTCCTACTGAGTACCCTCTTCTGCAAGACATTAGCTGACTACCTCAGAAGCCTGTGGTATCACCACTGCATCTGGGGAGCATGGGGCACCCAAAGCCAGCTGCCTAGCCTGCACAGGAGAGCAAGCCACTGGGCTCTCCTGAGCCCCACCCTGACTCCTAGATGACACCATGATGTCTCAGAGCGATCCACCCCAAGGAGACAGCAGGCATGGAAACAGTCAGTGTCAGGCAAGAGTTAATCAGGCTGTGGCAAAGGCGGAGGCAGCAGCGAGCGGCACCCGCAGTTTCATGCTTCACTGGGCGTGAGGCACACAGGTGGCATTCCGTTCCATACCTGCCCCCCTCTGTAAGTGTCAGGTTCTGCTCAGGGGACTATTGCCGAGTTGGAACCATCCCTGCCGCTTCTGCTGGCAGCTTTGATGTTCACTAGCTAATAATTCTAGCAGAATCAACTCTCCGGTATTCACGATACCTTTGAGATGTCCTTCACATTATGGATGAGGTATTAATTTAGTTCCATGACGGTGATCACCCTGACTCATTGCTCCACTAATTAATAAGAAATGACGGCTAACAGAGAGTTGTAAACTCGGTAATGTGCTAAGTATGACCGGAAATAAGATTATTGGGTAGAATTTAAATGCTTAGCCCATTATTATCGCAAATAATTTGCAAAGGAAAAATGAGATTAAAAATACTCATCATGATTTAGTTTAGAAAGCAATGATAACAGGGATCTCCTGCGATTTATGGTGCATTGGCTCCCTGTCTGGAGATGGCATAACTTAGGGTCTGTCGTACACAGAACAATAGATTCTGACGCTGTCACTGGGGCAGCACACCGTTAATTCTCTCCAGCTTTCTGAACTCTGATGGATATGGAGTCTGGCCAGGGAGGAGGGGTGGGGGTTGGCAATCAAGCCCCTCCCTGAGGATGGGATGCTAGCCTCCTTGGCAATGAGTGTGCATGGACCGTTTGCTAATTGCCTCTTTCATTTGACTTGCAATGCATGTTTTGAATCAAACTCCTTTTTCCTCAAGGTTTATTTTTAATGTATGTATGTCTAAAGGTATGTGTCATGCCTGACGGTGCCTGTGGAGGCCAGAGGTGTTGGAGCCTTATAGCTGCAGTTACAGGAGGTTGTGAGCCACCTTCTGTGGGTCCTGGGGAACCAAATTCAGGTCCTCTGAAAGAACAGTATGTGTTCCTCACCGCTGAGTCATCTCTTAGCCTCAAATCAAATTCATAAACTGCCAAGGGAAGGTCTTTTGGTTTGTCAATGAACTGGTTTATACTGAATACACACCATGCTCTGGACATGGCAGCAAGACCTAAAGATACAAATGGGGACTGAGACATCGCTGCCTCCTCTTAAGGAGCAGGTAGGTACACGAAGGAGCTGGAGAAACCATTAGTGAGCTGGGCAGAGTCAAGGTACAGTAAGTGAGCCCGCAGGACTGACTCCCGGGGCTATCATGGCTAAACAGGAAGGCAAAGGGTTAACAATGTGGGCTCTTCAGGTTGGCAGATATCGGTTCAAATCGTGCTTTGGTCCCTTACCAGCTCCTGGACCTTGACTGGCCAGCTGATGCAGGTCCGTGGCTTCTTTAGTAAAATATTGGAACCAGCGTTACACTTCAGATTATCCCCTGAGTTGATGAATTAAACTGTGTGTTTATTCTAAGCTCAGGGCTGGCTTGGGGTGTGTGCACAGGAAATAGAAACCATCCCTTAGGGAAGAGGCAGCAGTTTCCAGGTCAATGAAGGAAGGAAGAAGTGCAACCTCTACGCTGAGGGCAGGGAGGGTGTCTGTAGGGTCAGCTCTCTGGCAAGATTCTCTGCATGGCTGAAATAAATCTGTGTGGGTGGAGAGACAGGACCAGAAAAGTGTGCGAAAGGTGCCTCCTGGATAGCTTCCAGACTAAGCAAGGGCCTACCGAGTTCTGCATTCAAAGCTTTCTGCATTCAAAACTTTCTGCATTCAAAGCTTTCGGAAGCCCATGGACTGTGTCAGATGATAAGGGTCAGGACTGGGATGAGATCTACCAGCTCAGGGATAGCTGAAAAGGAAAACAACCAGGGTGGGAGGAGGGGCTTGCTGCTCTGCTGGCTTTCAGCCAGGAGTAAATCCACCCCCCATCTGCCTCCAGGGTCATTTCTACATCTACCACTTCTCTTAGTGGTTTTCGAATATGAATACGAGACTAAACTTCTTCCCAAAGAGTCTATTTACTCAGTATTTTAGGGGCTACTAGGAATTTTCTTGTTGCTGAATGACCACTCAGGGTTACTGGGGTCCATGGGATAGAACGAGACAGCCAGACCTCCATTAAGGCTGGTGGAAGAGGATGACCAACACCACCCCACACTTTACACCTGCAGCTTGGGGATTCATGGATCGCTCAGCTTTCTGCCTCTCAAAATTTAGCCCCACCCCAAGCCCCACATTCCTCTCTGGCACCGTGCAGAAGGCTGCTGACCCATGGAGTTGCTCCTATCCCGGCTGCCGGTCTAACTATTAGAGTCAGTGTAAGTCTTTGTCCCTCCGGGCTTCAGTTTTCCTGGCAACAAGGAAGTGACAATCACACTGTCCTAAGAAGCCCACGATGCTGTGTTTGATTAGAAAGCAGTGGGATTGTATCTCAGTCTAGAGAGGCCATCAAACCTCTTATTTGCCAGGAGATCTCTGGTTGTAGAGGGATCTTATACAAGAGCCCTTTCTACAGGTCTGGGAGGGTCTTCCTTTGGCCAAGTGAGGAGGGAGTGTCCTTACCCCAGGAATGGAAAGATTCCTCCAACTTCAGGTGAAAAACTAAGGATAGATATTTCAGAAAAGCTCAAGAGGCCGAATGCCCTGACAGGTGCGTGAGCATTTTCTCCACAGGCACCACTAACCTGGCCTTCGCAGATAACTCTGATCAAGTGGGATTCAGTTCCTGAAGTGAGACCCAGGCTCATTCATTGTTCATCACCTCCCTAGCACCCCACGTTGATTAGCGAGATGAACAAAAGTCTCTGTGATTAATTTAACGGATGACCTCTTTTGAAGGCGCCTATGGCGTCTTGGTCTAAAGCAGTTGATTTGTGAGAATGAGCAGTTGCTGAGGTCTGGTGTCATGGTGAGAGCTGTGGGAACCTGGAGAAGCCAGAGCAGGGCTAGTTCTCTGAGCAGCCTTGATATTCTCCATGTAGCTGGCAGCCTTACGTGTGAAGTTGTCAGTGGGGCAGAAATGAGACCCGGCTCGTACTGAAGATCACTTGTGTCCTTCCCTTCCAGGACCCAGCTTCCCTCTGTGCCCGTGGGTCCCCCATTTTCAGACTAGTGCATACTTCCCCTCTGTAACCTCAGGATGGTGCTGAGCTCATTACTAGTGGCCTCATCACTGATTCTCAAGACCAGTGCTGATGCCACCAGCGTTTTATAGACCTGAGAGCTGAAACATCTGAGATACAGTCACTGAGTAGCCTGACCAAGGTCACCAAGGACCAGTGAAAGTCAAATAACTCTTTCAAGGTCACAGCTTGGCGGAAATGGTTTGTTTTACCCACGGGAAAACCCTTTTCTGGACCACTAAAGAGAGAGTGGAGGGCGGCATCACCTCCCTGATGTCTAGAAAGCACCTGGTGTGTGAAGGAGAGTAACCATCCTGGGGCTCCACACATGGCATCAAACACACAGGACTGCCCATACGGAGGTCACCTTCTGGGGCATTCAGACAGCTCAGGGGCCACCACCACACAAACCAGGCCAAGCCGTTATTAACCTTGTGATACAATGCATCTTAACTCCTACAGTTTAGGGTGCGTGTATGGTGTTGGGGTCCTTAATACTCCTCAGCTACTTTCAAAATGAAGTTAAATCAGAATGGTCCAGTTAGAGAAAGACAGACTTATAGGTTGTTTTTTTTTTTTATTCTCTGAGGAAGATATCATTTCCAAAAGGCATTTGATCCTTAGACGAGGACTGCAGAAAATCCCATTTCATAGTCACATGCAAGGGACGTCCCATGCTCATAGTCTGATGTGGGTTAGGCGAGTGAGCAGCTGAGATAACAGAGCTGAGTCCTATTCTGTCACTCTTCCACCAAAAATCTTGATATCTTTGAAGGTAACTGCAAAATAATGCCTGGGAGAATATCAACAACCTGTATATCTTACATCATAATCTTATCGGCAAGATTAATGCTATATGATCATCTTTCCTCAGCACTGTATGCAGGGTGCTGTCCTCACTATCATTTTCTCCTCAGCCAGCTTGTTTGGTTGTTATTGTCTCCTGTCCAGTTTACAGAAGGGAAGCCAGGCTCAATTTCACACAGTTGGGAACTGGGTCCTTGCCGTTCAGTCCACATATCTTGACATTAAAGGGTGGAGATAGGCATGAGTCTGTGTCTTCCTCTGTCTTCTCATTGTGGTGGCTAGTACTAATGACTAACTTGAAAGGGTATAGATGAACCCTAGCAGACAGACCTCTTGGCTTATCGGTGAGAAAGTTTTGAGATTGGTTTGTTGTGATGGGAAGACACACCCTGAATGTGGTTGGCATCGTCCTACAGGTTGGTCCCTGAACTGAGCCCCTGTGTCCATCTCTACTTCTGGTGGATACAGGTGACTGGATGCCACAGGCTCCTGTCTCCATGACTCCCTGCCAGCATATGCTGTGCCTTCAAACTGTGAGCTAAGATAACCCTTGCTTGCTTAGGTTGCTGTCATTGGGATTTTGCCACAGCAATGGGAAGACACCTTCCTACACTTCCCTCAACAGCTATGACTAAGAGGAGAGGCTCCCAGGAGCACCCAACCCTGCCCACTGGTACCACCTGACACTCCACTCTCTGAGACATAACCTGGGCAGGACGCTTCTGAAAAGTCTTTGCTCAGAGCAGCTTGGGCAGACAACGGCCAAACCTTTTCAGTGACAGCTGAGGAGCCGAAGTCCAGAGCTGGAGGCAACACATGGCTTGTTGGCATTATCTTAATTCCCTTGTTAATATCATTCTATAGATTGGCTCCATCCTAGCGAACATGATGTCATGAGAAACTGCCTGGGCGTAAGAGAAATGACAGGTTAACTTGCCTTTCGTTTGTTTTCCATAATAAATGATATAGTTCCTTGAACACTTGAAGCCATTAACATTTTAATTTATTCATGCTTTTTCTTCCTGGCATCCTAATGGTGATATTACATGATGATATCAGCTTTGACAGTGGCACCTTGCATATCTTTTGTTAGACTGTTGGCTGGAGGAGCCGGCTTGCTTTGCTATGCCGTTCTACCTGTTTCTTGCACCTCAACAGTTAAACAGAGAAACAATGCCAATGACGTCAATGATCAGGAGCTGGATAAGGACCCAAGCTAGCGTGCCTCGCAAGGCATCCTTCCAGACAGCTGGCATGCACTGGTTTACTTACTCCAGCCATGACACTCTGTGGTGGGTTCTATTATCAATGCACCCACATCCACAGTCGAGGAGGCTGAGACACAGGGCAATGAGGTGACTTGCTCAGCATTGCTTTAGGCTCATCCATGCTGGGCTTGGACCTTGCAATCTGGACCTGGTGTGGGGTGCCTGCATGCCCAAGGTTTCTCTGTCCGTGCCTTTTCTTCTCTTCTGTGACTGACTCTTACATATCAACAAGGAGCCCATTGTGCTGGATTGCTGTGTTAGTAAGGAAAATGTGGCACCGTGGTAACAGACATGCTACGGCTTGAATGCAGACTCCGCAGTGAACCTTGGAGTTTAATTGTTACATTTGAGGGTCTGGGGGGAGGGTCACCAGGCATGAGGGTGCATAACTATAATCCCAGTACTCAGGAAGCTGAGGCAGGAGTATGGGGAGTTTGAGACCAGACTGAGTTACATAGGGAGACCCTGTACCTTCTAGAAAGCAAGAGGAAAGACCAGGGAGGATACTTATGACGAGGCTGGGTCTGGTCACAAGGGCGCTGTCCTTCTGAACAAATGACAGAATTTTGGATCCTTGGATGGTCTTGAAGTGGGTCTTTTTACAAGAGCCGCTTTCTGTCTCTTGTCTATGCCCCTCTTGTAATGTTTATTGTCTGGTTTTGCGTCACTATGACCACAGCACCTGACTGGAATACTTAAAGGAGGAAAGATTTATCTCAGTTCCTGGATTCAGAAGGTTTGGCCATCATGGCGAGGAGGATGTACCAGAAAAGAACAGCTCCTATCCTGTAGGAATGCTCGGGCTCTGGTGGCTTCCTTTTATCTACCTGGACCGCAGTCCATGGGCTTGCTCTGTCCTCTTCAGTTAATCCTCTCAGGAAATACCCTCAAAGACATACTCAGAGAAGTCTTCAACCCCCTCGGTCATCTTGACAGAGATTAACCTTCACACGGCGTTACGTCCTGGCCGTCACCCATCACAAACCTCTGTCTTGAACAGGCCAGCCGCTAGAACCCCGAGTTGAATAAACTCTTAATCTTTGTACACTACCCAGCGTGTGGCATGTTTTAGGAGGAGAGACAAGGCTAACAGAGATACGACTAAGTACTTTTCCTCATTCCTCAATCTTGCTGCATGTATTCAAAGTATAATTTTTTGCCAGAAGACCCATGACCTTTGAGGCATTTTTAGGTTTAAAGTAATGAAAAGATAGGCAAGCATATATTTGCTTAATGTGTATAAATAATATAGGTTTGCATAGGTTTGCCCATTTGAAGATTAGGGCATCCTGAAAACTAAGGCACTTTCAGAATTGATTGGCCTCAGTGCTCACATTACACCTGCGTTTTCAAGTAGACTACCTTCCATCACCCAAGCCCTTAAATAGTGCTCAGTGCTTCTTTGTCTGGACACAGGTCAGGAAGGGACTTCAGGCTTCAAGCAGCAGAGATGCATGCTCACTGCCCTTAAAGCGATAGATCTGCGTAATCGTGCCTGTGATTTTGACTCTATGTGCATAAACCAAGGCTAGAATGTGGTAAGCAAAAGAGACTCGGAGGAATATATTAATTTCAGAAAACAAGTCTCTCCATCCAAGGAATTTCCCCCATGAATTCATTTAGAAATTACTGCAACTCTTAAAAATGAAAAAGAAACTCATATTTCTTAATGCCTGTTCATCATTAATATTACACCAATTATTGCATTGCTTTTGGCTGATAAATATTCAGAGGACAAGTGAAGGCCATAAGATGGATTAATTCTCCAGGAATACAAACAAAAACTTTCAGTATTTTATATCACGTAATTAAATGCGGTTTCTAGTGCCTGAACTTGGGACTTGCTAATTAGCTGCCTGGAGAAGATGACTTAGACGCATTTTGTGCTTGATGCTCAGAACCAGATTCTTTGTAAGCCCTGCATGACACTACTGACGAAGAATGCTTGCAGAATCAGTCCTACCTGCAGAAGTCCGGGGGCACCATGCCATAAACATCGATCCTGTCACAGAGCTCCAGGGCGATTGTCATGGTGAACCAGCCGGTGCTCAGCCAAGTGTTGGAGATCTTCCTGGAAGGAACAACGGTGAAGTCTACACTCTGCTGCAGCAGTCCCAGGTCCATAAACATGCAGGAGCCTTTCTGGAGTAAGGCTGACTATGAAAAGATCACCCCCAAACCTAACACACATGCACACCACACACACACACACACACACTCACATGCACACACACATTCATATCCACATGCACGCACATACACACATATCACACACACCACACACACATTCACATGCACACACATATCACACACACTCACATTCACATGCACACACATTTACATGCACAGGCACGCACATGCACACACATCACACACACACTCTGCACATGCATGCACATACACACACATGCACACACACCACACACACACTCACATGCACACACACAAGCACACACGCACACACGCACACACGCTCCTTCTCTCACTCCCTCCCATTTGATAAACATCTGGAGTTTTGCTACTGAAATCTGTTATAGCACAATCATAGATGATGTTGATGCTTAAGGGGTTTCTACATCATTAAAGATAATGATCATTGTTGGAATGTTTAGGTGAGTGTCGTCATAACTCAACTGGGAGATGATAATATTCATGTGGCAATTTGTTATTAGTTAGAATACTTGACTAGGAACTCTCCTTGTGCTCTTAACAAGCTAGATAATGAGCAACATCGTTAAGAATAAGCATAAGATCTTGCTATCTCTCTATCTTTTCATATAGCCAATTATCTATCATCTATATATGTATGTATCTAACATTTATCTATCCTCTATTAATATTTACCACCATCATTTATTACCTAACATCACTCTATCTTTCATTCTGTCATCTGCCTATCATCATCTATCACTCATTAATCTGTCATCTGTCTATCAAACATTATCATGTACGTATATATGTATTTGTCCACCCATCCATAAGAGGTTGTCCCCACGCACAATAAGAACACCAGCATCGTAACTAAATGTCGTTTCTCAGGAGGAGCACATGCATTTTGGAAAAGTGGAGGAAGAGATCCAGGGGGATGTTTACAACTAATAAAACATCTACTTTACCTAAGGACACTCAAAGCCTTCTGAAAATGTCTAAGTCCAAATCCACAAGTTTTAGAAAATCAGTCTGCATTTTGCCATCATTAACATGTCTATTCAGACATCTGAGTGGAGGCTGGACAACTTGCCTAGCCTGAGGAGACCTGCGGAGACACAGCACCAAGGTCTAACTTGAGCCTGAGAACGACATGCTGGTCTGCATGCTCCACCGCTGTGGATGTTAATGTCCGTTCTTTGGGGACTGCCGCCGTTCTTTCTTCAATGCCATGGCATGCCTCATTAGCCAGCTCCAAACACCTTATCCCCAAGGTCAGACTGTCTGGCTTTGCCCAGCCACACTGCTGCATGTGAGGGGAATGGCAGAGCTGCAGAAAGGGCTTTCTGAGTGTACTGTTGAGGTCCGCACACGGAGAAGGGAGACTGCTAATGGGTTTGTTTTATGTCCCTTCATGCAGAGACAGGAAAATACTTTAAAGAATGCTTTTGCCTTGTAAAGTGCTTGGTGGACATGGGTGGCTTACATTTTCAATTCCAAGTTCTTAATCCTTAAGGCATGTTTGGCTTACAGTTTCAATTTTGAGTTCCTAAGCCTTTAACGTGTTTTCCTCCACTCTTCTGCCTCCTGCCCAGACTTGTTTAAGCCCCTACAGGTGAGGATAACGTGAACCTGACTGTCTCCTGCTTCTCTCGTACTCGGCTGGATGACCTGAGGCAGTGGCTGTTGACCTCTGAGCCCTGCTGTCTTTTCTGCAAAGTAGGTATGGGGTGTTCCATTCTCTGTCTATTTGAGGACTAAGGGTCCAAGTGGGGTGTCCTGACACATGGAGATCCCTTCAGCACTGTATGGTACCCACGAAGAGAGCCCTCCTCACCCTCTGCTGCTGGGGCTGATCGAGGAGGGACAGCAGAAGCCAGGGCGGCGCTTCCAGTTTCTGGAGGCATGAATCCAACCCTTCCCTCTCACCAGGGATGTTGATTCATAGGCTTTAGGAAGCAGAAAGGGAAGAGGAGCAAAAGCCTTGGTTTCAGTGAGAGCCCATGCTCACATCCCTGCCGTCCATGTCCTGGGCAGTTCTTCCCAGACTAGTCTGAGGGATTACTAACCAGGAAATGTGGAGGCCAGGAAGAAAATGACTCTTACTCTTATCCCAGAGGTCCCTGAGAGATCTGGGCACCAAATGATCATGGTCATATCTCCTGCTTTTACATTCCCAGGGATTTCCTAGGAGCAGAAACCCCCTGGAAGCGTCCCTCTGATTCGGGATAGAACACAAACCATAGCCTCAAATGCAGGAGGATGTGGGGCCACAAGGCATGGGAAGAAGGCAAAGTCGAGGCTCTTTTTAAGTACCACTTAAAATTCTCCAGACTTCCCAAATAATAGCTTGGGATCACGCGTCGTAGAAACTCAGCTGCTTTCTTCTGTCTTCCTGAAAGAGTCTGAACTTTTTTTTTCTCCAACAAAGGAATATCTACTGTTTTTACAGCTAATCAGCTGTAATGAAGGAATATGAAGAGCTGTCATGTGCTTATTAGTGAAAATTAGCAGATATTCTTTTATATGATGAAGTAACACACTGAGCAGATAATGCTATAGTGCTCACTAAATTACAATTAAAGGCCTTTCTGCTCCACCAGAATCTCATTTATAATCTCAACGGAAATATTCTTCCTGCAGTTATTTCATTTATGCTTCCTTTATGTAATTACTATAATATTGGTTCTGAATCATATTTTCCTAATGTGCCCTTATTCAATTATAAAGTTATTTTCAAGTGTAGTTACTCTCTACTATCAAAGAGCACGATTTGGCCATCTCTGTCATCTGCTGTGCTTCTTAATTGCAAATTGTCCATGAGTCATTCTCCTCTCCACTTTTAAGGGAAACATTTCCTATAAATCAAAGTCTACCGACTTGGCCCATTGCTTAAAAAGATTTTAGCCTGGACTGATATCCCAGTGATGAGTTTGGATTGCTTAGAAATTAAACTCTTGATGCCTCTTCAACATACACTCCTGTTCTGTTGGATTTTTTTTAGCATAAAGGGAAAGAATACTTTTTAACCCAAATGCTCTGGGTTTCAGTAGAATGGGAATCTATTCTGGAAGGTTTTTTATTTTTCTTTTCTGTCTCCCAGTTTAGGACTAAGAACATAAAAGAAGAGTGAATCAATATAAGGCTGTCTTTTAAAAGACAGGCTCCTGAGCTAAGAGACACAGCTCCTTCGGAATGATCCGTGTGCTTTGGTGGGCTACAGGGTCACAGGTGAGACTCCACGAACCGGGGTAGGGTGAGTACTAACTGAGCTGCTTCTGCAGAAAGAAGCCAGAGAGCTCGGCTGCAAAGGCCAGAAGAGGGCACCAGATCTTACTACAGATGGTTGTGAGCCATCATGTGGTTACTGGAATTGAACTCAGAACCTCTGGAACAGCAGGCAGTACTCTTAACCGCTGAGCTATCTCTCCAGCCCTTGCAAAGACTTCTTATGGTCGGGACCAACATAGATGTACTTACTAAGCGGGTTTTCGCTGGTCAGGCTTTAGGGAAGGGTAGGATAAGTTCCTTGGGGGTCCCAAGTGATCAAAAGGTGAGGTAGTACAGTCTCCAAGCTACCCACAGCATGTAGTCCCTTAAGGAACCAGCCATGGGCAGTTATCCTCATGAACCCTGTACCAGGGCTGTAGGAAGACTTAAATTTAATGAACAATTGTTAAACAAAAAGAGAATGCATTTTCTATGGAACAGACAGTTTAAGCTTATTTTTGAAATTTCTAAGCAGCAACCTTTAATTGTAAAATTTGCTTGTCCATTTTTTTTTATAAAATATGTTCTTGGTTGAAGAACTTTTTAACATGCAGGACTGTCTCTCCTGTTGCTGGGTCACTCTGCAGTCCAGGCTGGCCTCAAACTCACAGAGCTCCACCTGCCTCTGCATAGAGTGCTGGGTTTAAGGCGTGCACCACCACCACCTGGTTCTATTATCTAGTCTTAATGAGCACTTTGGAAAGCATTGCCATGAACCACGGTTTGTCTCCTGCCGTACAAGTTACAGCTCCACTTTCTTCCTGTCACTGCTTGGTAAATGTCTAAGGCTATGGGTTTGCAGGGTGCCATCTTATCTTTGAGTCTCTCCAGAGGCAGAGGCAAGATGCAGTGTTAAGTGAGTCGTGGATTTTCAGTGAATAACAGTTTACAGCATGGTTGTGCGTCTTTGAAAGAGAAAAATAATCTCACAGTCTCACCTCTCTCTCTCTCTCTCTCTCTCTCTCTCTCTCTCTCTCTCTCTCTCTCTCTGTGTGTGTGTGTGTGTGTGTGTGTGTGTGTGTGTGTGTGTGAATGTTTGTGAACTCCAGAGGTCAACCTATCTTTCTTCAGGGGCTGTCCACTTTGTCTTGTGTGTCTCCCTGGTCTGGAATTCATCAAGTAGGCTATGGTTGCTAACACCAGGCCCCAGTCATTTACCTGTCTTCCAGTGCTGGGATTCTAAGCATGACCTACTATGCCCTCCACACCCCATTTTTTTTTGTGTGGATATAGGGGATTCACACTCAGGTTCTCATTCTAGTGCAGCGAGCACTTTGTACACTGAGTCCTGCACTGCTCACTTCCAGAGATGAAACTACTGTGTCCTGCTTTTTCTGAATGTGGGCCAGGGACCACTTAGCCTTTTTTTTTTTCTAAAATAAGGACCTGGTCATAAATTACTCAGTGATTGTCACTGTGCGCCGTGTCGTTCTGCATGGTACACTCAGCTGGAACAGTCTGTTACTAGGGAGACCCAACATGTGGGCCCCAGTGAGGTTGATGACATGAATACGAGGCTCACAACACAGACCCTCAGCCAGAGCTTGACTTTTAGTGAATCTGTCCCCAACACACATCCTCACTACCCCTGCCTCCCTCTGTACTGAGCCCCGTACCTGTCTCCAACGCAATCCTCTCTACCCCTGCCTCCCTCCGTCCTGAGCCCCGTACCTGTCCCCAACACACATCCTCACTACCCCTGCCTCCCTCCGTCCTGAGCCCCGTACCTGTCTTTGCCGGTCTCCTGCTTGAAGAGCTCATCAAACTGCAGCATCTTGTGGCGTGTGATCATGAAGGCCTTCAGCCGGGGCAGCACCTGACTGAGGAGCTGCAGGTTGTTGTACACCTGGCCCTTGCCATCCCGCCGCATGTAGCTGCTGGGGCCCCAGAAGATGAACACCGTGCCCTGGCTCACATTGAGCAGGTCATGGCGGTTGCGGAGGATCCTCTGGATGCTGGAGTGTGCGATGACCCGCAGGCTGGTGCGGTTGCCCACATCGAGCCCGTAGCCTCGGGTGGGGGCGTCGTTCATGCGGATAACACACTCTGTCCGATCGATCTGGGGGCCCTGCTGACTGTGCAGCAGGTGCCCTGAGCTGGTTACCAGGGCGCAGTCGGTACAGTGCATTTTCAGGGGCTGCAAGGCAGAGGGAGGAGAAAGATGGGGTCAGGCAGAGGAATCGCCTTTCTTGGCACCACCAGGTTACATCCCTGTCTTCAGATGTCTCCTCCCTTATTTTATTCACCCCTCATCCTCCCTACCCCCTTGTGGCAGATCATATCTGGGCCCATTGCAGCTGCATGAATCCTTGCACTTCCTTCTAAACTGCAGCGGAAAGGCAGAAGGGTGGTGTTGATCTGTCTGTCACTGGCTCAAGGCTTAGATCCCTGTGTGAACATGTGACCTGGTAAGGTGGCCACTGGTGACGGGAAGAAGTCATACTTTCAGAACTACACCTTTCTAAATCCAAAGTTGGCCCCGAGTCAAAGCGAAGAGTCTTCCACAAATTGCTGTGGCTCGGGTTTGGCGCCTTTCTCCATCCTGTTGCAAAGCTAAACATTTATCACGGCTCTCGGATGCTGTGGACGCATGACCCTCAACAAAATGCCACTTAAGAATCAGATGGTGATGACATGAAGATTCAATGCTGTCATTTTGACATGGAGAACTGACTATTTGATCTTGTTTTAAGGTTTGGAGGAGGGCAGACACCGCCCTAGCCCGTTTTCGCTGATGTGAATAAAGTCTCACTAAGCATTTATCAGCCTCGGCCTCGCACCTGACTCTGTAGAGCTTAGGTTCTTTCCTGCAAACACACCCCACGATGGCCTCCGTTGAAAGCCAGCCAGGGGCCACGGCCCGACAGTGCTCAGTCGAGTATCTGGAGCCAGTGACTTCCTTTCTGAACACCTAAGAGCCAACAAATTAAACATCTCCTGCCCATGTTTAATGGGCATGATCTCTTCCGTGTTCTAAGAAGACAATGAGATTAGAGCCTGAGCCCAAAGTCGGGAAGTTCAAAAGAAAAAGAAAATGGCAAATAGGATGTTTATTTATTTTGAGACAAGCGCCTCTGGGTCCTGGGATAAGGGACTACTGCGCTTGGAAAAAAAATCCAAAAAGGCAGGTGGACAGTCAGCAATGGAGCAGGCGGTGGAAACCAACCGGAGAGATGTTTTTAAGAAGGAGGAAATCACAGAGGTAGAAAGAGGTCTTCAGTGTTGACCACCAGCACTAAAACAGCTTCCCTGAAGAAAAGACAGTAGGCATGGGGAGGCAGAGGACTTGACTTGACGTCTAAGGGCTGATGGCAGTGGGGAAGGAGACATACGGAATGGACCCTAACACTGCAGTGACCGACCCAGTGTCGTCAGCTTGTCTGGGCGTGAGAGTTGGAAATCCTGCATTTTGGGAAACCCCTTAGTCCTGGGAAAGCGAGTGTTCTTAGCGAAGAATCGCCATTGGTGGAAAGGTCCCTGGACTGTCCTATGGAAATGAGGAACTTCTGCAGGTAGAGGGGCTGTTCAGACTGGGGCTGGGTGGGGTGGGGGAGTCAGGAGATGGAGTCTGTGTCTGATCTCAGAACAAGCTCACTAACCTCCTTACATTTTTTAAGACCAAACGGAATGAGTTAGGTAGTTGTAGCCCTGTGATGCTGGTTCCTGCACCCATTTCTTCACTCTGACATTCATTTGAGGACCTTTAATGAATACTTCATATGCCCCGAGGAACCATACAACTCAGAACATTTTCTTCATTAGGTTACTTTATTGGCTTTTTTACCTTTATGTTTTTTATTAGCATGTATTAATCATATGTAATAGTAGGTTTCACTATGAAATTTTCATACATGTATATAATGTATACTTAATAATATCAGCCCTAAAATTAGCTTCTTTTGCCTCCTTTCCACTGATTCTTTACTCTTCCTAACCTTTCTACGTGTGTGTGTGTGTGTGTGTGTGTGTGTGTGTGTGTGTGTGTGAGAGAGAGAGAGAGAGAGAGAGAGAGAGAGAGAGAGAGAGAAAAGAGTTTCTTCAGGGTTGCTTACAGGAGCCTGGGCACTTAACCAGGTAGCTACACCACTGAGAAAAATGTCTTTTCTGCCCTCAATAATTAAATAATTAACTCCCTACAGATCCTCAAGAGAGCAGGGGCCTTGAGAGCTTCCCTTCCTCCACTGCTGGGTGTGGACTGTTCATCGTCTCAGAGCTGCTGTTAGCTCTGTGATGTAACCCCACATCATGGGTGGCAGAGAGGGACCCACAATGCTAATCCTTCCTCTGGCTCCATGGTGTGGGCCCAGATCCAATCAGAAATTGGCTGGTGATCCCCATAACGACCTTGTCACTACTGAATCAGTGGCACATCTTGTCTGAATGGTCACTATAGCATTGCAGAGGACAGCTAAGTAAGATGATTCTCCCTGGTGGCCTGAACCTTCCGTCAATACGAGGGCTCTCCAGCAGAGCGGATGCTTCGGGCCCAGTTCCAGATGGATCTTTCTACATTCGCCAATGAAAACATGGGTGTCTTCAGGAATAAGGTCTGACCGTCTGGTTCTGGGGCAGCCAACCTCACTGTCACTTGCTCATATTGCTTCAAGGGCTTCAGGGGTCTCCCTGACAACACCTTGTCTGGAGGCAGCCCATCCAGCACTCCGTCAGGTTACGTCAAAGTTCACTTCAGTGGACCCTCAGTCCACATCGGCTGAACTTTCCATGCTGGTTTTGAATTTCCAGCCACTTTATTGACTGTGACTGGGGGCCCCGAAGAGGGTCCCAGCAGCTCATTTTCCCTGTAATTATTCTGTTAACTCCTCACAGCTGAGGCCGACTGACAGCTGAAACACCAGTCATCCCAGGGGCACTCCAAGGACCTTGGTCTTATTTTCATCTCCCTACAGAAGATCTTTTCAGGGACGGAGAAGGCTTCGGGACAGACCTGCCTTGCATATCCTCTGTGATCGCCGGACACAACCAGAACCCACCAGGTGTTGACCAAACCCAGACAGCTGTCCTTTTTCTCCCCTGCCCACCAGCTCCTGGCCGGCACTAACACCCCCTCTTCAAACTGAGTTCATGTGCTGCATGGTGCAACGAGGGAAGTCCGAGTTCTGCCTTCTGTGTCCATTGCTGAGGAGCCAGTAAGAGCAGCGCTGGTCTTCTACATGTGACGTTATACTTCCAGCAGTTGAGAAGACCGTGTACAGAAGGTGGGACCACTTCCAAAGAGGAGACGGAGTCTGGTTCCTGCATTCGGAAGGACCAATGATGTCTTGGAAGCACGACCCTCTTTCTTCCTGAGGGAGCTGTGCTCTTCCGTCTCTCAGCACATTACAGTCCTAAGCGTCTGACTGAGTTGGGCGGAGCAGGCACAGGTGCTGAGTTGGTTCCTGGTGCGGTGTCTGTGTAATGGGATGTGGGGTGGACAGGCCGCTAGGCAGAGCATGGGAAGACCAACTTTGGGTTCTGCTTGGGAGACAAAGTGCTGCAGATGATGGAGGTGGGGACGGGGGCTCTGAATGGAGCTTTTACCTAGAGAGAAAGCTTGTCTGGATCTTCCTCACGATATTTAGCCCCCAAGATCCTCTGTCCATTTGCTCCGCAGCTGTGTGGTTTTGTAGACAGTACGGCCACCCACATCAAGTCACTCCCATCTCGGCTGTCTCCCATCCTGATCTTTAAAAAGCGTTTAACCGGTCTGGGAAGCAGCTGAGATGAAGCGATTGTACAGGACACACACAGCCCTGCACGAAATCCTCAGCACCAGATAAAGCACTCAGCATGGCTGTGCCTGTCAGTAATGTCTTCACTTGGGCTATAGAGAAAAGTTCAAGGGCGTCCTCGGCTACAGAGTGAGTCTAGGTCAAGCTGGGCTGGATGCTGACTAGAGAAAGTGACGGCTGAGTGAGAGAGTGCCAGCTTCTCATTTTCTCTGTCCTGTAAATGCACAGGAGCAGAAGGTATAAAGGTGCCCAACCAGCAACTCACCAGTGAGTGTCTTGGTTCTGACGTACAGTAGGAAGGGGACTGGGCGAAGACACCTGTCTTCACGGGAGAGGACAGTGGCGTCATCATGGCTAGAGCTCAGGGCACTGCCCGAAATTAATGGCTGGCTGGAATAATGTCCCAGGACGCAGTAAGGGCCATTAAGCCCAGCCAGTTATTAATCCCCAGTAAGAGCTTGATGCTAAGGTCATTAGAGCTGGCATCGGGTGAAAAATGCCCAGAAAAATCCACAGCACATCAGGTGTTCCCGGAGAATGAGTCCTCAGAGACCCGGAGCTGCAGCTCACCTTCTACCACCTCACACAGGGGGTAAGCAAGGTGCCCGGGAGCTTGTGGGAGGCAGGTGGCCATCAGGCTTTCCAGAGGAACATGTGTGTGTACATACGTGTGCAACTCATTATATTTCTGCTGTCTCCTTGCAGTCTGTCACTTTGCAAGCATTTCCTATGGCCCTAGAACCCAGGAAAAGGCGTGCACCCTTCAGGGGGCCCCGGATGGTGTTAGAGAATTTAGACTAATCCTTCTATCACATTCCTGGCCCCTTTCTCAACATAAAACATCCCATAAAATGCACATACGCACACACACACACACACACACACACACACACACACACACACACGGGACAGGGGAGCATGACAACTTCTATCATGGCTAACTCCTTCACACAGAGGTGACAGGAGGAACAATTCCTACTTGAGGAAGCAAGCTAAGAAATCAAGGTCTGATTTTTGTCACAGCTGGAGGAGCAAGAGCAGGCAGAATTCTCTCCTGTGACCCAGCGATGCCTCGGGATCGTTTCTTAAGAGAAGAGGCCAGGCCAAGCCGAATTAGAGCTGACACCTAAAATACCCGGCGATGTCCTTGCACACAGTTGCAGCCAGCAGCCCTGTGGCTTCCCTTCTTAAAACGCTGATTTATTCGGCAGGGGGAAAGGTGCCTCAGAATGTGATGCCCATTAGCTCAGTAATGACACTGGCCTTGCGCTGGGGGAGGGAACCTGTTGGTCTGGAGCAAACAGATATATTAAATGGCTTCAGGTGTTTCAAGACACTCTGGCCTTGCAATCTGATGTTTTCCTGTAATTACCAGGCTGTTATTAGCTGTCAATCTCAGTCCAGGAGCCTTGGTGAAAGCCACACTGATTATTTAATGTGAGTCTCCAGGAAAATGTGACTCTCTCAAGAAGTGGCTTTCCCTGGTGCCCAGTGACAGGCCCACCTACTATTCTCTGGGGCCACAGGGCTTCAGCAGTCGCTCTCAGTCAGCTGCTCCCTTCACCCATAACTTCCGGTATTGTTCCCACCCCTTGCCTGGGTGAGGATAGTCAGGCTCCATGGCAGAAGGCGGGAACGAGCCATGCCTAAAAATCAGGTTTTTAATGTTGCTGGCTTCCAACTTACTTCTTGTACTTCTCAGGTGAGTATTACTGGGCAAGATGCTTAGCCTTTCAAGACCCATTCTTCATCCATAACACGAACATGGGGAAGCCCATCTCCAAGGGGAAGCGTGCCGTCTCAATTCATAATGCACCTGCCCCTACTCGTCCCCTGAATCTGGGCTCATTCTTGATATTTGTCCTGCAGCCTACAGTTCATGTATTCCTGTTGGGTCTGTCTCCTCCACCTCCTCCCTCCCCATCTCATCACGCCTCCTGCCTTCATAAGTCCCCCGCACCTCATGTTTGTGTCAGTGGTACTCTTAGCTCTGAGCTGATGGCATCTCTCATTCCGCCTCAACTAGAAGTTCCTGGAGTCATCTTCAACACGCAACTCAAGTGCTGTCTTGCGTCTGTTGCGACTTCCGAGGGATTCCCGTTGAGCTCTGTGCTGCGGCCCAGCATCTGCAACTCGCTGTACAGCCACTCCACTGCCCTCTCCCGCTGCTGTCTGTCTGACGTGTATTGCGTTGGCTGTTCCTGCTCTCTGTGTGACTCTTCTTTAAGCCCTTCAGGAGTAGCCTCGCATGCTAAAAAAATCCTTCCTGCTTTCCCATTTCACCAGTCACCCATCCCATCTGTCACTTTCTCCCATGACCCAGATTTTACTCTATTTTTATAAACTGGTGTGTCACTCTAAAGTATTCCTAATTATTGGTTTGTGTGCCTTTGTGTTTTGTCTTTCCCATATTCTGGGATGTAAAAGGAGAGGCACGATCTTACAGTTTCTCTAGCACCGCATGTTCAGCAGAGGTGGTCAACAAAAGCATGTAGACACTTACTTGGGGCATGGGCTGACTTGGGGCGTGGGCTGACCTGGGGCATGGGCTGACCTGGGGCATGGGCTGACCTGGGGTGTGGCCTGACTTGGGGCGTGGCCTGAAGAATGCCCGTGGGTGTGCTTGCTGTGTTTGAGTGTCACCGGTCGGCAGGTGACCAGTCCCAGAGACTTGCTGACTTGGGAAGCTGATCTTATTTTCTCAAGTGCAACATTGGAGTTCAGTACATGTTTCATAACCGTAAACAGCACTGAATTAACTTCAAGGGGAGGCCTGGGAAAGCCCATAATTTCTTTTTAATTTAATTGCATTTTAATGAGCTTTTAACAGTCTTATTAAGATATAATTTGTATGCCATAAAATTTACCCATTTTGTTTTATTACCATTTTAATATGGGGGTCTCCTGTAGCCCAGGCTGGCCTCAAACTCACTATGTAACCAGAGATGGCTTTGAACCTTTGATCCTGTCCCCACCTCTTAAGTGCTGGGGAGTGACAAAGTCACTGGTTTTAAATTCAAGTTAGGTGGCTCCACCATGACCCAATTGTAGAATAGTCCCATCATCATTCTGAAAAGAAACCGTTTAAAGCCCTGCCCATTCCCTGTCTACCCCTATTGGACGACTGGGCCACCTTTAATCCTCAGTTTACCATTTTGTCTTTAGCTGTTTGTTGTCAATGGGATTCCCGTCTGCGGTCACACGCTCTACAGTGTACCTGTTTTTCCATTCACTGTTTTATTTGAGTTCTATCTGTTATTTATTATAAGTCATGTGACAAGTATGCAAATATGAGCCTTTATGTCCTCGGGGAACCTAGGAATGGCATTGCTGCAGCATATGATAATCTTGTTTAATATCTTAAAGTTTGCCAGACTGCACTCCCAAGCTGCCGTACATGGGGATTCCATTCTCTGCATCATTGCCAGGGTCTCATGATGATGGCCATTCCAATGTGTGAGAGAAAATGCTTGTGTTTTCAGGGTTCTAAGGAAAAATGGAGTTGACATTTTTTATAGGATTATTTTGCCATATTTTTAGTTTCTGACTCTATGTATTGCACCATGCCTTCCACACTAAACAAGTCAGCAAAAGTAGAAGACTCCTGAACTCTGGGTCAACATTCAGTTGACTTCTGGTGTGTGTTGAACCACGCGTGCTGGGTGATCTTAAAGTCAGCTTGGCTGGGCTAAGAGCCCCTTGAGGGGATCAGGGAGGCAGACCAGGGTGTCTATGAGGATGCTTCCAGGGAGGTTATCCGAATGGAAAAGACGTGCTCTGAATCCGAGTGGTGCCATCCCCTGCCTGGGGTCCCGAGGAGATGATACAGTCCTGCTAAGTTTCTTCATGGTCCTTACTACAAGCTTGGATGACTGAAAGTTCTCATTCTTCATCCTGGTGCTTGGCACGCAGCTTAGAGCAAGTGTTCAGGAGATACTTGAGGCCATTTATTGCTGTCTTGGTCCCTTGTGTCCTTGGTAAGCCATAAATGGTTTTCTTTTGTTTCCCATGAGTGTGCACAGTGACTTGAGGGGCAGGTCACATCCTAGAGACTACTTCTTGACTGGAATTCTTGCACAGTGGTTGGTAGTTTACATGGGTTCACCTGCTATTTTCATATAACTCCATGATGCAACCTCCTTCATACACACATGCAATTGCTCCCTGGAGGGCAGGCCACATAAAGACCCATGTGCTCATTTGAATAATCAGAAGGCTGCTTTTCAGCCTAAGGTGATCTTGAGTGTTGCTGGGCAAGTCTGATCCATAAACCTGGCTTGATTGATCTGCTAGCTTTGCAAGAAACCTAGGACAAAGGTGAGCATGCTCTCAGGCCTGGGGAGGTAACTGAGCTGATGGCCATGAGAACTGAGAGTACCATGGCTGAGTAGAGAGGGGGGAAATGCTGGTGGGCATCCTGTAGCCACGGTACATCCTCCAGGCCAGGCAGCAACTTGTTCTGTTAATGCAATGAAAGTTTCTTCTTCTCCCTCTCATTTGCTCAACACACCGCTCTTAGGCACCGGCTATTTATGTAATGGAATCTCTTGGGTAGCTACCCAGGACACTACTGCCTTCACCCCCTGGCTATTCCCTGCTCAGACATGGGAGGAGTGTACCACATAATGACACAGACTCCTGGCAAGAAGAGAGGGCCATGTCTCATTTGGTCACATGACCAGAACAGTGAACATGCAGTACTGAGCTGGAGGGACCCCAGCGTGGGTGACAGGCATGAGTACCAGCCCTAGGCCCATCATTGTTGGCAGAATTAGATGAAGAGTTGGATATGGTCACATCTGCCTGCAATCTCAGAACTCAGGAGGCAGAGGACAGAGGGCCACCTTGGGGTCTAAGCCAGCCTGGGATACATGGTGAGACTCTGTCTCAAGACCCAACAGAAGAAGAGAGGAAGGGAAGACAAAAGGATGTAGATGAGGGAGAGGAGGCAAGTAGGAAGAGAGAGAGAAGGGGGAGGAGGAGAAAGAAGAGAAGAGGCAAAAAGGGAGGAAAAGGAGCAGAAGCCTGTGCAAGAGAGGGAACAAAAATGGCACCAGGAATTAGAAATCTTGGAGAAATTTAGAAACTTAAAGAACCAAGGTGAAAGCGACAGTATAGATGCTGAGAGACCAGGGAGGTGGGAGCGGGGCCTCAGCAGAAGAGGCTAGGAGTCAGGAGGCCTGCTGTGGGAACAAGGTCCCGCCACGGAAAGGCATCTCCAGAGGTGCCACGTGCCACAGTCATCTCCAGTGGTCAAAGAGGCTGGAATGAAGCCTCACTCACGTAGGTAGGTACAAAATCAACTGGGACCTTCAAAAATAGCCTAGACAAATAAGATTTGGTGCGAAGAAGGATCCTGCTTATATTTTAAGCTTCATTTGCTAGTAAAATTTATTCCCCAACCACACATTGAAATGAAGTGCTAGAGCCGGGTGGTGGTGGAGCACACCTTTAACGCCAGCCCTTGGGAGGCAGAGGCAGGTGAATCTCTGTGAGTTTGAGGCCAGCCTGGGCTACAGAGGGAGTTCTAGGATAACTAGTGCTGTTACATAGAGAAACCCTGTCTCAAAATAAACAAACAAGTAAAAAAAGGAATGAAGTATTACATTGAGAAGTTATTGTTGGAGGGGACTGAGCGCCGCCTTCCTCACTAGATGGAGGAGTTATCGTTGGAGGAGACTCAGAGCTATCCTCCTCACTTAGTATGACTGCTTCCTCCAAACCCACGTCTCCTTCCATGAGGCATCCAGTGGGTGTGGCTTTTTGGCCTCACACCACATCTCCAGTTTTTGTGTCTTTAGGGTGAGCCACAGGCCTCCTGACGGACCTGAGCAGACACCCCTTGGACACTTAGGGAGAAAGCCATCCCCACAAGTCTTTGCTCTTCCGATGCCCCCATCTACTAGGCCTAGTGATTTTGAAACATTGATGTTGGCAGAGGGAGAGGATGGAGGTCCATACCTAGGTCTCCAAGAAGTCTTACTTCTTTTTGACTCTGTGACCAGGAAGCTCATCTCGAGCTATTGCCCCTTTTGGGTAATCTCTTTGGGACAACCTGTAGCCTAACCATGTTTTTTCTATGAGGGAGACAGGGCCCTTGTTCTGTTGACACTATAGCACAAGGCTAGAGGTCAGGTCTCATGTCTCTCTGAAGGACGGTTCTGGCCACAGCTCTCAAACTCGGTTATCTTCTAGGACTTTACCCCCTTATCCACCAATGGATGGTGTTTCTAAAGGAATCCTCCATAGTCCTTCTCGCTGATCTGCATTAACTTCCTGCCCTGGGCCACCGCCTACTTCTCTAAACAGGCCCTGTCCTTGTATCTGTCCCAAGACCATCCCATCCAGAGCACACTGCCTGGGTTGCTAGGTCTGTCACACCCTCCACCTTCCCACCACTCCAGACCCTGTGCCAAGGTCACCTGCCCAGCAGAGCTTAGGGTCGTAAAGATTGCTTGGGTTAAAACCCAATGGGTTGCCAGCTTTTCCCATTCTTTTTAATTGTTTTTATTGAGCTATACATTTTCCCCAATCATCTTCCTTTTTCCCCTCTCCTCTTCTATCCCCCCTTCATGTTCCACACACCCAATTTACTCAGGAGACCTTGCCTTCTTCTCCTTCTTAAGTGGATTCGTATATGTCTCTTCTGGGTTCCTCTTTGTTGCCTACCTTCTCTGGGGTTGTGGACTGTAGGCTGGTTATCTTTTGCTTTATGTTTAATATTCACTTAGGAGCAAGTACATACTATGTCTTTCTTAGTCTGTGTCACCTCACTCAGGAAGGTTTTTCTAGTTCTGTCCATTCCATTTGCTTGCAAACTTCAAGAAGTCATTATTTTATTTTACTACTGATTAGTATTCCGCTGCATAAATGTACCGCATTTTTCTTATGCATTCTTTGGTTAAAACAACTCCGAGATACCATCTTATGCCTGTCAGAATGCCAAGATAAAAAAACACGGATGACAACTTATGCTGGAGAGGATGTGGGGTAAAGGGAACACTCCTGCATTGCTTGTAGTAGTGTAAGCTGGTACAGCTGCTTTGGAAATCAGTACGGCTATTTATCAGAAAATTAGGAATCAATCTACCTCAAGACCCAGCAATACTACTTTTGGGTATGTACCCAAAGGATGCTTGCTCAACCAGACATAGTAACATTATATGTAATAGCCAGAACCCGGCTTACCAGTTTTTGACCTTGGGGAAATTATTCAGTTTCCCTATTTCTTAGTTTGCTCATCTATCAGGCGGTGCAGGGTGTGTGGTTTCAGGGAGTGAACTCTACTTGCTCCTCTGCCTCCAGCGCTTCCCACTCCGCCATTTCTTCCCCAGTTACAGTCATGCATACGCCACCTCCTCGGGAGGGATGGTGATCTTTTTTTATCTTCATGTCTATACTGCTTCACAAAGTGGTTGAATTACAGAGCAGAGCCAATAAAGGTAGGCTGAATGAATGGACATGAATTTCAGAGGCATCCCAAAGTGGATGTCATCTTTCTATTCTTTATTGTTCGGAGAACTATGACTTTTTAAATATTTTTGATCCTGCTTAAATTCTCATCAGACAATGCTAAGACCCCTTTAACATTCTGGCGCCTTGAAAAGGCTTTGATAGTGTGGGTGAAGCTATGAATCCCTAGACTGAGGATTCCCACAGTCCTTGGGGATTTTGCTTGGGTGTCAAAGGCGAAGGACTTAGAGAGTCGCTGCGGCCAGGTCAAGCAGAACAGGGGTGGGTCCTTCACCTTTTTGCTTATTCCTGGATGAACCTGAGGTTTCAGAAGAGAGCCAGAGAGGGGTGCAGTCATTTGAGGCTTCAAGGACTGCATGTCCTTCAGCGCTGGTGGAGAGGGAGGTGCAGCGCAGGGCACTGTCAGCTTCAGAGCTTGACAGCCGCCTTCCCCTTGGACTGGCCCCACTCACTTTCAGCTGCACTCAGGCCTGCTGTGGAGTTTACTTAAAAAATAAGGCTTAGGATGGACATCGGAGGTATAGGTCATTGTTTCATCAGATACAGTTTGTGTGTGTGTGTGTGTGCGCATGCGTGTGTGCCTGTGTGTGCATGAACACACTTTCATATGCCACCCCAGGTGCCATTCTTCAAATGCCTTTTACCTCCCTCACCCCTTTCACAGAGAAACTATCTCACTGCCTTGGCATTCACTGAGCAGGCTAGCCCGGGCAGCCAGGGAGCCACCCGTCTTTGTTTCTCCAATGGTTGGATTACGATGTGAGCCACCATGCTTGGCTTCTATTACTTGCATTCTGGGATTAAGCTCAGGTCTTCACACCAATGATGTGACAAACCCTTTACTGACCGAGTCATCTCTTCCAGCCCTGAGAAGACATTGTTATTACTGAAATCGTGGCAGTCTCCCGGCCCTCTGTCTGCTCTGCAGTTATTCCTCTTCCTTCTGGACTTTGCTCTTTGGACAGCATGCACAGAGGTGCTTACCATAGTCCCCTTCAAGCTGAGCTTACCTCCGGTCTCCACAGATCAGCCTCTCTTCCCTCCCCATAGAAAGGCACCAACTCCGTACAGTTGCTCCAGCCAGAGCTCAAGGGTAGGTCATGCTCAGTCCTGCCTCTGTTTCTCCACCCCAGCCCAGTCTTTGTCCTTTAGCCCCAGCTCTCCCAGCTCTGTCCACTCATCTCTGTTCTCTCTGATGGCTTCTTGCCCTCACTCCCTGAGTTCACTGAACTTCACTCTAGCGCCTGCTTATTGGCCAACATCTCTTGCTGGATGCTAGACAATTTGAGGATTTTATTTGTTTATTCATTTTAAAGTGTCGTTTGAGAGAGTTTCCTGTATTGTAACTCACTATGTATTTAAAATGAACTTTAACGTCTACTATTCTGCCTCCAGCTCCCAAGTGCTGGAATTATAGACACTGTCACCACATGTCCTTTATGCCGTCCCCTCAACACACACAGAGCCCTGGAGACGTTATTTTATCCACAGAGCTTGGCACAGTGCCTGATACACAATATGGACGCAATATATCGTCACCCATATCAATCTCTGGCTTCCAGCAACTGGAAAGGCTAATAGCAAAGTAACCTTCACCCCTGTTCCCAGGCACGTGCCCTCTGAGAAGGGTTCATGATCCCCACAGTCAAGAATAAAGGAGTCTGGGCACATCCAATCCATCTTTGGTGGGAAAGACAGCAGAGCACTGCTGTGAGGGATCTGGGCACAGACCATGTATCCTTTGAGGTTAATTACCTTCTAGAACTGAGAAAGGACCCATGGGCAGCTCATGCACAGGGAGCTCACTGTAGCGCTGGCTCCTGTCATTAGCCTTCATCACTCTCCAACACTTCTCCACTGCCATCCTGCCCAGGCTCCTTTATGAACTGCTGGGCACACACCCTATGTTTAGGGTGTTTGGGTCCTCATGACCCCAACACTCAGTTTGTTCCTGGGTCCTCTGCTTGCCCCACTCTTGATCCACTAGGAGCAGCCCTAGAAGGGTGGTGTAATGGGACCATGTTTCCACCACTGTTCCCACACCCAAAACATTCCCATTCATTCAAACAAGTGCTTTCCAGTAGCTGCTATGTGCCAGGCACTGTTCTTCATGCTAGGGATGAAACAACTCAACCAAATAGATCCTCCCCAAAACTGAGCCTCTGCACGAACTGGGGAGATGGAGTGTGAGATCTGCCCTGGGGTTGATGGCCACCATCCTGTCTGTTCTGGTTTTACAAAGCCCTGCACGTGGCATCAATCCCAGGAACATGGAAAGGAGGCAACATTTCTCTTTCTCTGGGGAGACATTAAGGTTAGCTTGCAATGACCCCTCACAATGACACCCCTACAAGCCAACGCCAAGGCTGGGATGAAGCCCCTGAGGCAAATCAATCCCAGTTCCATGCAAAGGCAGACATGCCTGTACCTTCTAGAAAACAACCTCAAATCCTATTTTGGAGAGGCAGCAGGGTGACAAGAGACAGGATGCAGCCAGAGAGGGTTGGAGGTCACTTCCAGTGCTCACAGATGGGAACGGGACGGACCTTCCCTGGCTGAGGTGCTGGGAGACTCTCCTTAATGGCTGGTTTCAGAGTCCTTTGCTTTCTATGAAAATGTATCAAAGGTGGTATATCACATTTAAAATTAATGCTTGGAACTGCGGAAGAGAGAGCAGCCCTGGGATATGAAGAAACATAGCCAATGTCACAGTCGGGACCAAAGCTAAGTAAGACTGGGCTTTGTGTTCAAAAGACCAACCAGTTCCCTCCTTGCTGTGTGATGTTGCCTCCTAACCGAAAATGGGGGCACACGGTGTGTGTGTGGGAGGGGCGATGTCCTTCCCTGTAATCAGTTCTAGAAAAGTCTGAGTCTCCTGCTAACCTGCTATGTCTATGTTTCCTCCCTGCTGAGAGCGGACAATCCCCTCACTCTGCCTGCAGGGTTAGAAAAGGACAGGCTGTAGGGAAGAGTGGGCTGAGGTGGGGCTGGGAGCTTTTGCTCAGCAGATGTGGCTGTGAGGTAGGAGACCCCCGCCTTCCCATCAGCCTCTTCTCACACACCCTTTCCCTCTCACCATCTTACCTTCTGGGTATCACAAGACCACTGGCTATAAATGTGCCCTGCGTGTCTGGGATTTCCAGATCAAAACTGCTCCTCTGTGACCCAATTTGAAAAGACCCAGGTACCCAGAGATAGCTGTTTCTCACCTAAGTGCAAGAACCCAGTTCCTTAATCCAAAGGGGACTATATGGGGATCAGGTGTTTAGCACTGGACCAGGACATGGAGTAAAGTTGAAGACTTTGGCGTAAGTGGAGGTTCCTAGGCACCATTCAGTATCTGTCGTGTTTACACTGAGGGCAAATGGAATTCATAGGGGCCAGTGAGGGATATGAGAAGAGGCCCAGGGCCAGGGGTGATATGACCATTGGAGAAGACACAGGAAGGAGGGTCATGGCAGCTGGCCTTTGGAGATGGGAGACATTCCTGGACAAATCCAGTCAAGTCTTGGTTTGCTCCAGCATGGAACCCGGTGACCAGCAGTGTGCATGGGGCCCCTTTTGTGTAATCCTATCTTAGCCTGGGCATCCAGGCAGGACATCTGCTGTGTCTTCCTTGTAGAGATTCTGGGCCTCATATGGCAAAGGCCTTTCTGAAACCCCTATAATCAGATGAGAAAATAAAGACGTCTCTAGGGTCTCATCTCCTAAAGGTCAGACCAGAGGAGGACCCACTTTCAGAGACCGAGTGATGCCACATCCCAGACAGCTCTCACCTAGGTGTGCGTTTTATTGGCTGGGAGGGGGGGGGCGGACAAAGCACCAACGATGGTGTATCTCAGTCTGAAGGAAATGGCTGTATAGAAAAGGCATTGCTATTCTCATAGGAGGTCTGATTACAAGGTTCCCAAATGTCCCCGAAGCCTCCTGACATGGGTGTGAGGCGCAGCCCTGTGAATTGTCAGCACACAGAAAGCTAGGATTTAGAGAGCGGCTTCCGCTGGGCGCTCTGTATAATGTGTCCCGTGAGGAAGATTAGTATCAATCACAGGCTTATTGGAGAGAGAGATGGGGTCCAATGATAACCTGGCACCATCAACGAGAGTAATGGTCTAAGAAGCAAAAGCAATCAGAGAGGAGAATGGAATCTACACAGAGAGACAGAAGTAGAAAGCCGGCGTCTAATGGATCACGCTGATGAACAGGCGCTGTTAGCTGGCACAAAGGCAGGCGTGAGCGATGCCGCTCTGTGCACAATGCATGCAGCCAACACTGATCTTCAGGATGTCTCAGAAACAGACCTGCCACAGCCAGAAGCCCAGCCGCACACCGTGGTACTAAAATGCAATGAAGTCATTACCAACACGAGAAGACTTGCTGGTTCCAGAAGCTTACAGGAGGGGGAGCTGACACAGAACCTCATGTGGAAACAATAAAACACACGCCCCAGACTCAGATGCTCTGGATTCCAGGGTTAGCGGGTCTCTAAGCAGAGATGGAGGAGACAGCTTGGACTATATTCTGTTTTTGTTCTGATTTGAAGGGATGTTGGAAAATTTTCATACTCCTTCCCCCGAGAGGCTGCATTTAGTTCCCCTTGCCCAGACTTAAGGAGACCTGAGTGCCTCTGCCAGCCAACAGCAGGCCGTGGGAGTGTCACGTGTGACCTTGGAGCTGGTGAAATGTGCCTGTTGCCCCCTCCCTGTCTTGAGTTCCTCAACTTGGTGCCCCGCAGTGAGGCTGTTAGAAAGCCCAGGTAACACAGAGGGTACTGGAGATCCCCGTCTCCTGCTCCCCCATACACCCACGCGCGCGCACACACACACACATCTCCTCTGAAGCCCCTACTCTCAGCCAGCACGGGCATCAGCATCAAGTGAGAGAGATGGAACAACATCTGGTATGCTGAGCCGTGGCAGCACCAGTTTGCAGGGTGTGAGAGACCCCGTGGAGGCCTGCCTCGCTGGGTCTCATCAGCTCTCAGAACTTGGAGTTCAAAACCTAGGATTCTTAGGGTTTTGTGTCAGATTTGAGGTCATTTGAATGCTGCCTGAAGCAATGATCAGGCATAAACCAATTCCTCCCTCAAAACAAAACAAAACAAACAAACAAAAAAAAAAAACAACAGGACTACAACTGAAAGGAAGTTGAAAAAATAAAAAATAAGCTGGAACTGCCTCATGGTCATGAAACTGTACCCACACTCCAGGGCTTCTCAGAACCACACTGAAGTCACTTAGAAATGACAGCAGGAGACTCCCCCAAACACACCCTTCTTCAGTGGAGGCAGTGTTGTGGTGTGTTATTTCAATCGGGCAAAGGTTGCATTTGTTTATGCTGGGGAACATGACTTTAGCTGTGTAAAGGTGTGTCACTTTTGTTTATGCTGTGGACTATTTAACTGTGTAAAGATGTGTTACTTTTGTTTATGCTGGGGACCATGATTTTAACTATGTAAAGCTGTGTCACTTTTGTTTATGCTGCATTTGTTTAATGATGTAAGGGTGTGTGTTTAATTATCTAAAGATGTGCTGCACTTGATTCTCCCTGCCTGCCTGGGGCACCTGATTGGTCTAATAAAAAGCTGAATAGCCAATAGCTAGGCAGGAGAAAGGGTAGGTGGGGTTGGAATGCAGAGAGCATAAATAGGAGGAGAACTCTAGGCTTGAAAGACAAACAAGACGAAGAGGAGAGAACAAGGGAGACGAACAAGACGAAGAGGAGAGAACAAGGGAGTGGCTTGCCAGGCAGCCAGCAGAGGAGCAGAGAAAGTAAGATACACAGAAGTAAGAAAGGTGAAAAGTCCCAAGGCAAAAGGTAAAGAGAACTAGGTTAATTTAAATTAAAAGAGCTAGCCAGAAATGTACTTAAAGCTAGGCCGAGCATTCAAAACTACTGTCTCTATGCCATGATTTGGGAGCTGGTTGGTGGCCTAAAAGACAAGGCCTGGCACAGACAGAGCCACTGAAGACCATGCCCAGTCTACAGCTGTTGTCATGCCCGCCACTTGCTCTTGTCTGGACTGGGAGTTGATCATCAGCAGAATTCAGGTATTTGGGCCAATTCCTTATGGCATAAACTCAGTCTTGGGATTTTCATGTGTGATATGGTCTAAATGTTTTGCTAAAGTGTGGTGCTGAGCAGTGTGTGTTAATATCCCTAGTCCAAGATCTTTCCATTCACGTAGACGGAATAATAAGAATTTGGACACACTAGACACCCCTACATCCCAATGACTAAGAGCTAAGCACCCCCTTTGGACACACTAGACACCCCTACATCCCAATGACTAAGAGCTAAGCACCCCTGTCGGTGCGATAAAGCACCTCTTTGATGCCTAGGCTGGTCTAGGACCCGTGGGCCTGGTGATCTCCCTAGCTCAGCTTTCCAGAGTTGGATTCTGGTTGTATACTAACTACCACGCTTGGATCAACACCTAAAGCCCATGGACCAGGGCAGTAGGGATGTCAAAGGTAGCTTCTAGCACAAGAGAATGCACAACCTAAAGGTTTCGACTGCAGTCAGGACAGAGCTGTCAGGAAACCTTTTGCTCCTTAGATGATAAAGAACAAAGCACTGGGGCCTGGATTTTCCACAGAGTCGGGCCAATTGCAGATTCTGTGTGAAGGTCCATTCCGCCAGCGTGGAGCTGGGTCGTGCTCCCGATGGTTTTCCCAAACCCCTCAGATGTGAAGATGTGGGCTTCCAGATGCCATGCTTTGGAAGCTGCGTTCATTAGCGTGTGGAAAGAATGGAGACGTAAGAACAAAGCTTACTCCTGTCCAGTGTCACCAAGCTCTTGTGTGACAGAAAAACCAATGTCCCTGCTCTCCCCTCAGCTGGGTCCTGTGTGGAGAAAATAACAAGCTTCTTAAGTTCTGGGACACAAAGATGGGCCCTAATAAACGGCATTGGGAATGTCCGGGTGGTGTCACCAGAGGATGTAGTTTCTATGCAATGGAAGAGCTTAAGCAGGGGAGGCATGCTCCCCTCCCAGAAGTGCGGGGGAATTAATGTGGCTTCACTGTTTCCCTGGGGCTTTGAGGAAGCCATCTGTCCTGTTGGCAGGGCCAGGGCCACCCAAGTCCTCTCTGTCTGTGTTCCCGGCTCCCTGGTGAAATGCCGTATTCATCTGTCAAGTGATTTCTTTGCTGTCCTGTAAGGTCCGGTGGCTTTGCAGTCTCTTCTTCCTGGCTGCCAGTAGAAGCTGACATTAGAAAGTGTGAAGGAACTGAGTGGTCACCACACCTGTGCTGGTGTTTACCAATCCTCCACACCTGTGGCAGGTGTTGACTATCAGAAGACAAGAAGTCAAATGACTTTCAAAGATATTTGACACATGATAGATACAGGGCACCTTGATCAGTTAACTCGTGTATGTGTTTATGCCCATATCACAGATTGCCTGTAGAGGTCATATGATAGCTCTTAGTAGTTGGTTCCTTCCTTCCATCATAAAGAGTTTGGGTATTCAAGCTTGGTGGCAAGTGCCTTTACCAGATGAGCCATCTCGCAGTGGCAGCTGGTGGGGATGCGATATTAACAAAGGCCTGGCTCCATGGCTCCAGTGCACTTCTGGCTCACAGTGAGGCCTTTCATACTGGTTAAGATGAAAGACTCTGCAGTGGCAGAACATCCTCCTGCCTCAGCCGAGCGCTTGGTGCAAGTGGCAAAGGCTCCAGTTCTCCAGGCTGCAAAGTGTACACAACATTGATGATTCTCAAAATCCATGGCTTTGAGTTGCTGGGAGGCTCTGCACATGAATCCCACTGTGCGCTGGGCGTGGTGAGCACTCGGTGGCACTGGTACTTCCCAGACTCAGAACTCCTGTTAGGGTTTGTAACCATTGATAGGACAGTGAATTATTGATAAGGTGGCACCCAAGGCTGAAAACATAGAAAGATTTTGAGAGGAAAGGTGCACCGGACATTAGCTCGTTCCAGAACTGCCCTCTTTTCTGTGTTTTTAGCATTCATGAAGCTCTGAGCTGTACTTTGGATCTTGAATGTCCCCCACAAGTGCTAAATGCTTGTCCCAAGCTTATGGAGCTGCTCATAACTGGCGGCGATCTGAGGAATTGGGCCTACTGGTCTGGCACCATTATCGATTGCATTCTCTTGGAGAATTCTGGACATCTGACCCCATCCTGTTCTCTTCCATTTTCAGCTGTCAGGAGATGGGCAGCTTCTGTTACATGATCCGCCGCCATGGACTTCCTCACTACGGGCCCAAGAGCAGGACTCTGTGACCGCGAACCAATACCTTCAAAACCGTGAGCAATTTCTTTTTATCTTCTTAAGTCAATGATTTCAGTTATTTTATAATAACAGAAGAGCAGAAGGCGCGTGATAGAATCTCCTCCTTGTCTCAAGTAGCCTCAAGGAAGGGAATCTACATTTGAAAGTAAAACTAGTACGTCTCGGGGATTTTCACGTTGCGTGTGTATATCTAGGACTAGGATTAAGGTTAGAAAAGAGTTTAGACACTGAGTTAAGCCTTTCAATTTACAATGAAGACTGCCATCAAGGCTGAGGGAGTTCTTGTCATGGTCTCTGTGGGTTAGCAAGCTACGCTCCATGCCCGTGCTCTTCCCACAAGGCTGAAGGGCCTCTCTGTGCAGGGTCTTTGCAGCTCTGCACCCTGCAGAAATTGACTAGTCTTCCATGATGGCCCCTCCCTCGTGCTATGTAAGGATAGCATGGGTTGAGCAATTTGCACAAGCAGCATCCTGTTTCTTTCTAAACCTCTGCACTTCCTTGGGTTGACAGTCCCTGGTGGTCTCCGACTTGGACTCAGTGGCAGGTCTGATGTACGGGGCAGGCATTTGTCCCTATGTCCTGGACCTTCTGACCAAATCCACATGCCTATCCCACCTTCAGAGCCTCCAGAGGCCTTCGTGGTTTTACCCAGTAACCCATACTGATTGGAGAATAAGATTGTCATTTTCATAGCTCGTGGAAACACTTTGTTCCACTCCACAGATGTTCTGACGCTAAAGGAAACAATAGCGGGCAGACTTCCTGCCATGTCAAGTGTTCTCCAATGCTTTCTTCCTGGAAAGAAGCTGGAGACTCGGTGTTGCCTCCCTCTCAGTTTTTCCTAGTGACGGTTCAGACAATGCACACTTAGATGGGGCCCCTTGTTCCCTTCGTGTTTGACAATTGATTCTGTGACATTTCAGGAAGGCCCAGTGTGCCTCTCCCTCGCCCTGTACGCACATCATATACCACTAGTGTGACTGCCTGCTCTTCATCCGTGTAGATTGTTCTGCCGTCCAGAAACAAAGGGCTTTAAAAGCAGGCTTGCTCAGTGTTTTTGAGACAATCACCAGAACATTCCTTTCACCCGTTCAGAGAGGAAACTTACAAGAAGCTGAAGAGTCTAATTTTACCATTGTGTCTCTTCTCCCTTCTGTGGCTGGAGGCCAGTTCAAAGGCCCGAGAACCATACTATTTTCTCCACTGCGAAAGAATGTGGGGGAGAACAGATGTGATTGCAAGGGACATGCACTCCCAATGAATACTGAGCGGGGTGGAAGAGCACACAGAAAGATCTAGTATGTGAATTCTGGGACAAAACCATCTGGGACAGGAAGCCTGGACTCCGGCTCTGTCTCTGAGGACATCAAGTGACCTTGGTAAAGCCACACATGACTTTTTACGGGTGAGTGGGGGACAGTGGGTGAGCAGTCATCACTGTGTGTGTTGTAGAATAGAGGTCACCTTGAGAAGTGTTGGTGTTACCCCTAACTCCAGCCTGTGAGGAGGGAAGAAGGAGGCTGAGTTTGGGTAAAGCTTATCTACATACCTTCAAGAACAAGGGACCATGCCTGGCTTGGGGGAGGCATCTTGTGAGCCCCTCTGTGGACCTGTCCCTAGGGCTCTCCAGCCTTCCTCTTGTCTTTCCACCTTCCACACAGAGCTCACCAGCTGCCTGGAAACATCGCCTGTCAGCTTTCCATGTGCTGTGCCCTCTGCCTAAGAAGTTCTCCCATCTGGCTAGCACCCAGCTTGCCCTTGAAGCCATATGTTATGTCCTTAGAAAAACTTGGCGATGTTCTCCTTTACTCCAGAGTGAAATCAATACCCCTGCACTGTATTCTGAAAGCACCCATTGCTCCTACCCGGTTAGTGATTTCCCACTGGACTCTGGGCCTCCTGATGAGTGCCTGAGCCACCAGGCATTCCAGAGGGAGCATCAATGGGACTCTCAGAGGGTTCCAGAGGAGGCCAGAGTTTGAAGTGGTGGACTCAGTGTAGTCAATTAACCTACAGCTCTCCGTCCAACTCTTTCCTGACTCACATAGTGTCAAGAACATCTCATCTCTTCTTTCGCCAATCAGCTCCTCTGGTCCTTGGCCCGATTTACAATATATACGTTCTTGACTATGTAAATGGTAAGCGATAGGTTACAGACTTCTCAGACTTCACAACCAGCAGAACCAATTCCTTATGCAAAGCATAAAAATCTGATTAACACAGTAAGTTAAAGGGCCTGATACTGAGCCTGGCCAATAGAAAGTTCCAAGCAGATGTCTGTGAGCGCATAAAGGGTATGCATCTACACAAGCAAATGAGTTGACCTCAATGTACAAATCACACAGACTTGGCATTTGAGAAAAAACTTATCTGGCCCAGCAGATTTAGAGTTTAAACCTGGCTTTGCCATCATGCAGCAATGCAAGCCGAAGGAGGCCAGACAAATTGACAGATCTTAGTTTCCTAAGTGATAAACTCTACACTTTCTGCATTACAAATCACTGGGAGAAAATATATGGTCATTATACACAGAACTGTGTCTCCCAGAAGGCTCCAGGTAGCATCTGGCCAGATCCCAGAGACCTTTATATAAGGATATATCAGGTCCCAGAATGCAAGAAAAGAGGGAACGAGAAAGCTGGAGTGTGCCTCAGAGTGCAACTCGGCCTTCCTCATGGTCTATTGCCCCATCTGTCAGAGATCTACCAGTCTGAGCTAGGAGTGGGCTTAGGAACTGCCAGTCCAGACAGTCAGGGACACATTCCTCTTCTACAGCACCTTTGGAGAGGGCAGTCGTTCCTGTCACCAAATTCATTGCTTAGATTATTCTAAGCCTTTCATAGTGGTGGGGGACTCTTTCTCCTTACATCCTTTATTCATTACTTTAGAAAAAAATTGACATTAAATCTGCTGTTGCTTCCTGCTAATTGCCTGTAAATCAGCCATGTGTGAAGTTCCACACGTTTATCCACCAGCATAAAGAGTTCCGCACCCCAAAAGCCCCCTGACAGGAAACCTGTCATCTGGCCAACAGAACAGTAATAGATGTGCAAGCAAGAGATGCATAGTGGATCATGGGATTTAAAATCCAGCATCCACATCTGAGCCCCTGAAAAGGTTAGGGGATTATACGGCTGCAGCCGCATCAATTATGAAATAGAAGATGCTCGTCCTTGCCTTCCGTCTCAGAAGGAGGTAAACATTTTAGCATGCTTTCTTCTGAGTGAGCTGAAGGCTCTTGGTTTTATGAGTCATCCTGGGGTATTAAGTGAGTGAAGGGGACAGGGAAAAACAGCCCTGAGAATAACAAGTAATGGCCCTTTGCTTATGACTTCATCCACAATTTGCCGTGACAATTGATGGGAAATGAAGTGTGGTCAATTTCATTCACTGTACATCGTTCCCTATTGACTGACCTGCCAAATTGTTGATTGAATAATTAGTTAAAGTTCAGTCTAAAGAGACATGTTCACCGTCTTCTCCAAGACAAGTCTTGAGGGCATCCTAAAGAAGCCAGCCTGCTGCCAGGAGCTGGGACATTAATTGTTTATCCTTTCACTTATGGGGTGAGTCACACTGTCAATGTAAATAACTCTAGCAGTTACTGTGGGGTGGATGGCAGCTGGGAGTGACAGCCCTCTAGAGGAGTATGACACAGCACTGGGCTTTAGGCGTGGCTTCTCCTGACCAAGAGGAAATTATATTTAGATGCGGTGAGAAAACAGATCCTGTCTAGCTGCCTGCAGCCTGCCTCTGTAGCTGCAGAAAAGGAACTAGGAGGATCACGGGTTCGAGGCCAGCTTGGACTACATCATGAGACCCATTTCCAACAAAGCACTCTTAAAACAAAAAGACTCAGCTATAGGTGAGGAGAGGATATGTGTCAGAGCTGGAGTGGGTAAGAAGCCAGCAGCCCTAACTGAACAGACAAAAGCAAAATCCCCAAGCTCCTGGACCCATGCCTGAAGCGCAGTGACTAGTCACGAAACAAGAACCCTGCCTCTTCCTTGGCATGCCAGCAAGCAGTGCCCTTCAGAAGGCTCTGGAAACAGACTTGGTTTCAACACAGGGACCTAGCACAGGTTCCCTGAGGCTGTGGGTTGGGCTGCTAGAGCTGGGGCTAGCTCTGGGTTTTCTCAGCATGGCAGTGGTGCAGGATGATTTTGCCCTGTGGCCTTGTGTGTACACATGGTCTCCTGCTGGCAGCCCCTCCCATAGCAGCCTTGGTACCTGTAAATACTTTACAAGATCCCTTTTTTGAAGGATCATTCTTAGCCCTCAGATGCTTCAAGTGCCCTTACTTCCTGGACGGCACAGCGATGCTGGGATGTCCGCCGTGGCTTCCACTCTTTACTGCTGTACTGTGAGATCCTTAGGAAAGAGGGCTCCCTTTTTATTTTCCCTGTATCCTTCCACTCCTTTTCCTCTATGGATCATCTGGAATACTCTCTGGGTCATCTAAGGCAATTGTGGACGTTTGTGAATAAACCATGTAGGCTTAAAATTCACCGTGAAACTCTGTACTCACGCATAACCGGAACGTCCGTTAAGACCCACGGAGGTCAGATTCTCCCATGTTTTGGACGTGCTCACCATAGCACGCAGCTAAGGAGGGCTGCCAGTTAGAGCTGGTCTTTCCAGTCTTTGCTTGGAGGATAGGGAAACAGACTATATATAGGCTCTATTGGGAGACATGAAGATCTCCTTGGGTCTTGCCCTCTTCCTCTATTGCCTGTTGTTCTAGGGGTTACTCAGACGCAAGCTTTCCTCCCAACTTCATTTCCAGTGCAAGAGCTGGCCTGAAATTCCTATGGATTCTACTCTTATTTCCACAACCCTCCACTGAGGTTCTTCAAAGTCTGTTTTTCCACAGGCTTGGCATTAGTCAACAAGACACTGCTGACTACAAGTAGGTGGCCTAATTAACAGGAGACTCAAAACCTCCGCATAGGTAAAGCGTTTTCCTCCTTTCCCGCAGATATTTTATGCCTTCTGTGGTGGTTTAAGTATAATTAGCCCCCATAGGTCCAGAGGGAGGCACTATTAGGTGTGACCTGGCTGGAGTTAGTGTAGTTTTGATGGAGTGTGTCACCAGGGCATGGGCTTTGAGGTCTCTGAAACTCAAGCCAGCGCTTTCCTGCTGCCTGAGGATCAAGATGCAGAGCTCTCAGCTCTTCCTCCAGCACCATGTCTGCCTGAAGCCATCCCAAATTAAATATTTTCCTTTATAAGAGTTGCTGAGGTCATGGTGTCCATTCACAGCAATAGAAACTCTAACTACGAGACCTCTCATGACCTCGTAATTCAGTCCTGTCCAGTCAGATTTCCTGAAGTGTCTGGTTGCTGGGCTCAGTACATCATGGTAGCTAAGTGTCTGTCAGTAGAACCACCTGGTTTTGAGTGGCAGCTTTGGTTTCTCAGTTGCTAACTGGGGCCTTAGGCCATCGCGTGCTTTTTTTCTATTCTGTTAAAACAGTGGTAAATGATCATGTCTGCAGAAAGTCCCCACCAGAGGGCGTTGGAGAGTTGATTCATAGGTTAAGTGCTTGCTTCCCAAGCTTGAGGACTGACTTAGGATGCTCAGAATCCATATAAATGCTAAATGGTTGTAGTGGTTTATATATAGTTCCAGCTTCAGAGGGCGAAGACGTGGGATCTGCAGAGGAGTTGCCCAGTGAGATTAGCCACTTTGGTGAGCTCTGGGTTTGATTGAGAGACTGTGAGAGAAACTGAGGGTGGTTCACTTACCCGTGCACATGTACCAAGGTGCACATGCATGCACACACATGAACACACACTCTTACCTATGCTCATACACATGAAAAGACATTTGTACACATATACACACATGCACATGTACTCTCATGTACACCCACATACACTCATATACAAGTACACACACATATTCACATATATATAAATAAAAATGGAAAAAGGCAGTGTGAAGATTAATGTATATAAAGTGCTTAAGTGACTACCTTGTGTGTCAGTAATACTTATTATATGAGGCAAAATGTACTTCCCATCATCACTGTGTTATAAAATACAAAGATTACAGACAAGAGTGCAAGGGCCATCCCTGGGGATGAATGGAGGAATTAATCCCAAGACGTCTCAAGATTCCAAAACCCACAGATGCTTGTTTGTTATGTAAGATAGTAGAGAATTTGCATAAGTTCTATTCCTATAATTCTAAGTAATTTTAAATTATCTCCAAGTAATACCTAAAGCAATGTAGATTATATACAAATATCTTTACAAACATATTATATACAAATAACAGTAGATTGTCTAAGGAGTAGTTAAAAATTCACAGTGTTTTGCAGAAACCCCGGTTGAGTTCCCAGCACCCAGTTTAGGCCACTCCAGCTACAAATGACTCAAGCTGTAGGGGTTCTGATGTCCTCTTCTGGCCTGTGGGCAATGACATTCATGCGAACACACACATAGACATACTACATACACACAATTTTAAAATTTTCTGTAAACCATCTATATGTGTCCAGTACAGACTGAGTTTCCTCCAGAAATGTTTGTGCAGCACACTTGATTGAATCTGCAGATGCGGAGCTATCAGAGAGGGATGACTACATTTAGTATTATCTGCCACATATAGAAAATATAAAAATGATTTCATGTGCTAAGTGGAAATAAAATATTATGTTCATATACCAAATAAAATAAAAACAAGCTCAATTAGCCTAAGATAGAGTTATGCAAATTGAGAGGGAGATTGCACTCGAGATCTATGCTTGCTAAAGTTTCCAACACTCTAGAGTCAAGTACAGTCGTAAAAGGGAAGTAAGTCAGCCGCGTGCCCAGGGGACAGCAGTAATGGCGCCTCTGGCCCTGGCAGCAAAGGAACACTGTGTAACCTGAGGGCCTGCTGGTGTCGTCTCCACCACTAACACTGTTTTTATGTTCCCAAATCACCAGTTTGAAAGTGTTGGGTGCCCTTGTACAGACCGGAAGGAACAAGGCTCATACACAAAGCAATGCATCTGTGTCTCTTAATTCTGTTCTAAGCATCCGTCCTCCTTACAGCAGCAGACCGCCATTGTCCTGCTGAATGCCCCTCAAAGATGACTGGCAGATCAGAGAAAAGGTCAAAGCTTGTTCCCGGTAGTACCATTCACCTGCCAGAAAGTTCTGTGGTCTTCTATCCCCTGCTTTTCAGAGGCTGTGAGCTGCAGCTCAGACTTGAGGGAAATTATCAAGCACTCCAATCAGCCAGGGAACCCGAGGAACAAGGGCTTTCTGCCTCCTGCAGTCCTGAGATCTCCAGACTGTTATTGCTTGGAGGAAGAGCCCAGGAAATCCTGTGTGTGAGCTAATTAGAATGTTGTTTTTAACGTCTTTAAAGTTAGGAGCTGCAGGGTGTGCAGTCCAGATGCCTAGGTATTCTAGACCCAAAGTCCAGATAATTGCCAGAATCTTCCAGCAGTGGAGACCACATGCCCTGCAGGTTGAAGCACACCATCTCAGCCTTCTGCTTTGAGGGAGGAGGGAAACACACTCCAACCTATGTTCTTATGCTTCTGTAGTAACAAGTAGCCTACATACTGAGCCAACAACGCAGCCCCTTTATGGGGCGCACGTGTGTGTGTGTGCGCACGCGTGTGCTCAGGCACGTATATCTTTACAGTTAAGAAAACTTCAAATGGAGTTGCTGAGGAATCCCATCAGGACGGGTGAGTGTGTGCTATCCAGGGGCGGACTGTCCCGAAAGAGAGCACAAATCCCCTCCCCCAGCTCCTTCTGCAGGGCTGTCTTTCTTTCGCACGACCCAGCACCCCCAGCAGCCCTCCCCAACCCTGCCCTGCTGTATGCTAGGACCAGTGCTCAATTACAGTCTTAAGCTCCTAAACTAAGGCGACCCACCCAGAGCGGTGAGTGCCTGCCTACCGGGCAGGCCTCAGGGTCCCCTGTAAGGGAGCCGGGCACCTTCAGCTCCAGCGCCAGGCTTCCTGCGCGCTCCTGGATACCACCCCCCCCTCCACTTGCTCCATTCATCCTGTTGGCCCTGGATCATTGGGCTACTGGCGGCCCTGTTTAGTTGCTGAGGAATCCCATCTGGACGGGAACGGTTCCTGCTTCTACACTGAAGAGATATACCCTGAGAATCAATCACAGCAAAGTCTGGACCAAGAGACCAGGCCTCTCCTGGCTCCATTTGAAGGAAGAGATGGGAAGGCGCCAATACAAGAATTCCTCCAACAATCTGAAAGGCAACATGACACCACCAGAAACCAGGGATCCCGAAATAAGAATTGTACACCCTACTCCTGAAGAAATAGAAGAAATCGACTCAAAAGTGAACTATATGAAAATAATAGAAGACCTTAAACAGGAGGTGAAAAACTGCCATAAACAATTAGAGATTACAAACAAAAAGGTAGAGGAAATGAATAAATCGCTCAAAGACACGCAAGAAAACCAAGAGAAACAAGAAAAAGCAATCAAACAGGTTAGGGAAGCGGTTCAAGACATGAAGAATGAAATGGAAGCAATGAAGAAAGCACAAACCGAGGGAAGAATGGAGATGGAAAATCTGGGTAAACGAACAGGAATGACAGAAACAAGTACTAACAACAGATTACAAGAGATAGAAGAGAGAATATCAGACACTGAAGATACCATAGAAAAAATAAACACACTGATCAAAGAAAACAGCAAAACCAACAAATTCTCATCACAAAACATTCAGGAAATTTGGGACACAATAAAAAGACCAAACCTAAGAATAATTGGAGTAGAAGAAGGAGAAGAAGTGCAGCTCAACGGTACAGAAAATATACTTAATAAAATTATAGAAGAAAACTTTCCCAACCTGAAGAAAGAGGTACCTATGAAGGTTCAAGAAGCATACAGAACACCAAATAGGCTGGATCAAAAAAAAAAAAAAACATCACCTCGCCATATAATAATCAAAACACAAAATATACAGAATAAAGAAAGAATATTAAGAGCCGCAAAGGAAAAAGGCCAAGTTACTTATAAAGGTAAACCTATCAGACTTACACCTGACTTCTCTATGGAAACCATGAAAGCCAGAAGGTCCTGGATAGATGTACTGCAAAAACTAAGAGATCATGGATGCAAGCCCAGACTACTATATCCAGCCAAGCTTTCGTTCACTATAAATGGAGAAAACAAAATTTTCCAGGATAAAAACAAATTTAAACAATACGTAGCCACAAATCCAGCCTTACAGAAAATTATAGAAGGAAAATCACTAACCAAGGAGTCCAACAATGCCCACAATAACTCAGTCATCTAGAGACCTTTCACCAGCGCATCTCAAAGAAGGGAAACACACAAACCCTACTACTAAAAAAGTGACCGGAGTTAACAACCACTGGTCATTAATATCACGTAATGTCAATGGGCTCAACTCACCTATAAAAAGGCACAGGCTAAGGGATTGGATACGAAAACAGGATCCAACATTCTGCTGTCTACAAGAAACACACCTCAACCACAAAGACAGGCACCTACTCAGAGTAAAGGGCTGGGAAAAGGCTTATCAAGCAAATGGACCTAAGAAACAAGCAGGTGTGGCCATACTAATTTCTAACAAAGTTGACTTCAAACTTAAATCAATCAGAAGAGATGGAGAGGGACATTTTATTCTCATAACAGGAACAATTCATCAGGATGAAGTCTCAATCCTGAATATCTATGCCCCTAATATAAAAGCGCCCACGTATGTAAAAGAAACATTACTAAAACTCAAGGCAGCCATCAAACCACACACACTAATAGTAGGAGACTTCAACACTCCTCTCTCACCAATGGACAGGTCAATCAAACAGAAAACTAACAGAGAAATTAGAGAATTAATGGAGGTAATGAAGTAAATGGACTTAACAGACATCTATAGATTATTCCACCCGAAGAGGAAAGAATATACCTTCTTCTCTGCAGCTCATGGAACCTTCTCGAAAATTGACCATATACTTGGTAACAAAGCTAACTTACACAGTTACAAAAAAATATTAGTAACCACCTGTGTCTTATCAGATCACCATGGATTAAAGTTAGAATTCAACAACAATGCTACCCCCAGAAAGCCTACAAACTCATGGAAACGGAACAGTCAACTACTGAACCATACCTGGATTAAGGAAGAAATAAAGAAAGAAATTAAAGTCTTCCTTGAATTCAATGAAAATAAAGAAACAACATACTCGAACTTATGGGACACTATGAAAGCAGTGCTAAGAGGAAAGTTCATCGCACTAAGTGCCCACTTAAAGAAAACAGAGAAAGCACATATTGAAGACTTAACAGCCCACCTGAAAGCTCTAGAAAAAAAAGAAGCAGACTCACCTAGGAGGGGTAGAAGATTGGAAATAATCAAACTGAGGGCTGAAATCAACAAAATAGAAACACAGAAAACAATCCAAAGAATCAATGAAACAAAAAGCTGGTTCCTGGAGAAAATCAACAAGATTGATAAACCCCTATCCAAACTAATCAAACGGCAGAGAGAGAATACGCAAATTAATAAGATCAGAAATGAAAAGGGGGACATAACCACAGACACAGGAAATTCAGAGAATCATCAGATCTTATTACAAAAGCCTGTATAACACATAACTGGAAAATGTAAAAGAAATGGACACTTTTTTAGATAAATACCATATACCAAAGTTACACCAGGACCAGGTGAACAATCTAAACAGACCTGTTGGTCGCGAAGAATTAGAAGCTGTTATCAAAAACCTCCCTACCAAAAAAAGCCCAGGACCAGATGGTTTCAATGCGGAATTCTACCAGAACTTTCAAGAAGACCTAATACCTATACTCCTTAATGTATTCCACAATATAGAAACAGAAGGGTCATTATCAAATTCCTTTTACGAAGCTACAGTTACTCTGATACCAAAACCACACAAAGACTCAACCAGGAAAGAGAATTACAGGCCAATCTCACTCATGAACATCGACGCAAAAATCCTCAACAAAATACTGGCAAACCGAATCCAAGAACACATTAGGAAAATTATCCATTATGATCAAGTAGGCTTCATTCCTGAGATGCAGGGCTGGTTCAACATATGAAAATCTATCAATGTAATCCAGCTTATAAATAAACTGAAAGAAAATAACCATATGATAATCTCATTAGATGCTGAAAATGCATTTGACAAAATTCAACATCCATTTATGTTAAAAGTCTTGGAGAGATTAGGGATACAAGGGTCATACCTAAATATAATAAAAGCTATTTACAGCAAGCCGTCAGCTAATATTAAATTAAATGGAGAAAAACTCAAAGCCATCCCACTAAAATCAGGAACACGACAAGGATGTCCACTCTCTCCATACCTCTTCAATATAGTGCTTGAAGTTCTAGCAATAGCAATAAGACAACATAATGGGATCAAGGGGATTCGAATTGGAAAGGAAGAAGTTAAACTTTCGTTATTCGCAGATGATATGATAGTGTACTTAAGCGACCCCCAAAACTCCACCAAAGAACTTTTACAGCTGATAAACAGCTTTAGTAATGTGGCAGGATACAAGATCAACTCCAAAAAATCAGTCGCCCTCTTATACACAAAGGATAGGGAAGCAGAGAGGGAAATCAGAGAAGCTTCACCATTCACGATAGCCACAAACAGCATAAAATATCTTGGGGTAAATCTAACCAAGGAAGTGAAAGATCTATTTGACAAGAACTTTAAGGCATTGAAGAAAGAAATTGAAGAGGATACCAAAAAATGGATGGATCTACCTTGCTCTTGGATTGGGAGGATCAACATAGTAAAAATGGCAATTCTACCTAAGGCAATTTATAGATTCAATGCAATCCCCATCAAGATCCCATCAAAATTCTTCACAGATCTGGAGAGGACAATAATCAACTTTATATGGAAAAACAAAAAACCCAGGATAGCCAAAACAATCCTATACAATAAAGGATCTTCTGGAGGCATTACCATCCCTGACTTCAAACTCTATTACAGAGCTACAGTAATGAAAACACTGTGGTACTGGCATAAAAACAGAGAAGTCGACCAATGGAATCGTATAGAAGACCCGGATTTTAACCCACAAACCTATGAACACCTAATTTTGATAAAGGAGCTAAAAGTATACAATGGAAAAAAGAGAGCATCTTCAACAAATGGTGCTGGCACAACTGGATGTCAATCTGTAGAAGAATGAAAATAGACCCACATCATTCACCGTGCACAAAACTCAAGTCCAAATGGATTAAAGACCTCAATATCAGCCCGAACACACTGAAAAGGATAGAAGAGAAAGTGGGAAATACCCTACAACAGATGGGCACAGGAGATCGCTTCCTATGTATAACCCCAGCAGCACAGACATTAAGAGCAACATTGAATAAATGGGACCTACTAAAACTGAGAAGCTTCTGCAAAGCAAAGGACACTGTCACTAAGACACAAAGGCAACCTACTGACTGGGAGAAGATCTTCACCAACCCCTCAACAGACAAAGGTCTGATCTCCAAAATATATAGAGAACTCAAGAAACTAGACTTTAAAATGCTAATTAACCCAATTAAAAAATGGGGCACTGATCTGAACAGAGAATTCTCAACAGAAGAAGTTTAAATGGCCAAAAGACACTTAAGGTCATGCTCAACTTCCTTAGCAATCAGGGAAATGCAAATCAAAACAACTTTGAGATATCATCTTACACCTGTCAGAATGGATAAAGTCAAAAACACCAACGATAACATTTGCTGGAGAGGTTGTGGAGGAAGGGGTACCCTCATCCATTGCTGGTGGGAATGCAATCTTGTGCAACCACTATGGAAGTCAGTGTTTCGGTTTCTTAGGAAATTCGGGATCAACCTACCCCTGGACCCAGCAATACCACTCTTGGGAATATACCCAAGAGATGCCCTATCATATGACAAAAGCATTTGTTCAACTATGTTCATAGCAGTATTATTTGTAATAGCCAGAACCTGTAAACAACCTAGATGCCCTTCAATGGAAGAATGGATGAAGAAAGTATGGAATATCTACACGCTAGAGTACTACGCTGCGGTAAAAAACAATGACTTCTCGAATTTTGCATGCAAATGGATGGAAATAGAAAACACTATCCTGAGTGAGGTATCCCAGACCCAAAAAGATGAACATGGGATGTACTCACTCATAATTGGTTTCTAGCCATAAATAAGGGTCACGGAGTCTACAATAGGTGAATCTAAAGAAGCTAAGTAAGAAGGGGAACCCAAGGAAAAACATGTAGTTATCCTCTTGGCTAAGGGAAGTAGACAAAATTGCCGGGGAGAAAATTGGGGTCTTGGGGTGGGGTGGGTTGGCTGTAAGGGGAGATGGGGAGAGAAAAGTTAGAAGAGAAGGAGGGGGGGCCTTGGGGAAACAGGAGGATTGGGATAAAGGAAGGTTGGACAGGGGAGCACGGAACCACAATTCTTAGTTAAGGGAACCACTTTAGGGTTGGCAAGAGACCTGACCCTAGAGGGGCTCCCAGGTGCCCAAGCTGAGGTCCCCAGTTAGTTCCTTGGGCAGCTGAGGATTGGGAACCTGAAATGACCCTATCCTTGAGCAATACTGACGAATATCTTGCATATCATCATAGAACCTTCATCTGGTGATGGATGGAGATAGAGACAGAGACCCACACTGGAGCACTGGACTGAGCTCCCAAAGTCCCAATGAGGAGCAGAAGGAGGGAGAACATGAGCAAAGAAGTCGGGACCACGAGGGATGCACCCACCCACTGAGACAGTGGAGCTGATCTATTGAGAGCTCACCAAGACCAGCTGGACTGTGACTGAAAAAGCATGGGATAAAACTGGACTCTCTGAACATGGGGAACAATGAGGGCTGATGAGACGCCAAGGACAATGGCACGGGGGTTTGATCCTACGTAATGTGATGGCTTTGTGGGAGCCCAGCCAGTTTGCATGTTCATCTTCCTAGATATGGACGGAGGTGGGAGGTCCTAGGTCTTACCACAGAGCAGAAAACCCTGACTGCTCTTTGGACTGGAGAGGGAGGGGGAAAGGAATGGGGGGAGGGGGAGAAGGGTGGGAGGAGGGGGCGTGGGGGGGGAGGAGGGGGAGGGAAATGGGAGGCTGGGAGGAGGTGGAAACTTGTTTTTTTTTTCTCCTTTTCTCAATAAAAAAAGAAAAGAGAAAAAAAAAGAATTCAGTTTCGGCTTTTACAGGCAGGGTTCTAAGAACTTTTCACTTTCTTTTCATGTCCTATTGTTGGAGACACATGGATGATAATGTAGAATTGTCACTTAGTTATTTTTAACAATACTATCATTGCAAGGCCCAGCAAGGAGATGCTTTGCAACAGCTGCAAACGTGGAGCATAAAATAGAAGAAGGAAACCTTCTCTTTTTTTTTTTAATTTATTTATTTATTAAGGATTTCTGCCTCGTCCCCACAACCGCTTCCCATTTCCCTCCCCCTCCCCCGATCAAGTCCCCCCCCCTCATCTGCTCGAAGAGCAATCAGGGTTCCCTGACCTGTGGGAAGCCCAAGGACTGCCCACCTCTATCCAGGTCTCGTAAGGTGAGCATTCAAACTGCCTAGGCTCCCACAAAGCCAGTACGTGCAGTAGGATCAAAAACCCACTGCAATTGTTCTTGAATTCTCAGTATTCCTCATTGTCCGCTATGTTCAGCTAGTCCGGATTTATCCCATGCTTTTTCAGACCTAGGCCAGCTGGCCTTGGTGAGATCCCAATAGAACATCCCCATTGTCTTAGTGTGTGGGTGCACCCCTCATGGTCCTGAGTTCCTTGCTCGTGCTCCGTCTCCTTCTGCTCCTGATTTGGACCTTGAGATTTCTGTCCGGTGCTCCCGTGTGGGTCTCTGTCTCTGTCTCCTTTCATCGCCTGATGAAGGTTAATATTCCTGAGGATGCCTATGTGTTTGTCTTTGGATTCACCTTATTTAGCTTCTCTAGGAACATGAATTATAGGCTCAATGTCCTTTATTTATGGCTAGAAACCAAATATGAGTGAGTACATCCCATGTTCCTCTTTTTGGGTCTGGCTTACCTCACTCAGGATAGTGTTTTCTATTTCCATCCATTTGTATGCAAAATTCAAGAAGTCCTTGTTTTTTACTGCTGAGTAATACTCTAATATGTATATATTCCATACTTTCTTCATCCATTCTTCCGTTGAAGGGCATCTAGGTTGTTTCCAGGTTCTGGCTATTACAAACAATGCTGCCATGAACATAGTTGAGCATATACTTTTGTTGTATGATAGGGCCTCTCTTGGGTATATTCCCAAGAGTGGTATTGCTGGATCCAGGGGTAGGTTGATCCCGAATTTCCTGAGAAACCGAAACACTGCTTTCCAGAGTGGTTGCACAAGTTTGCATTCCCACCAGCAATGGGTGAGTGTACCCCTTTCTCCACAACCTCTCCAGGAAAGGCTATCATTGGTGTTTTTTATTTTAGCCATTCTGACAGGTGTAAGGTGGTATCTTAAAGTTGTCTTGATTTGCATTTCCCTGATCGCTAAGGAAGTTGAGCATGACCTTAAGTGTCTTTTGGCCATTTGAAGTTCTTCTGTTGAGAATTCTCTGTTCAGATCAGTGCCCCATTTTATAATTGGGTTGATTAGCCTTTTACGGTCTAGTTTCTTGAGTTCTTTATATATTTTGGAGATCAAACCTTTGTCAGTTGCAGGGTTGGTGAAGATCTTCTCCCAGTCAGTGGGTTGTCTTTTTGTCTTAGTGACAGTGTCCTTTGCTTTACAGAAGCTTCTCAGCCTCAGGAAGTCCCATTTATTCAATGATGCCCTTAGTGTCTGTGCTGCTGGGGTTATACATAGGAAGTGGTCTCCTGTGCCCATGTGCTGTAGAGTACTTCCCACTTTCTCTTCTATCAGGTTCAGTGTGTTCGGACTGATATTGAGGTCTTTAATCCATTTGGATTTGAGTTTTGTGCATGGTGATAGATATGGATCAATTTTCATTCTTCTACAGATTGACATCCAGTTTTGCCAGCACCATTTGTTGAAGATGCTCTCTTTTTTCCATTGTATACTTTTAGCTCCTTTATCGAAGATCAGGTATTCATAGGTTTGTGGGTTAATGTCAGGGTCTTCTATTCGATTCCATTGGTCGACTTCTCTGTTTTTATGCCAATACCAAGCTGTTTTCAATACTGTAGCTCTGTAATAGAGTTTGAAGTCAGGGATGGTAATGCCTCCAGAGAAACCTTTATTGTATAAGATTGTTTTGGCTATCCTGGGTTTTTTGTTTTTCCATATAAAGTTGATTATTGTCTTCTCCAGATCTGTGAAGAATTTTGATGGGATTTTGATGGGGATTGCATTGAATCTATAGATTGCTTTTGGTAGAATTGCCATTTTTACTATGTTGGTCCTCCCAATCCAAGAGCAAGGGAGGTCTTTCCATTTTCTGGTGTCTTCTTCAATTTCTTTCTTCAAAGACTTATAGTTCTTGTCAAGTAGATCTTTCACTTCCTTGGTCAGGGTTACCCCAAGGTATTTTATGCTATTTGTGGCTATCGTGAAAGGTGATGCTTCTCTGATTTCCCTCTCTGCTTCTTTATCCTTGGTGTATAGGAAGGCAACTGATTTTTTGGAGTTGATCTTGTATCCTGCCACGTTACTAAAGCTGTTTATCAGCTGTAGGAGTTCTTTGGTAGAATTTTTGGGGTCGCTTATGTACACTATCATATCATCTGCAAATAACGAAAGCTTAACTTCTTCCTTTCCAATACGAATCCCCTTGATCTCCTTATGTTGTCTTATTGCTATTGCTAGAATTTCAAGCACTTTATTGAAGAGGTATGGCGAGAGTGGACATCCTTGTCGTGTTCCTGATTTTAGTGGGATGGCTTTGAGTTTTTCTCCGTTTAATTTAATGTTAGCTGTTGGCTTGCTGTAAATAGCTTTTATTATATTTAGGTAGGACCCTTGTATCCCTATTCTCTCCAAGACCTTTATGATAAAGGGGTGTTGAATTTTGTCGAATGCTTTTTCCGCATCTAGTGAAATGATCATATGGTTTTTTTCTTTCAGTTTATTTATATGGTGGATTACATTGATAGATTTGCGTATGTTGAACCAGCCCTGCATCTCTGGGATGAAGCCTACTTGATCATAATGGATAATTTTTCTTATGTGTTCTTGGATTCGGTTTGCCAGTATTTTATTGAAGATTTTTGCGTCGATGTTCATGAGTGAGATCAGTCTGTAATTCTCTTTCTTGGTTGGGTCTTTTTGTGGTTTTGGTATCAGGGTAACTGTAGCTTCATAAAAGGAATTTGGCAATGACTCTTCTGATTCTAAATTGTGAAATACCTTAAGGAGTATAGGTATTAATTCTTCTTGGAAGTTCTGGTAGAATTCTGCATTGAAACCATCTGGTCCTGGGCTTTTTTTCGAAGGGAGATTTTTGATAACCATTTCTAATTCTTCGTGAGAAACCGGTCTATTTAGATCATTCACCTGGTCTTGGTTTAGCTTTGGTATATGATACTTATTTAAAAAAATGTCCATTTCTTTTGTATTTTCCAGTTTTGTAGCATACAGGCTTTTGTAGTAAGATCTAATGATTCTCTGAATTTCCTCTGTGTCTGTGGTTATGTCCCCCTTTTCATTTCTGATCTTATTTATTTGCGTGTTCTCTCTCTGTCGTTTAATTAGTTTGGATAGGGGTTTGTCGATCTTGTTGATTTTCTCCAAGAACCAGCTTTTTGTTTCATTGATTCTTTGGACTGTTTTCTGTGTTTCTATTTTGTTGATTTCAGCCCTCAGTTTTATTATTTCCAGTCTTCTACTTCTCCTGGGCGCGTCTGCTTCTTTTTTTTCTAGAGCTTTCAGGTGTGTTTTTAAGTCCCCAATGTATGCATTCTCCGTTTTCTTTAAGTGGGCACTTAGTGCTATGAACTTTCCTCTTAGCACTGCTTTCATTGTGTCCCATAGGTTTGAGTATGTTGTCCCTTTATTTTCATTAAATTCAAGGAAGACTTTAATTTCTTTCTTGATTTCTTCCTTGACCCAGGTGTGGTTCAGTAGTTGACTGTTCAGTTTCCATGAGTTTGTCGGTTTTTGGGGGGCAGCGTGGTTGTTGCCTTCTAACTTTAATCCGTGATGATCTGATTAGACACAGGTGGACACTGATATTTTTTTGTATCTGTGGAGGTTTCCTTTGTTTCCGAGTATGTGGTCAATTTTTGAGAAGGTTCCATGAGCTGCAGAGAAGAAGGTATATTCTTTCCTATTTGGGTGGAATGTTCTATAGATGTCTGTTAAGTCCATTTGCTTCATTACCTCCAATAATTCTCTTAATTCTCTATTAGGTTTCTGTCTGATTGACCTGTCCCTTGGAGAGAGAGGTGTGTTGAAGTCTCCTACTACTAGTGTGTGTGGTTTGATGTCTGCCTTGAGTTCTAGTAATATTTCTTTTACATAAGTAGGTGCTTTTATATTGGGGGCGTATATATTCAGGATTGAGACGTCCTCCTGATGAATTGTTCCTGTTATGAGTATAAAGTGACCGTCTCGCTCTCTTCTGATTGATTTTAGTTTGAAGTCAGTTTTGTTAGAAATTAGTATGGCCACACCTGCTTGTTTCTTAGGACCATTTGCTTGAAACACCTTTTCCCAACCCTTTACTCTGAGTAGGTGCCTGTCTTTGTGGTTGAGATGTGTTTCTTGCAAACAGCAGAATGTTGGATCCTGTTTTCGTATCCAATCTTTTAGCCTGTGCCTTTTTATAGGTGAATTGAGCCCATTAATATTAAGTGATATTAATGACCAGTGGTTGTTTACTCCGGTTATTCTTATTGCTTTTGGTAGTAGAGATTGTGTGTCTCCTTTCTTTGAGATGTGCTCGTGAAGGGTCATTAGATGCCTGGGTTATTGTAGGCAGTGTTGGCAGTGTTGGATTCCTTGGGTTGCGATTTTTCTTCTATTACTTTCTGTAGGGCTGGATTTGTGGCTACGTATTGTTTAAATTTGTTCTTATCCTGGAATGTCTTGTTTTCTCCGTTGATAGTGAACGATAGCTTGGCTGGGTATAGTAGTTTGGGTTTGCATCCATGGTCTCTTAGCTTCTGCAGAACCTCTATCCAGGACCTTCTGGCTTTCATAGTTTCCATCGAGAAGTCAGGTGTAAGTCTGATCGGTTTACCTTTATAAGTTACTTGCCCTTTTTCTTTTGCAGCTCTTAATATTCTTTCTTTAACCTGTATATTTTGTGTTTTGATTATTATATGGCGAGGAGATGTTTTTCTTTGATCCAGTCTGTTTGGTGTTCTGTATGCTTCTTGAATATTTAAATGAATATCTTTCTTTAAGTTGGGAACGTTTTCTTCCATAATTTTGTTGAAAATATTTTCTGAGCCTTTGAGCTGTGACTCTTCTCCTTCTTCTATTCCTATTATTCTTAGGTTTGGTTTTTTTATTGTGTCCCATAGTTCCTGAATGTTTTGTGTTGAGAATTTGTTGGCTTTGCTGTTTTCTTTGATCTGTTCGTTTATTTTCTCTATGGTGTCCTCAGCATCTGAGAGTCTTTCTTCTAGCTCTTGTATTCTATTGATTATGCTTGTTTCTGTAGACTCTGCTCATTGGCCTAGATTTTCCATATCCAGCTGGTCCTCAGTTTGTATTTTCTTCTTTGCCTTCATTTCAGTTTTCAATTCTTGAACTGTTTCCATTACCTGTTTGATGGTTTTTTCTTGGTTTCCCAGGGTATCATGTACGTATTTACTCATTTCTTCAAACTTTTTGTTATACTTCTTATCCATTTCTATAAGGGCATTTTTTACATGTTGTTTAAGGGACTCTATTATCTTCATAAAGTTGATTTTTTCCACTTCTTCTGTGTTAGGTTGTTCAAATACTTCTGTTGTAAGATCATTGGGTTCTGATGTTTTCATGTTGTTTTTCGGATTATTGGGTGAGTTCTTGCCTTGGCGCCTGCCCATCTCCTCCTATTGATCCTATCCAATGGATCCTTTAAAAACCGGATCAGGTTTCCCTGCTGGCCAAGGGCTCCGCTTACAAAATGCCCTCACTCTCTTTCGTGGTTCCTGCTGCAGGCCAAGAACCCTCTCACCCCTCCGAAGGATCTTCAGGACAGGACCAGGCTCCCCTTGTGCCAGTGACCTGGCCAACCAAAGGCCTACCTCTTTGATTCAATTGTAGTAGGGCGATCTGCTCTCCTTATTGCAAGCCTGTCCCAGCCGCTTGGGTCTGGCCGCCGCTCCACCCTGTCTGGCGCCGCGTCTGGCGCCGCCACTGCGCCGCGTCTGGCGCCGCCGGCGCTGCGCCTCTGTGCGTCTGGTGCCGCCGCCGCTCTACTAGGTCAGTATTAAATGAAGTCTTGCCTTTTGAAGAATCAGGGAAATACTTGGAAAAGTCACAAGACAATGTCTGTGTTTAAAGGATTAAATTCCCTCTGTAAATTCCTTGTTTAATGATAAGTAATCCCTGGAGGCCAGATAAAACACACCGTGAGGGAACCGTCTCTCGCTCGGTTCCAGTTCAAAGCTGGGAACGCTGCCTGGCTTCCAGAGCAATACCATATGGAATCCAAGAGGTGATTCTAACCTTTTATTCTCCTACCACATTGGAGCAAGAGTAAATTGAATTGCTGTCTGCAAAGAGCCAGCTGTGCGAGTTTACTTCCCTTTCATAGCCACTAGATCTGAGCAGTTAGGAGAAAATGTTGCATGGAAATGATTCTAAAATAATTTCCATTCCACGTGTGAAAACACCGCCTCCCTCCTGTAAGAGCCCGGCTGTTACTTATGCAAGGCAGAACTTTGAAATGCCGTCCCCAGGTAGGTAATTCACACGACAGAGACTACTCCATACTCGGTGGTGTATAATTACAAAAGAGAGTTTCATCTTCACACATTTCTCATGCATTCGTCACGGAACTTTCTGCCTCTGGAATCCTGATGGATCGCTCTGTGAGCGTGCAGGGCTTCAATATGCGTCTCTGGGAACATTCCAGAACTCTAAACTTAAAAATCAAACTTGTAGTAATGAGCAGGATGCAATTGGAATGTCAAGAACCTGGGTTTGCTTTTCCCTTCTGGCCAGCAATTGTGCTCGCCTGTACAGAGGGTAGCTGATCTCTGTCCACTGTCGTTCTGCACCGCCAGGGGATCTACTGTAAAAGTACACAGTCATAATTATCATGAGGCTACATTTAAAATGTCACTCACAGAGAGCTTGATGCTGGAGACAAATCCGTAGGCTCTAAATATAATTTGCATTGTAGCCGATTAATTTTATTTCTTTTACTGTAAAATGGCAAGATGGCTTAGAATTCTCCGTGTGATACCTGCTGCAGGATTCAGAGGGTGGTAATTTAGCTGGCTGGGTCCTACTTATGAGGGGCCAGCCACTCAGCATCGAACGTAGAAGAGCTCCAGGCCACATGGTAGTTCTTCCTCACCTTAGTGCTGTCCGGCTGGGAACTTTACATGCAAGGTTAGGTGTTTGGGACCAAAGCTAGACTCCAAGCAGACAGTCCTCCCTCAGGTCCCCACATAGTCTTGTGTCCCTAACCTTTGTGCCACTGTTTGCCATGACTGAACTTCCCAAGCAGCCTTCTATCTCGCCACCAAACTAGGAGCTCTTCCACAAACTCCGGGCACATCCTACAGCAAAGCCAACTTTATCGCTCAGTTTTTAAACATGACTTTCTAGTCACTTCCAAGGTTGTGTCTCTTTGTGTTTCAGAGTGATCGATCATGAAGCAAACAAAAACCCCTTTCCTTTGTAATCTGTACTGAGTGAGCCTTGCCTCTTCCTTAGTCCTGTTCACCAGACTTCTCAGGCTGGAAGGGTGACAGGCAATCAGCCAGGCCTCCGTCTCTGGGTCTTTCGTGTGTGACATCCCTGGCACGGACCCCTTGAGAACGCCTAGAAGACAGGCCTCCTGCCAGAAGGTGCTGTTTTCCTCTGGCCGCTGCTGGCAGTCTTGTCTGATGAGGGCTGTAATAGGAATTCGGCCTCACACCTTGGCAGCCTCTCTTCGCACTTGGACGTCTGTGGAGACGTTAGTGCTGAGCAAGGGAAGAGAGAAAATATGCTTGCTGCCTCCATTCCCAGAATGGCACTGCCACAGTGCTAGCCTGCCTCCAACTGTATACATCTGTTTCTGGAATTTCAGCCACCTGACCTTACCCCTGCCAGTCACATGGGGGGTGGGGCGCTTCCAAGCATATGTGAACAGTGCTCAAAATCTTTTTACAACCCCGAAGCAATGGTCGATGGGTGGGAAAGCTACCACCTTTGCTCTTCCTTCGCCATAACTGGATTATTATCATAGCTGCCTTTTAGGCAATGATGTATTTGAAGTTCACGTGTTCGAACAACTCAGTTGGTATTAGCTGGGGAACGTTTTGGAGAGCAGGGACGGTGACTCCTTTGTGTGCCACTGAAAGGCTTGTGTGACAGCTGGTGCAGCATGGGCACCTCACACATAGCGTGAGGAATGAGATGGAATTTCTACCTTCTATGGGCCTACAGTCCACAAACCATGGCATGGAGGAGCCCCCGACGCAGAAGCCACCTGATGTGGTGTTGTAAGGGGAGCTGCTTGTTGGTTCCTGGCTGCTAAGCCCAGAAATTGTCACACAAAAACTATTATTTAAAACATTGGTACATTAGCTCTAGCTTCTTACTGCTAATACTTCTATCTTGATTTAACCCATCTCTATTAATCTGTGCATCACCACAAGGTCATGGCCTATCAGCAAAGTTTCACCACGTCAGTTTCCAGCGTAGCTTCTCTCTGACTCAGCCCTTCTTTCTCCCGGCATTCAGTTCAGTTTCCCCCGCCTAGCTCTGTTCCCCTCTAGCTCTGCTATAGGCCCAAAGCAGTTTCTTTATAACCAATGATATTCAAGGCATACAGAGGGGAATCCCACATCAACTTTGATGTGGGGAACTTTGACTGGTCTAGACAGGGTTACCAGACAGATTTGAGACCTGGCCCTAACAGTTAGCTGAGCCTCATGTCTCTGCAAGGCTGGGTGGGAGACAGTCATGCCCGTTGACTTTAAGGCTATAAGCTTTCAAGGAGCACATGTCCAGTGGTTGCCCTAGTCCTCCACCCACCATATATTCAGTTCCTCCTGGGCTCTGTGCTTGTGCAGATAATGAAATGCTGAGCCAAGGAGAGCCCGCCCTTCCCTCACAGGGCCAACAGGCTTCCAGACGAAATGTTTACAGCATTTAGTAAACAACAGCAGTGGTGGCCAGCACTAACACTCAGAATGGAGTCTGTATGTGTACAGTCAGATTTTAATGAACATGATTCATAATTCTCTTGTGTTGAGAGATGGGGAAGAAAGGAGCATAGTGGAGGGATAGGAGACAGAGAAGGGAAGAGGGAGTGGAGTAATTTTAATAGTATAGGTACCTTGTCCCTCAATAAGACACATTGTGACTGGACTTTCTTTTCCCTCACCCTCTGCCGATTCTGTGCTTCTCAGGGACTCTGAAGGTGAGACAGGCAGTGGGGGACACAGCTTTACAGTCCATACGCTTATGTGCAAGCTGCCCCCTGAGTATGATGGGTCTCAGTCAGTTCTGCACCAATCATGGGTGATTCATAAACTTGCTGGTTTATTCTGAACACGTGGCCTTTTCTTAAAATTGACTTTAAAACTAACCACAGGGTTGAGGTAGCTGGCATTTGAAGTTCTAGCTTGGGTAGGAAGGGCATGTGTCCCATCCGCCACTTGCCTGGCATGAGACCACACATTTGACTGGGAGCAGGGTCAAGGTTCTAACAATCTCTAGAGTTTGGGCCCAAAGGCTAGCAGGAAACAAAGGGGACTTTGCTGGTAGCTGTCTCAAGTACAGTTTTCTTTAAACGCTGCACAAATGGCTACCATGGTCTTGAGGAGTTCTAGGTAGAATCAAATTCCCTCCCATCCATGGCCCCAAAGAGCACTCTGCAGTCTTATCCCGATCCCTAAAACTTAACACACAGGCATGGCTCTTGACGCAGATCCCACCTCTCTCTCACTGACATGAGAGGAACTGAAGGAAAAGTTGTCTATCCCTTCTAATGGCTGCAATCCCGCCAGCCTCCAAGCGGCTTTGGGGAAGCCATGACCCACGCTAGGTCATGTCACTCTGAATTTACTTGCGTAGGTTGGGCCTCAGAAATTCTCACCTTCATGAATAGAGCAGCAAAGTCATTTTGGAAAGGGAGCCAGTGACCAAATTAATTCTTTTATGGAGCTGTCGGATTTGATTAAGTTGTTAGACTACATTTTAAAACTCATTAACAGGGTCTATCAAGCCATTTTGTAAGTGGATTTTTTTTTTTGGTAATGTCTTTATATTTACTGTCCTGGAAGGTTTTGGTGTCAATCAAAATAGATGACAATGCTAAATCACTGGCGTCGGAACATAATTCAGCACTGGGTGAATTCTGCTGTCTCCATGAAATATGACCTTGCAAGAGAGCCTGATTTGCCTGCTCTCTTTTCTGATAAGAAAAGTATATTTATAACCACACTGTGGCTGTGTGTATGTATTTCACAGTGTGTATTCCACACCGAGTTACTTTAATCATAAGGAGATTCTCTCTGATAGCAGGCATGGGTTAAAGGAGAAATTTAAAAATAGTTCCTTTCTCCAACTCTTTTTTGACCAAAGCTACCTCAAATGGTTTCTAAGCCAGTAAGCTTCCAGGGGAGGGAAAGTTCCAATCGAGAACAGAGCGGGGATCGGTGTTCCTGAGACCGCTGGAAGACAGGAAGAGGAGATGGTGGGATATGTGCAAAGAGCATCTTCTCGAACCAAAAGTTAAACCATGGCACAGTAGAGAATCAAGTGCTTAGCCACGAGGGAAAAGGACCCTGATGGAATCTGGCTTTACAAGTTTCTATAACCTTTAACAAATTCCTTAAGTGGAAATCTCAGAGATTTGCCAGGTAAGTCGTTACCACCATCAGTGCTAGTAATACAAGAAACATATAAATAGGATCCAACCCTCCTGTGACCAAAGATTAGTGTAGCAACAGTCCATATATCTCACAAATTAATTAGAGAAAGCTGCAGAGAATTGTAATTCGGAAGCAGGGGACAGGTGGCACTGGGGAGTGGGTCCCGAGAAGGCAGTGTAAATTAGGCGGATAAAGTGTTCATTAGCAACCATCGCCAGAGCTCTTGGTCTGTTTCTAAATCTGTGGGAAGGTAGGGCAGTGAAAAAACAAACAAACAAACAACAAAAAAAAACTTGAGTATGGCCATGCCTTCGGGTCTTAAGTTGGCCAGACGGGCAGATAAAGATGTCACAACAGCGACACAGAGGCAGGTACCGTGCTACAAAAGCGGCAAGGAGCAGCTAGCGTTCACGAGGGGCATCATGGGAGCGTGATACTGAAGGGCGTGGCATGGGACTGACGGGAACTGTGAAAGACTGAGGTGTCTAATTCCCGGGGGTGGATAAGGAGGGAGATGTGTTAATGCCAGTGCATCGCGAAGCCAGGAAGCAGGGTCTCTGGGAGGTTACAATAATACAAGTGGCTCAGAGGTTAGCGATACCCAGAGAAGGCACGCTCACTTCCAAGCACCCGTGGTTAGACAGCGGGAACACTGTGAGGTGAACACGTGAAAGATTTCTTAGGTGGGGGCAGCAAACAAGAGAAAGATGTCAAGAGTTTTATTTTGTTGCTTACAAAAAGAGGATGAGAGGGCCAGATCTGCACGCCAGAAGGATGACTTGGCTGCAGGAGAAAGAGTCAGTGGGCAGATATTTGGAGTGGGACAGGCCCAGGAAAGCTCTTCAACATTGATGCTAAAATGCCAGTAGGGATGAGACAGTAGGACCAGAGGCAGAGATAGCTTAGGCAAAGGTGAGAGGCACAGTGATTTATTTTAAAAACATTGTCATTTTAACTCCAGATGTTTGATAGAGTACCAGGGAAGGAAGGCACAGATGAGATAGCCTTACTTTGACTTTGAGGCCACCTGCACAGGGCACACAGGGGAGAATGGGTTTGTGAAGTACCCCTGGATATCCCCAAGGAAATTGGCCCTGACATTTCGGGTCTCCTTCCCTACACCGAACCCTAGAGAAAACTGAATGTTTTATTATCTCTTCATGAAAATCCATGCTGGCCATTCTTGTTGTTAGCAATAATTCTGCCCACAGGCTATAGAGTAAGAATGCCAAGTGTTAGCCGAGGGTTAAGGGAACTTGCACTGTGTGATGCGGGGCAGGGGAGGATGAGAAGAGGAGACTGAAGCCAAAGCCCCAGCTAAAGGCGTCCAGCAGGCAGCTAGGTCTGCCACCCAGGCGACTGTGAGCTGGTTTGGACTCTTGCTAGAGAAGATGTGAACATAATGCTGATGAAATGAAAACGATGTTCCTAGGAGAAAGATGGGACTGCCAGAGAAGACAGAGCTGGGAAATGCGGTGCTGAACGTGGACATGGGAAGGGGGGGGCTGTTAGTGGGGAGGGAAGAGCCGTTCCAGGCAATGCTCAGTGGGGATGTGTTCAAATAACCCAAGGTCCGAGCTTGCAAATCTAGGCGTTTGCTGTTTTAGCATTGTGGTTATGGCTCTTCTCACCCCTCCCCTGAATTTCCCCGTCATTTACATATGGCCTCAGACACAGGCCCTTGGAAGAATTTTTAATTTGTGTCCCAGAATTCGACAACCTGTTTTCTATGAGTGAAATCCATTTCACAGGTCTGGAGAGATGGCTTTGTGGGTAAGGAAGGCACTTGCTGTAAGTCTAAGACCTGAGCCACAAGCAAGAGAACCTGAGTTCAAATCCCCAGGACCCCTTTAAAGTAGGACATGTAATGTGAGCATTTGTCATGCCAGCATTTCTAAAGAAAAATAGGGATAACGGATCCCACCCAGGAAACCTGAGGGCCGGCATGTCTGGTATCCAGAACAGCAAACAAGACAAAGTGGAGGTTGAGGACTGGCATCTGAAGCTGCCCTTCAACTTCAACAAGCATACCATGTCATGCACGTACTTGAAACACACACACACACACACACACACACACACACACACACACACACACTCCAGGAGCCACCTTCCATGGGCTGTGTTGTCTGGCTCATCTCTGGACTGCCTTTCCAGGCTCTCACTTCACCCTCCTCCCTGTTGTCCTGGAGGCTGACTTTCACTGACAGATCCGGTGTCTGCTGGCCGTCTGGCTTTCAAATGGCTGGGACCCAGGGGCACACTGACGAGAGCTGCGAAGCAAGGGTGGAGTGGGAAGGGTTTCCCTTGCTTCATCCCTCTCCCTCGTCAGGGCGTAGCTCTTCTCCGGGAGCACTGTCTGGACCAAGGCTGTTTTAAAGCTACTCACTGGTGACTGTTCTTATCTAAGAAATATTTACGTGACCCTGGACGGTACCTAGACATATAAAGGATGTATATACATCTACTGATGATAAATCATAAAGGAGCTTATTTTAAAACAGCTCTTTGGCATAGGTACAATTTCCCATTTACTAAAATGAAAGCAAATTTGCACAGTGATCAGATAGATTTGCTTATTTATTTTTATATAAAGAACCAATTCTTGGCTGAATATTTTATCTTGAATATAGCTCATATTCGATGTTTTTCAGAGTGGATCAATATTTTGATTTTATAATCATCAATGCTGAGAATGTTGTGTCGTATAGAGATATAGGACACAGTAGACGAGTGTTCGGAGCCATTTCAAGAAATTCTGTTCTAATCCCAAGTCAAAATTTACTGAACATTTTTTTTCATGAAACTCAGTTCAGCAACTCAAACATCAATTTTAAAAATCAAATATTCGAACACAATACAATCCAAAGACATACTGATTTGGTACACGCTAAGAAGTGAGAGTTGGGAACTTTAAACATCTTTGTGTTCTGTGCTTAAGCCATTATGCTTCTGTGAGAGCAGAGAACTTAGTGTGTCCAGTGAGACGCTGAAGCCAATGACAGGCAGGAGTCTGAAACTTGGACAGTGTGTGTTGATGTGGGAGTGTCATACATCAATCTGTTGATTTCATTGGTTAAGTAATAAACAAATTGCTTGGGCTCATAGCTTAGAACATAGGTGGGTGGAGTAAACAGAACAGAATGCTGGGAGGAAGAGGAAGTGAGCTGAGAGACTCGGGAGCAGACGCCTCAGAGAGACGCCATGCCCCGCTCCCAGGCAGACACATGCTACGAAGCTCCGACCCAGGATGGACGTAGGCTGTAAGCTCCCTGGTAAGCCACTTCGTGGGCTACAGCAGATTATTAGAGATGGGTTGATCAGGATATCAGAATTAGCCAGTAAGGGCTAGAGCTAAAGGGCCAAGCAGTGTTTAAATGAATACAATTTGTGTGTTGTTATTTCGGGGCATAAGCTAGCCAGGCGACCGGGGTGCTAGGGACACAGCCCCGCCGCTCCTAATTACTACAGTGTGTTGGTGTCGTGGGGTGTGACACGGTGGTCAGTGCGTATGCACGGTGTGTGTCCAGACTCCTGGCTGCCATGATGCTGTGTGTCGGTGTTGTGGGGTGTGACATGGTGATCAATATAAATGCGTGGTGTGCGTTCACACTCCTGGCTGCTGGGATGCTATGGAGCACCCTACAGGAGAGCCTCACCAGAAGCCCCTGGTAGTCATCATGCATTCGCACTCTGAATTTATTTTTGGTCTTTGAGTCTTCAGAAACCTTCTTCTGTTGCCATTTTCTTCATAACTTTCACATTCAATCATGTGACTTTTGGGACTGGGACCCATAGTTTAACCAGCTGAGGTCTAGATAATAACCTTGTGTGGGTGGCCCTGTGCCATTGCTACTCTTTGCCCCTTCCAGTCCTAAAGAGGGTAAGAGCTCCCGGCTATTTATAAACTGAAAAGCGGCAGTATGACTTGGCTTCTTTCTCTGAGTCCTGAAGGCAGGCGCTTGTGCCCAGCAGCCCCTTTATTAAACTCTCTAATCATCTAAATTGAGTGTGCTGTCAGGTTGGTTCACTGCCAGGAAGAGATTAGTCCACACAACAGTTTGTTGCCCATGACCCATTTTCTGCCGACTGTCACTGATGAGGAGTGGGGCTGAGGGGCCTGAGGACGCAGGAGCAGGGTATCTTGGCCAAGGCACAGGCTGCTTTGTTCTGGAGTAGGCTATCTGCAGGGAACCTGGGACCCCACACTGCATCCTCCCCTTCAGCATCTCTCCTCATCCTCTTGGATGAGAGCAACAGCGACAGCAGGATGCTGAGGTCCTGGATGCTTTCCTTACTGACAGATGACAGGACAGAATCTCACGTGTCTGGATTCCTAGGTAACTGTTATATGAGTTCATGCCCAGAACCATCAATTCTGTGGTACCTACATACCTACCTGTCATTCCGTGAGCAATGCCTGAGCTGCAAGGGTGATATTCCTACGCTATTTCGGGCTCCATAGAAGCTACAGTGTCAGGAGAAAGAATGTTCAGAGCGCAAGAGCTAGAAGACAAGGGGCTCCTGGAAATACAGCCTTCCGCCAGCTTCTGCACACAGAAACCATGGAAGGGGATGGAAAATAAGTCTGAAAACAAATGATAAAACTTCAAGAGAGCTTTGATATATTTTTAAGTTTTTTTTTTTTAAGCAATTGAGATATCTGGGGTGAAGGAGAAGAGACTTGGGATCTGAGCGGTAGAGGACCAGAGTTCATAGATCATGAATTGTCACGTTCGGAAGGCAAGGGATGAACTTCCTCAGAGGAGAGAGCTGTGTCTACCTTGGGATCTGAGCGGTAGAGGACCAGAGTTCATAGATCATGAACTGTCACGTTCTGAAGGCAAGGGATGAACTTCCTCAGAGTAGAGAGCTGTGTCTACCTCTGTGGCAGAAACTGGGCTTCTTTCTGCTGCACTGAGGCCACAGGTGAGTTCAGAAAAGCAGAGGAGGAAGCAGAAGGAAGAGGAAGGAGATCAAAGGAAGATTCACAGAGCAGCTATTTTGTGAGCATGCTAGACCACACTAGGCACAAAGGGCGACCCGGCCATGCCTCAAGCAAAATCTTACCCTGTGAATTCCCAGGCCAGGGGAATGCAAATCACTGGTCATATATCATCTATGCAAAAGTACCCAAAGACGAAAGAAAAGGGGTCAAAATGAGTCAACTGACTCCAGTCTTCCATAAGATAGCACCAAGGCGAGAAGGAGGATGTGAGGAAACGTTTTGTCATGAGCTTGATAGAGAAATAAAACCAGATGCACTCAAGGCCTGGCTGAAAGAAGTCTGTCAGGGGTTGGAAGAGGAAGGTGTGGTAGGATAGCAGTGCTGGATCCACCACAGAGACGCTGTGCCAGGGCGAGAATAGGAGCAAGGAGCACGCGAGAGCCAGGGTCATAGGCAAGAACAGGTAGTGTGGAGCCCATAGGAGGTTGAATGAAAGTTAGCAAACAAAACAGGCTTCAGAAGAACCCAGAACGGGCGGATGAGGCTGTCACTGGGCTCCTTACAGAAGGAAAAGTCCCTGGGGCAGGCGGGTAAGTGGATCAGGTCGATTGTTTAGGGGAAAAGAGAAGAACAACAACATCAAAGCCCCAACAGGCCTCGTGGTTTTGCACTGACACTAAACATTTGATGCAAGGCTGGAGGGTAGGCAGCTGTGAAAGCACTCGCTGTTCCTGCAAGGGACTTGCGTTTGGTTCCCAGCACCTATGGTGGGCAGCTCACGATTGACTGTAACTCTGGCTCCAGAGGGTCTGACTCCTCTGCCTCCATGGGCACGTGACTCATGCGCACATACCCCTACACAGACACAAATAAAAATAATACAAGCATGTATAACAACAACAAAAACTAGACAGAAGGCCTACAAGAACCTTAAGAGAAGAACATAGGACCTAAGAATTGTATTTATATTAAAATTTTTCTTCAGCACTGCAAACAGGACACATGTGAATAGTTTCTATGGTGGTTTGAATAAGGATGGACCCCCACAGGCTCATATATCTGAAGGCTTAGTTGCCAGGGAGTCAGTTTTTGAAAGGAATAGAAGGATTAAGAGATGTGACCTTGTTGGAGGAAGCGTGTCACGGAGGGTGGGTTTTTGAGTTTTCAGCATCTCACGCCAAGCCCAGTGTGCGTGTGTCTGCATGTAGATGAGGGCGTCATGTCAAGCCCAGTGTGCGTGTGTCTGTGTGTGGATAAGGGGGGTAGAACTCTGGTTATGTCTCCAGCACCAGGTCTACCTGCATACCTCCATGCTCCCCACCATTATTATGGACTAAACCTCTGAAACTGGTAAGCAAGCCCCAGTTAAATGCTTTCTTTTATAAGAATCGCCTCTGTCATGGTGTCTCTTCACAGCAATAGAACCGTGATGAAGACAGTTTCTTTTGGTTGGAGCTAATAATGGACAAAATTCAGTCAACCTAAACTTAGGCAAAGTTTGAAGGAAATGATACATTTAGTAATTCTAGGAAAACTAGAGGAAGCATGGGTAAGAGAATAGATGCAGCACGTGATGGTTAACTGTTGTCAACATGGTGAGCGCTAGAGGAATCATGTGGAAGGGGAACCTCTGGGCAGACCTTTAGCTCAGCTAGTAGAGCAGAGGACCTCCCATTGTGGGCAGTACCATTCCCTGGACCAGGAGGGGAGTAGAGGACCTCCCATTGTGGGCAGTACCATTTCCTGGACCAGGACCCTGGACTACACCTATAGAGTATTCAGGGGTTACCATTAGCCCTTCAGAGCTTCAAACTTCTAAACATTCTCCCCAGTTCAGGGACATGGCTGCTGGGATTGTCTCTTTCCCTCCTAGATGGCTGGAAAGACACATGCGCTGTAAAGAATAACATGAGAATTAAACCTAGGCGATTTACGTTCTGTGATTAATGACCACATTTCTAGAAGATCAAGGCAAAAAGCATGAAATGAGAGAAATGAATGTTAATGATGTAATTCATGATGCAGAATGTAACAGCCATGTACTATGTGTCCATCAAGAAGGGACTATCATGATTGACAGAGCGGGGGCTGAGAAGAACATTTATAAAGAAAAATAAGTAGACTTAGTGAAAATATCTTTAATTTTAACAACAATAATTCACGTAACACACATTTTACCTACTTAACGTGAACAATCCAATGGCCTTTGTTACGTTCATAGAGTTATGTATCCGTAGGTAGAATGAATTTTAGGACATTTTCCCTTACGTTCCCCCCACATTTGTAGGTCCCCACCTACGTTTCCATGGGTCTGTGCCCAGTCCTAATTAGCAAAAACTAATCTAATTTCTGTCCCTGTACATTAGACGATCCTGGGCATTGCATGCAAATGATGTTTGCTTAAGGTTTTGCGTGTGTATTTGTGCACCACATGCATGCAGTGTCTGAGAAAGACCGAAGAAAACGCCCTAGAGCTGCAGTGTGGGTGCCAGGAACTGAACCTAGGTCCTCTGCAGGAGCAGCAATGCTCTTGACCACTGAGCCACCTCACCCTATCAATGCAGCTAGTTTAATGTATATGGTAAACTTAGTTCTTTATCTTTCCATCATGTGTTAAAAGTCATTGTATCTAGCAGGTAAAGTCATTGGTACCGATTTCTGAGTCACTGTGTGGACATAACCATGTCTTTATCTATCAGTTCATTCCTTGATTTGTTCCCGTTTGGACTTTTCTATACAGTTCTTACAGTAACTACGCCCTTAGAAAATTCTACGTGAACATGTGCTTTCTCTTGGGTGGATTATTCCATCACTTGGTAACGCTATGCTGATGACTAACTGCCGGAGCGCAGCCACGTTTGTGTTTCTTTCAAACAATGAAGAAGGTTGATTAAAATGAAAGGTGATGCGTGATACCTTTAACAAGGTGTGTTGGTGCAAACAGGCAATTCAGCGCCTAGAGCAGAGGCAGGAGGATTGCATGTTGGGAGCGGGGGTTGGATTCTATAGTTTACTGGTTGAAAAACATAAACATTAAAAACATTAAGCAGAAGTGTGTGTGTGTGTGTGTGTGTGTGTGTGTGTGTGGTAGAAGGAGAGAGAGAATTCATTAACAGGTTTAACTACTTTCTCTTTAAATAGCAACTTTAATGCCCTGTGCCCCTTCATGCCTTTAGGACTTTCAGTTGTGGTTGAAAATAGAAATGCTTGGCAGATTTGCTCAGATAAGCAAGCATTTGCTAAACTGAAGGAGATGACAGTATCACATGCAGCCTCTGAGCACCGAATATATCGTTGCGTTTCCTCAAGTCCTCTTGATGCTGGGCGATACACTTGTGACCTCCATGAGCGGCTTGGCGCTCCTTGTGCGCAGCCGTCCTTCCCAGGCTCTTCCCCGCGGTCTTCCGCTCTAACCCCGGCTGTGACTGCCAGGGAGCGCTGCTCTCTGCCAGCCAGCCAGGAGCTCTGAATTTTTTATCATGTTTTCTTAAGCCTTCCTCAGCTCTCCCTCCTAGCTATGCTACCTGTCTGGCAGCCTGTGTATTTATTCAGTAGCTCCAGCTTTTGTCAGAGCTTACCAAACAATTGACTTAAAAGAAAAGCAGCCAGCTGTTGATCTGCTTTGTGGCGGGTTGACGTTCGCTTGCTCTTAGACCTTCATTTTCCAATCACTGGTTGTTCTGTGTTAGTGGGTTCACCTGAGCAACTCTTTATTCAGTGTGTCCTGTGGGTCAGTCTCTGCTCTAGGCTCCCGCAGAGATAGATCTTGTTCCTTCGTGGAGTGACTTGTACCATTTCCTCTGCATTGGAGTGTCCCTCCTGGAGGAGGAAGGAAGGCTCTTATGAGCTTGAGAAGCTCTCAGAACATACAAGTCCCAGGAAGCTCGGAAAGTCCCAAGACTCCCAAGTTCCCTCCCTGCAGGCTGCACCTGTGGAAAACAATTACTGGGGGTGGAGGTGAGCGGGGAAGCCCTCTTGGGTAAAGCTGCCCACAAGCTGTGAGGGAAATCTGGGGTCATTAGTCATGCTGGGGTGTACTTTTTGGTGATGGAACTGCCTTTGAGTAATCCTCGCTCCTAAAAGTGACTCCAATAAACTCATTGTTTCACCACAACCGGTGGAGCAATTTCCTTGGCGCCTTTCTGGGGTAAAGATGTTTGTTCCCATTTCCCCAGGAAAAGTCATACAACAGTGGTTAGGAAGGGGAGGACACTGTAGTGAAGGACCCTGGACGAGATGATGGGAAGGAACACCTTAGTAGTTCCAGTTGTTGTGTGGACTTGGAACCCAGACCTATGAAGACCACTGTTTTGACGGAGCTGTGTCTGAGCTGTATCTAAGTGATGTCCATATAAACAATGAAAAGAGACGCAGAGTTGTATTACAGGGAGTGGGGGGCTTCTACAAGTTCTCTTCTCCCTACAAGGAAAACTGTGGATGCTTCACCCATGTGGAGGAGACGCCAGGCAATGCCCTGTCTTTACTGCTCTTTCCTTACCCTCAGGGGACACATGCACACTGTGAATGACTGTAAACAGAGGAGACACCCAGGGTCTGGATAACGCCTCTTGACTTTGCAATGCAGAGATTCTTAATTTGGTTTATAGTCAACTTCAGCCCAAATAGCTCAGTTAGTAAAGCTGAGGCAGTTGTTTAGGTGGATATACCCAGAAAATACATATTAAAGGAGACTATTGATCAATTTCCATTGTCACCACTTCCGGAAGTCGAATTGTCCAAACCTGTCACCATTTCAGACATCAGGGGACTTCTACGTTTTACCCTACTCAGGTGCTTTCTTTGTAAAATATCCATCTCTCAGAAAAGTTAAACTGTAGTCGTGTGTGTGTGTGTGTGTGTGTGTGTACACGTGTACGTGTGTATGTACACTACACCGCTGTGTACATGAGTGTGGAGGTAAGAGGCTGACACTGACCCTTTTCCTCAATTTCTTTTCACCAAGTTTTTTTGAGTCAGGGTCTCTCACTGAACCTAGAGTTCACCTATTCCCCAGACTAGCTGGCCTGCCATCTCCATTCATTCTCCTGTCTGCCTCCTAGGGGCTAAGGTCACGGGCTGAGCCACCACACCTGGCTCTCCCAGTGAGTGCTGGGAGCTGAGCTCAGATCTTCAGATTTGTATGATGAGCATTTAACTGACTGGGGCATCCTTCAAGGACACTATGCTACTCTTGATGTAACATTCTCATGATCTTAGGAGGGGGCTTTCCAAGGGGGCTGAATTGTCTCTAGAGTTCTTTGGGGGGGGGGGGGTGACTGTGTTGGAAATCCTTGGGGACAAGGGCAGAGTTTCTGCCCAGAAGTAGAAACCTTCACAGAGAATCTGGACCATAGGCAAGGAACTGAGACTGTGGTGACCTTCAGAGCTGCCCCTAGGAATTTGATCGGCATCTAGATCAAGTTGGTACTGAAAAATCTTAGGAGGAGGAAGGACCTTATGTGCCCAGGGGCTGGCTCTCCCCCTCTTCTAAGAAATTTGCAATGAAGCTTTCCTCTCCCCCAGTACACATTAACTTTAAAAACCATTGGCCATGTCTGGACTGCTTTTGGACAAGCTGTAGCTTCCCCTCAGTTTTCTAAGCATCTGTCATTTTCGGTGTAAAGTAGACCATGATTCCTTATGTTCTCCAGTGCCCACAGGCAATGACAAAAGGTCTGGACAAACAAGCCCAAACCAAGGAATAACTGCAGGAAAACTAAAGAGTTAAAAAAAAAAAGCCAGGAAATGAGAAAAATATAAATATCTTAATCATTTAAAATGAGAAATACATAATTATATTAATATTAAAACATCAAGAAGTTCCAATAGATGCATAAACACACTTGGGCTTAGAGTTTCTATTCGTTACATAAAATGGACTTTTTCTCATGTGTTCTGTAAACCCTACAAGGATGAACAATGAAAGCCAATAAGACAACGCATGATCCCTGTCATCTGCCTAGCTGGGGGACAGATGGAGGTGCCGTAACTTTTTACCCTACCCACCTGTATGTAGGGAGGCGGTTTGAAACCTTCAGAGCCAGCTCTGCAGCCCAGGCGGCTGGAGATGAGAATTGGCTGGAGAGCACTCAGGAAGGAGACAGCAGGAGGCCCCAAGATGGCGAGGACTGAGAAGTCACACCATGGGAAAATCCCACACTCGGGATAAATCACTAATAAGGTCCACAGAGTGATGGATCACAAAGTGCTTGTGAGAGAGAAGCGGAGGGTCTGGAGAGTGCAGAAGCCCCACAATGGGTGACTGGGAGCTGCAGCTATTTGGGGGAAAAGAGAAACTCTTGGTGGGCACAAAAGGTGGGTGCAGGTGTTTGAAACCACATGTCTATCAGGAAAGGAAGAGAAGGCAAGGTGCCATACCCCAACATAGGCTCAGGGCTAAGAAAGCAGCTCAGAGCTGGACTGCCTAAGTAACAGTACAGGCCCTGGGTTCGATCCCTGGTGCCACTCCCTGAAATGGTGCCTTTGATTTTAAATTACAAGTGTTTATTATTTTTATTTTGTGTATGTTTTGCCTGAATTTATATCTTCATACCAACTGCCTGCAGTGCCCACAAAGACCAGAAGAGGGCATCAGATCCCTGGAACTGGAGTTTCAGATGGTTGTGAGCCACCATGTGGGTGTTGGGAATTGAACCCAGGTCCTCTGGGAGAGCAGGCATCGCTCTCAACAGCTGAGCCATCTCTCCAGCCCCAGTCTAATCCCCTTTAAAGAAAATGAACTTTACTCTGCTAAGAGAAGACAATGTTTTTGAACTAGAAAACCAAGTGGACCTGTGACGTTATCTGTTTCTGCTGGTCTGGGAAAATGCAAGACAGACACCTCCACAGAGGCAGCATGAGACTGTAGTGATGAGGGTGAACGTTCTTCTCCAAGCAGCTACAGAGAAGATTATGTCATAGTCAAATGTCCACACAAAGCAATTAAAAATATTTTTAAATACTTCTGAAAACCAGAAGTTAAAAAGTTCAAAATAGAAAAGAAGGCAAATAAAAGGTAGGTGGGAAGTTGAAATCTGAATGAAAGGAACCAGGGGACATGTACATTATGATGGAGAGACATGACCACCTGCGTCTACACGTAGCAATCACATACAGCATCAGTAACAGAAAAATCAGAGAGGCATTAGGAGACTCAGGAGAAGTGACAGGACACACAGGGCCCCTTCCAAAATGGTTGATCCTGATTGTATTAGTAAAATAAAAATCATACAAGCCCAGAATCAACAACTGACTTGGACTCTTAAAAATTGCACTAAGATGGAAAGGCAAAGATAAAGACAATTATCCTGTCAGCTAACAGCTAGAGCAAGGATATTTGGGCTGTAGTTACAAGAGCTAATCCTTTATTTGATCCCCACTTGGGGGAAGATGCCACACCAGCTAAGAAACATTCCAATGGAGAGATCCGAGGGTCGGCATTAGATAATAGTACGGTGTCACAGTTGGTGTCTGTTGGGATGAATGCTCTGTGGGTCTGCAGAAAATTATCTTTTCCCTTACCAGATACAACAGATGGAATTGGTTAGAGATGAGATTTCAGGTCTAATACTTTCAGATGTAGCAATCAAGGCTGTGGGTGGGTGGGTGGGTGCGTGGATGGGTGCGTGGGTGGATGGTGGACAGATGGATGGTAGATAAATGTATTGAACAAATGTCAAAATGTCAATGACTATCTAGAGCTATCTTGAACAATATTTCTCACAAAAATGTTATGCCCAACCAGAATTGCAGAATGAAACCTTATTAGAGAAATAAGGTCTTATATAAATGTAACCAAATTAAAATAATGCTGTGTGGGCTAGGGTGGGCCTTAAAGTCCAGGCTGATTAGAACAAGAGGAGACACTGAGAAGTGAATTGGGAGGGTGAGGCACATACGAAGGAGAGGCAGAGACTGGCATGCTGCGGACACAAGCCTAGGGTGCCTCTGGTCACCATCTGAACATGCAACTGGGAGAGGGAGGGCTCCAGTCAAGTTTCCAGTGGATAGGACCATGCCACACCTCCACTGCAGAATTCTAGGCTCAACAATTGTGTTGATTTGTTTCCTGTCACCTGGTGATGGGTGTCACCTGGTGTTGGGCAGTTGCTACAGAAGCCAGAGGAAATCAAGTGGTTGAAGATGAAAAGCTCCTGAGGTCTGTAGGTTTGAGTGAGTTCAGACACAAGAGTTCCCCCAAATACATAAAGTTTGATCTCTGTAAGTTCAAGGCAAGCCTGGTCTCTGTAGAGAGCTCCAGGACAGCCAGGGCTACACAGAGAAACCCTGTCTCAGAAAACAAACAAAAGAAAAGAAAAATGAAGAAAGGAAAAGAAAGAAAGAAAAAGAAAGGAAGAAAGAAAAAAAGGGCTCAGTTAATAAAGTGTGTGTTGCACAAGGAAGAGGAACTGAGTGTGGTGTCCCTGTATCCACACCAAGGCTAGGGGCAGTGGCAAGCGTCTGCAGACAGGAGGGATCCTGAAGCTGTGGACCAACCAGACCAGCCCGACAAAGAGCTGCAGGCTCAGAGAGATGCTGTCTCAAAGATGGGAAGTGGTAGAGGGGAGATACCCAGTATTGATCTCCGGCCTCCACATGATGCACGCACGCGCGTGCGCACACACACACACACGAAGCACGTACACTGTGTCTAGAAAACATCACACAGGTATTACCTACTCTTGTTTTCCCGGCTCTTGTAAGCATAAAGTCTAAGATAAAGAACACTCGGAGTTATTCTGATGTTTGAAATGTCAAACAAAAGGACATTGACGAGTCTGGATGTTTATTTAATGCTGATTTATGGAATTCATTACACAAAGCATTGATTATTAGTAACATTTTTCCAAACAAAACTGAATGTACCACAACAGTTGAAAATCTGACTTGGACATCTCAGCACTGACACCACAGTCCTCAGGACTGACGTCATCACAGTCTTCAGCACCAGGACAGTTCTCTGAGTACTGTATCACTGTTTACCTATCTAAGAAGAGGTGAGGTGAATAGGAAATCTAGTGAAAACCCTCATTAAAATCTGCTTAGCATCTACCTAGTCACTACCTGTGACTACCAAACTTGTGGGATCTTTATCAAATCACTGTCATCTTCAAATTATAGAAGATGGTGACGGAGTAGCTCAGTCAAATCAGGTTTGTGTACAAAGTGGGCACGACAGTGTAACGTGTATGTGACAAGTGTCAGGTCTTGGAGGGAGCCTGCAAGTCTCCTGGTGTCGTGCTGATCTTCTCCTGTGCTCTCAGAATGGCGGTCACTCGCTCTGAGGGCTAGGAACAGCATTGCGTTTATGTTCATTGTTGTCTCTTTCCATCTTAACACCCGGCTTTTCCCCCTCTCTGTTGCCATGGTGACAATGCTGTCTTGCCAGTGTCCACCTCTTCACAGGAATGAGGGTTCTTTGAGAGCACACCTCATGACTACTATGTTCACTGCTGCATCCCTGGTCCTTACTAAGGAGCCTAGAACTCACTAAAGGCCAATTAAGGGCAAGTGAAGCCTTTCCTCAGAGCTATTAAGTGTTGGCAGCAAGATTTAGACTTTGTTCCCTTGGACCACAGAGGATATGGTGGTTCTACCAACTTCCCTGGCCAAGGGTATCTATTAATGAGTCAATCTCAAATTGATCATGTCAATCACTTCCAATATCAGAAGAGATCAACCTCTTGCCAGCTGCAGCACTTGGGGGAATGGCTCCCGCACTTCACAGGAGAAACACCAGAAATACTGTAGAGCTGGCCCTGAAGGTGTAGGTGTGGGAGGGGCAACAATGAGTGTGTGAAAGCAGCAGAACTGGCCCCACCCCTTGCTTACCACTGCAAGGGGTGAACTAGCCAGGGAAATGCTGGGGAGCTCACCCTGGTGGTGAGACAGTGGAGAACTGGTTGGCTAAGCAATCCTGGAACTAACTAGGCCCAGAACCAGGGTTGTGTTGGCCCACCCCCAACATCCACCCTATCTGTGAGCTGCTAGAACACATGAAGGGGCCGGTCCTGCAGACCCAAAACTGCAGGGTCTCCATGACACAGAGCAACAGGAAGATATCCAAGAAGAGTTCCAGTGAGGGCCCAGGGTCAGTGGTGTGGCAGAAACCATGCACCTCGAACAAGAACAATGACTCTTTGCAATGAACACTTGCAAGTAAAAATATATGGAAAAAAGAAAAAAATATCAGTAACTCCCAGCCCCTGCTCAGTCTTCACCCTAGGATGAGTGAGGTTTGAACTTCAGACCTAGGTTCTAGTCTTCTCTAAGACTGTAGGGAAGACACTTCTGGGTCTTCGTGCTTTTAATAATGTGTTGGTTGTTGTTTGAAGATATATAAGCACCTCCTGCAATGCACTTGGATCACCCGTTCTCTCTCCACCCACAACATAAACCATTTTGGGAGGCAGCCAGGGGTGCTTAAGTTAAGTTGTAGGAATTTTGAGGCAGTTGTTTAATTAAAAGTGGAATTTTCAGAGAAATAAAATATATTAACAGTAAAGCAAATTTCAATGGAGAAGTGATCATCTTTTACTATTTTAGAAGAGCTGAACATCCAGATCCGTCACCCCCAACACCATAGTTTCAAACTTCCCACCTTTGAGTTGGAGGAAGGTAGGGCAAATGGGCATGACAAAATCCATCAAATGATATTTGAAAAAGTAAAATGAAAAAATGTCATTTATTTTCCACTTAACAGAAAGTTAACTAAAAGGTGGGTCATGGTTCTAAATAGAAACATAAAATTCGCATGAGAAACCATGGGCTAAGGTGCTCCACATTGAAAACTAGAGGAAGCATATGAGAAACCTTTAAAGTGTCTGGCATTTTGTCACAGTGAGAAGTGGCTAAAATGGGGGAGAAAAATCTCAAGTGTCCATGATGCTTGGTTCTGTTTGTTATAGTTTCATTTTGTTGCTGTGATACTAACACTTTGGCTCAAAGCCACTTAGGGGAGGGCCAGGGTTTGTCTGGTTTATATGTTCAGGTCACAGTCAGCCCCTCGCTGAGGGAGGTCAGGGCAGGGACTAAGGCAGAGCAGGAACTGAAACAGCAATCATGGAGGAACCTTGCTTGCTGGCAGGCTCTGTCTTGTGTGTAGGCTCATACTTAGCTAAGGCTCCTAAATGATCCAGGATCATGAGCCTGAGGACAGTACTGCCCACAGTGGGTGGAGCTGTCCTGATTAATAAAGAAGACAATCCCCAGTGGATCAATCTAATCTGGGCATTCTCCCAGTTTCTGCTCTGCTTCTTGGGTGTCTCTGGGCTGCATAATCTGAAAACTATGGCTAATCAGGGCAGTGTTTATCAAAGTTTGAGAACAGCAGGATGGCAGAGATTGTTGTGAAGGATGATAAGTAATGGTGACAATATAAAGAAGAGGCATGAGGCGCACTGTGGTGATGGAGCAGCTTTGATCTAAACACAGAATCGCCTGCCACCACGGCTGTCACCACCATTACCACTGCCACCATTGCCACCACCGCTACAGAAAGGGGTGAGCATAAAACAGTAATGAGTGATTAAAAATCTACAGTCTTAGAGGTGTAACAGGCTCGCTTTACCAGGCTGCAGAATTGTTAGCACTGGGGAAACGCACAGAAGGCAGAGCAAACTTCGTACTGTTCCTTTCCTGCAATGCCTTATGTATCTGTAATTGCTACAAAATAAACCAAACAAAACAAATGCAGAAAACAAATACTTACAAACTCATCACTTCCTAATTGATGGATCTTTTACTGTTAACTATGCCATGAAATTATTTATATTGTCTGCACGGTGGATGTATTAATTAGTCAGCTCAGACTGTCATAACAAAACCTCCGATAGTGTGCCTTAAACAGTAGCTGTTTGTTCTTCCCACGCTGAAGTCTGTCTGGGAAATGGAGATCAAGAGGGCAGTAGCTGCCGTTTCTGTGACAGCCCCCTTCTTGGATTGCAGACTGTGCCTTAGCATGTTAGAAAAGAGGGAAGGAGGGAGGGAGGGAGAGAGAACATTCTGGTTTCTTTCCGATAAAAGCATTAATCTTGTCACGGGGCTCCACAGTCATGATTTCATTAATTATCCACCCCATTCTATCTCGTTATTAGTCACTACCTCGGGGAGGGCACAGTCAGAAATGCTTCGCCCATGATAGAGGGAATATCCTAGGGTCCTGCTATTCATGTCTGCCACATCCACATTTGGTGATATCTCCCTGGTGAGTGGAAACTGGCCACACAGAACATGTATACAGGAACCAGTGGGTGCCACCAGTCAGGACCAGGTGTGTTTACTGCTGGGTGTGGAGAACCTGAAGGGAAGTTGATGTACAAGGGCCTCAGCTGGATAGACAGACATTCTAGTGTTGGCGCAGTAGGCTGGCCGCAGCTCATACTCATGATCATGTAGTTGCCAATGTCCGTGGGAGAGTGATAAATGCTTGAGCGATATTTGTTGCTAATTCTCCATTGGTATATAACATTACATGTGATGAGCATGGTATTATGATATCACATCACATCCATAAATTTGTGGAATAATCACGTTGACCAAAAAGTAAAGCAAAATTAGAAACTGAACCAAGCGAAAGTAAAATCAATAATGGAGGTTAGACTGGAAGGCGTGTCAGGACAGACAGCTTCTTATCTGACTCGCTGAAGAGCTCCTGAGACCACCAAGGGGTAGAGTTTTGTTTAACTTTCTCCTACTCTCTAAGGTAACAGGAATCCCAACCATATGCATGCTAGTGGCTCAGCCATTCACCAGCTGTGAACCCATGGGCTGAATTCAGGTGTTTGGCTCAGATTAAAAAAAAATGAATAACTGAGGTGGAAGAGTGTTTGAGGATGAACACACAGACACACACACACACACACACATACACACGTATATACACCCCCCCCCCCCCAGAAAAAGGAAAAACACTTCCGGCACTTATACACTTTACCATGAAGATTATACATGAATATTATACATATTTCTGTTAATTGCAAATTTTGTGCAATTTTTAGTAAAACTCGAAAGAAACGAATAAATCCATGCTTTAAAGACAGTTATTATTGGAAGCTACCAGTGTCATAGTGGTTTTCAAGCTTGGTCCTCTTTTAATTTTTATTCCAATGTTGCCAATCACAGTTCAGCTCTCTTTAAGGGGGTCTTGTGCCATCCGCATCTCACCGTTTCCAGACGCTTTGAAGCAGCTCGGCGTATCAGAGCTGTGCTCTCCTGATTGAACAACCTGTCCATGCTCTAATCCCGCCGCCTGCATAGGGAAGCACCCTGGCTTCCCCTGGCTCTAACAGCGATCTGGGAAAGGACCATGCTTCTAGTAAGTGTGCTGATGATCTCCTGGTCCCACATCAGGACAGATTTTTTTTTTTTTTTTTTGGCATGTCTTCGTGACATGATCACATCCACCTTTCCCATACTGCATGTTTATTTTCCCTGTCCCTTTCCTCCGGTCATCACCCCCCTCAACTGACTTTTGACCCCCTGTGTGGTTTGAGACCTCTGGCTCCTTTTGACTTTTCGCCCCTGCTTGCGACTAAGCCTGAGCCTACTCTTGTAAGATGCAGCCTGGCTTCCCTCTCCTGTGTTGTAGCTTACCAGCGGACCTTCTCTCCGAGTTCCCCCAGAACTGAGATAAATGTCTCCTAGCAGCAGTCCTGATTCTCTGTCACCATACCGTTCACACAAGTCTGTGGCTTATGAAACACGGCACTGTTATTTCTTTGGGGAAATTTAGCTCTAAATTTGGTCAAAATTGCTAATTTATTGCTGTTCATAGTAAAATGTTTTAAAGGTCGGGCTCCGTGGGATAGCCCAATAATCTTTGATTAAAGAATGCTAGTTCATCTCGCCAGGCCTCTGTTCTCTTGGCTGTAAGTTATGAAAAATACTAAGAATTATAGATGTAGTCTATGAACTGCAATCTGTGTGATATGCACACCATATGGATATCATATGATTAGTATAGCTGCACTGTGTATACAATGACAGTTACCAGCTCTGTCATGAGCATGTCACTGTACTGACATTAGAGTTTTGGATTCCTGTCAGTAAGTCCACGAGTATCTATCTGGTGCAGCCTGGTGGAGGAGCTGACGTGAGAGTTAGAAAAGGGGCAAGGTCTCCCCTCAATTCTGCCCATGCTCATGACTTTGACCCTGTGTGCATGACCTTGGGTTAGTCAGACTGTCTAGGTCTACAAGATGGCTGTGGAGCCTCTCTGCAGTCCCAGTGGTCTCTGATTGCACAGTGCTGTGTTTAGTCAAGCCCCCTCCATCAGAGCTGTGCTCTCAGTGACAGGCAGGGAGCTACCTTCTCTCTAAGCCTGTGGGCTCTCTCTCGGCATGGACTGCGGCGCTCTCGGCGATGTGTTAGTGAGTGCACAGACATAGGCAACTGCGTTCTGTTGAACACTGACTAGAGAATGGTCGTGGTCTTCAGTTTATAATCACAATGACCTTTTGGAAGTTATGGGAGAAAAATGCAAAGCCAGAGAGCTGCACAGGGCACACCTGCTGGCTTTTCCCGGGACCGATGCTGTGAGAGGGATTGCATCTTCAGTTGATCAGCCTGGTAACATGGCTCCAATTCAGCCTCTCTGAAGACACCTCAGGTCACGGGACTAGTGGCCTCAATTATAGAGGCAGGGACGGAGATGACGGAGATGCCCAGAATCACAGAGTGTCACAGTTGGAAGAGCCCTTGTCTAGTCTAAACATTTGATTTTACACATGAGGGAACTTCATCTCAGAGAGGCCAGAGGACACCTACAAGGTCACAGAGCTAGAAGCTGAATTTTCTCTGGGTGGCACATGCTCTGGAATCCCAGTGGAATGCTTCTCCAGCCCTACAGCAGGGGCAAGGACAGAAGGGAGCCCAAACGGGCAGCATAGGGCACATAACCCTCTCCCTAAGCCCTTTCCTTCCGTGGTTAAGGACAAACCCAGCCACATGCCTTAGGGCATGGGATGCAAAGAGCGTGGCTGTGTTTTCTGCAATGTACCTGTCATGACTCAGAGGTCCCTGGCTAGACACAGGCTCTGTGAGAGGACAGCCTCGGGAACAAGTTGGCGTGAGGCCTGGCACTTGGGAGGCATTCAGACAGCTGGCTAGATGAGCCCAGAAGGAGTCTCTCATGCTGGTGACAACAACATCACAGAAAACACAGTAGAATGTGAAGTGGTTCGGCAGTTGGAACCCTCCGAGACACGAGGGGCGGGGCTGCGATGAGGGCCCAGACATCTCCTGTGTTCACACGCGCGTGGGGAAGGCAAGGGAGGTGAGAAATACAGTCTTGCTTTTATTCTCACCTCAGGAGACGACATGCGGACTTGTGATTCGGTAGTCGCTTGTGGTGCCTTTCTCTCCCGGACTTTTTGCTCTTAAGCAAATGAAGGGTAGGGTAGAGTCCAATCTGTAGTCCTGATTGGGGCTTCACATGGAAGACAGTGCTATCCTTCTATCTCCATTTTCTCTGGAGAGAGACATGGCTGCTGCAGAACCTAGGCCTACAATGCAGGCCTGAGGGAAGAACTCAGGCAGCTGTGTGCTGAGGCTAGTGGGCCTCTGGGCAGTCAGGAAGTCTCCCGGGCTGAGCCTGGAAACTGTCAAATCCACCTATATCCCTCTGGAGTCAGGTGACTGAGCTGCTCCCCATTAGGGGACCGAGAGAGTGAGTGTCATGAGTCCTTTATGACATGTCCCCTTACTCTCTGTTCTGCCTGGACTTTCCTGTAGTCCTGGGTTTCTCTAATTTTTTTTCTTTAAGTGTAATTGATATCTAATATCATAATTTTGTAATATTCTGGTTTGATAGCCTACTCAGCAGTAGGCAAATACATTTGGAAAGAAATAAGTTACATGTAGGAAAAATGTATATGCCTATCCCTTGAACATCTAGAGACACAAGCACATACCCACAATCTTTGAAATTCTCAGGTGAATTTGAATTTGAAATTCTCCAGCAACCTCATAGGCTGATGTGGGAAAGGGCTGTCCGAGGCATGCTGGGCTTTGAGCACAAAAAAGACTCTGCTTGTTGGGGCTTGTTTGTAACCAAAGTACAGCCTACCTGCCCTCGTCTTTGATTCTAGTCTATAAAGCCCTCATCTGAGGATGACAAAGAGACCCGACTCTGACCCCTGCCATGTCTTCTCTGCTGTCCAGTTTGGAAATGTAACCATGCTGGCTCAGGGCAGAAGGGCTTGTGGGGAAGTTCATGTGTCCCCTTACTCTCTGTTCTGCCTGGACTTTCTGAAGTTCTGGGTCTCTCTAATTTTTTTTCTTTAAGTGTATGCTAGAAGACATTTTAAAGATGAAAATGAAGCTTTAATTACGTTAAGCCTCTCGATGACTTTGCTATTGACTGCCAATACTTTGAAATGTATTAATAACCCTGATGTAATTAAAACCTGGTAAATTCAGCATTTCACTTCAGAGAGATTAATTTTTGCTTATTTCCAGATATAATAAAGGAATTTTTAAGTTACAGTCATTGCTGTCAGGCCAGTATCATTTAAATTATTATTAATCTGGAGATATAAATTGCATTCATGCTAAACTTTTGGTAATTTATAATGGAAACAAATTCTGGGACTGGAGAGATGGCTTGGTGGTAAAAGCACTTGTTGCTCCTGCAGAGGACCTGGGTTTGGTTCCCAGCACCCATATGGAGGGGAACAACCATCAGTAACTCCAGCTCCAGAGACTCTGATGCCCCCTTCCAGCCTGTGTGGGTACTAGACACGTACCTGGCACACAGACACCCTTACAGATAAAGTATTTTTAAAGAAAACTGATGAATTATAAACTTGGCTGCATTTTGATTCTCTGCGTTAACCTGCTAAGGGGTGAGTCATCATTGCCCACGAGGACTAGGGCTACCCTCGAGGAGGTGTCCATGACAACGGGTCAGTAAATATGTTTCATAAGCTCAATATTTCATAAAATTGGACTTGTTAGCACTTTAATATATAAAAATAATGTAATTGATATCTAATATCTCACAATTTTGTAATATTCTGGTTTGATAGCCTACTCAGCAGTAGGCAAATGCATTTGGAAAGAAATAAGTTACATGTAGGAAAAATGTATATGCCTATCCCCTGAACATCTAGAGACACAAGCACATACCCACAATCTTTGAAATTCCCAGGTGAGTTACTTAACATGGTAAAACTAACCACTATGACTTAAATGCTGATCCTCTAGCAGCCATTCTGGACCACTCGTGCAGAAAAGGCTCACAGGGCAATTTGGGTTGGAGGTATTTTTCTCGTCTGACTCTTCCAAACGCAGCTCTGTATTAGCGTGTTCAATAAAACACGTAGCACGTTCACTGGATTACCCCGAGCCACTCTTGACCCTCGTTCCATTCTAGTTGGAGGTAATTACTTGCTGCTAATGCAAAATGCAAAAGACACCCTTAAATTCAGTCGAATTATTATGTAGATTGGAAACCAGGCCTCTCAGTTCCTTTCTCCCCATAACTCTTTTGTCTACTTTATCAAAGAAAAAAGTCGACCTGATTTTTCACGGGGCGGGGGTGGTCTTTTACTTACAATAACACTGGTTCTGGGGCTCAGGGAAGGAATGGGTGAGCTGCCTGAGGAATAAATCAGTAATAATGTCCACTTTTAGTGTCTAATCAGGGAGGTGGAATGAGCCTTTATTCTTTCCTCATACGGTGCTTTGAAAGTACCAGCTTTTGTTTAAGGCATTCTAAAGAGAACCTGGGTAATTTTGTTGTTGATCTTCGTCTGGACGGAAACTCTTCTTATTAACTCATTTATATTCAAATCAATCATTCCTGCACTAAGAGCTCATCTCTGGATTAATAGTGTTTACAGTAAAAATGGAGCATGGGTTCTCCCAGCCTCATTCCAGGAATCAATAAAAAACAACAGTAAAAGGTTATTTTGTGTGTGTGTGTGTGTGTGTGTGTGTGTGAGTGTGTGAATACCTAAATGGTTTCAGAAGCATCATTCCACTCAGAGGAAAGATTGTTTTTCTATCACAACAAGAGGGAGTGACTGCACGGCTTCTGTTTGGACTGAGGGAGCTGGGTGCAAAGCTCAGTTGTCAGGAAGAGTTATTTGCACAGGCCTGGAGAACTTCAGGGAAATCTGCCAATCAGTTCTTCCTAGGTCAGAGAGTGGAGGGTGCTGCTTGGCTCTGGCATTCATGAGTAGAGACCAGGAGCATTGTATTTCCTGGAAGTGAAATATCGTCTATAAATTAAAAAGATGGCAAGACAGTCAAGACTAAACAAGTGGGACTGGGCATTAGCCATTTTTCACAGTGTAGAAAACTAAAGTCTACCAAGTATAGAAACATCACACTCTGAAATGAGGAGCAGAGAGTGATTGATAACCTCGGTTCCCGTCTGCAGGCCAGGTCACTGTGCGTCCATGTTCTCACTCTTTCCAGTTTCTGGTCTAATCTAAACACTACTTCCATGCAGCCTCGTCTGGGGGAATTGTGTGTAGCCCAGGCTGGCCTTAAACTTGCTATGTGGTCAGTCCATGATGATTAAACTTCTGGTCCTCCTGCCTCCACCAGGACACTGTCCCTTTTTCATACTGCAGCAGGATGCTTCTCGCCTCTCTTAGCTCCAGACGCTCGTGCCTTATAAAGCGTTTGCTGTGGACATGACACCATAGCCTGCTCTTCTGTCTTTTAGAAAAGGAAAACACTTGCTAAGGAGCTGTCGCTAGTGTTCTCAGGCTGAACCCAGGGCCTGTGTGCTTGAGATCCAGGCACCGTCTATCGGGGCAGCGCTTCTGCATCCTACCAGGATGGAAACCGTCGCCTTGGGCGGCTTTGGGGCGACAGGACCAGTACCAGGGACACACTCTCCTCTCTTCTTTTGATCTGCCCACCTTTGGGGCCTTGTGCTGCTCAGCACATGACCAATAAATAAATCACCTGCTAGGCCTACAGCTCTCCTTTAGGTGAAGTATGCGAACCTCGCCCTTAAGGAATGTGGCATCCAGGTGTTTTTCACTCCAGAGAAACCCCACACGGCTGAGACACAAGTGCCCTGAACCTTGGTTACTAACAGGCATTTCTATTTTATCAGTACTTGCCATGAATTATAGACATATTACCTTATCACAATACTGAGCCCAAATTACATACTGACTATCGGGAAACAGTATTCCAGTTCAGAGCTTTCGTTCTGCTGCCTTTATCTCTGACTGCTGAGATGGAGAAATTTTACCCAAGGAGTGGGGATCCTGATCACTTTGAAAATATTTCAGAAGTGCAGACTTGGTGGCAGAAATGAGTGTGGCTGGCTGGGCCTTGTCCTCCGGTATGGAAAGGCAGGTAAAACTAAAGGACTTCCCTCTTAGTCGGATGCTCTTGGAACTCAGTCAAACGCACCATTGCGATGCCACGCCTTACTGTTTTAATATTCAGGCCCCATCCCCCCACAACCTGCCACTGAGTGGTGGAGCTTCCATCACAGATGCGTTAATATGTGGGTGTGGTTCTAGGGAGATGATTTAGCATCCTGGCTTAAGAGCGCAGACTTCAGAGCTAAGCTGACTCTGAACCCCACCTCTACCAGTAAAGGGCCCTGGAAAATGGGACACGTCAATCAGCCTGTCTTTAGCTCAGTTTTATTTATTTTTTTTAATCTACAAAATGGAAATAGCAATACCATTTTCAGGCTGACATAAAGAACAAATTAATACTCAAAACTCATTAAGAGCAGTGGGCCTCAATACGCTTTGTCACGGATAGAGATACGTGTGAAACCTCCTGGCACGGCTGTCCAGCGCTCCCTCTGAGGCCATTGCTCACCGTTAGACCTTCTTAGAGAAAGGAGATCATTTTTCACAGTGTTGAAGGTGGCTTCACCTGAACTCTGGAAAGGGCGGTTCATCAGGCTGCGCAGACCTGGGGCAAGCCAGCGGCTATGGGTCTCAAGTCGTTCTCGGTCTAGACCCGGGTATGGGGGTGGCTGCTCTGGATGTTTGCAAAGGTGAGGGAGATGTAAACACCTGCCTCTCATCTCAGAGTCGGGCTGGCCTGTGTCTGCGTCCCCCCCCCCCCCCCCCCCCGTCTTGTTCATTTCTTCTCCATTGCCAGCATGTCTCCCTTTGCCCCTCAAGCATTCCTCTGCACCAACCCTTTGATGTGTTACCCTTGTTAGAGCTTATGCAAAGGATAGCTGCTTTATGAATAGCAAGGGGATTCACTTCCTGGGCTGGCAGGGCAAACTATCACTAAGACAGTGGCTTAAAGCAAGAGAAAAATACTCTCAAGGTAATAGAGGCCAGAAGTCAGAGATGGCGTTTCCGGAAGCACCACGGTTCCTCCTAAGGGTCAGCGCTTCCTTGCCTCTTTCTGTTTCTAGTGTTTCCGGGAGATTCTGGTCTCCCAGCATCTCTGCCATGAACGATCTTTACTACATCTGTCCTTTCTGTGCCTGCTTTTTCTTGTACGTCTTTTGTAAGGGCATTTCCTACTGGATTTAGATCACACCTAGGCAATCTAGGGGGAGCTATTTTCAAGGCGCTTAACTTTGTTAGATCTGCAAGGATCCTTTGACCAAATAAGGGTGCATTTACAGGTCATGGGGATTAGAAATTAGAATGTCTTCCTTTCTCAACCCTCTCTAGATAGCAAGGCTGACAGCTGGATTCTGAGGCTGTGTGTGTGGGTTCCAGCAGAAGTCTGTGTTACATGGGTGAAGTTCTTTGTGGTATTGGCTAGTGTCTGCCCAGCATGGGAAGGCACACAAGGGGGAGATGGACCCATCCATCTTAGAAGCTGCTGCCTGAGCCTCCCTGGATGATGCCTGGGTAACGTTCAGTCCTAACCGTGGAGCACAGCACAGGCTGCTTAAGGATATTCATGGGAGTGTTTAAGATGCCTGTGTGGGCAGAAAGTTTACAGTGTCTGACCCCTGTGCTGGTCACTAAGCGGCTATGTTAAAGTTTGTCAGCATGACCGCATGTCTGTCTTGTCTCCAGCACCGACTGAAGTAGATCTGTACTCAATGACTCAATGATAGCAATTTTTTATTTAATTACTCCCACTGAGTCAATTTTTTAAGGATCCGTACGAAAGTTATTACACAGGAATAAGTAAGCCACAGATATCCTGTAAATACTTGCAAGGGCCAGGTCTACAGTTTCTGTGTTTTCACTTTCATTCAGAACCCAAGTAGAAGGTGGTGGAAGAGTAAGGAGCCAGAGACAGCGAACTGACGTGCTCCAAAACCACTAACCGAGCCTGTCATAAAGGATGCTGTTGGATTCCTGCACTGTTACCCCAGCAAGTGGGGGAGGGGACAGGGCTGGGGAACAGTAGATCTGCTCTCCCTGAGCAATGGGGCCAGGCTTTGGTTTCTGCTTTTCCCACTCACTGTTCAAGCTGGTAGGTGACCCCCTTTCTTTATGATTTAATTATTACACAGGAAATATGTGCACCATATCATGTCTAAGGGCCCTTTCATCATGGTTTCTAATGGAACCTGTAGCTCACAGATTTGGCCAGGATGACTGGCCAGTGAGATTGAGCGCTCGTACTCCTTGGTGTTGTGGGCACAAGCTACCATGTCCACCTGACACCCGATCTTAGGTCCTTGTGCTTTCTCGGTAGACACTTGACTGACCCATCCACCTCCCCAACCCCCTTAGCACACACTTTCAGCTACTCACTAGAAAATGCACACCAGAGTGTGTGGGCTGTGAGTCTGGGTGTGCACATATGTACCAGCTGGTGCTTATCAATTGTACAACATGTACAAGCTAGGCTGGATTTACTTAGCAGGCATTAGTCATGAGATTCACGTTAATACAGTACCCTCAGGCTCAACGATAACAACAATGTCCCCAACAACTCGTACTTAAGAACACTTATTTAGCATCAGGGTGGGGAACAGATGAAGTTCAGAGTGACTGTGTACTGTTGCCATGAACACAGCCATGTCCAGGACCGCAGTGCCTTAGACCCACGGCAATGGCAAAGCCTTCCTTGGGCCATGAATGGGTGTTACAAATGATTGACTTTTAGGTAAAAGCACTGGTATGCATGGAAAAATGGAACTGTAGGCTCCTCCTCCTGCATGACTGTGACCTGAAACTGCTCCCTACAGAGACCTCCTGCCAAGACGAGAGGCTGCTCCTCCTCCTTCAGCTGTATTCGGTACAGGAGCCTCCTTTCTCAGTGGTACATGCTAAATACATTGAGTTCCCGGGATACTGATATGTCTTTATCAGTGTGCAGAGCCTACCTGATTCCAGCTTTCCTGTCGGCATCTCTGTTATTTCTCCACCTCTCCAGTGAGGTCAGTCCCCAAGCCTTGCGGTTCGTGGCACACCGGCCCAATAGTGATGCGCTTGCCTTTTTCTGAATTCTGAAAGCTGTATTCTCTAGCATCTGGCCACTCTGACGGTATCTCTGTATCTGAATTTTGAAAGCTGTATTCTCTAGCATCTGGCCACTCTGACGGTATCTCTGTATCTGAATTCTGAAAGCTGTATTCTCCAGCACCTGGCCACTATGACGGTATCTCTGTATCTGAATTCTGAAAGCTGTATTCTCCAGCATGACCACTCTGACTGTATCCAGTTCTTGCCTACAACCACAGAAACTAGAGTTCAATCTACAGTAAGGATTTTATTTAATGCTCAAGATGCCCATCTCATTAATATTCAAATACAAGTGCTAGTGGAACTGTCTATGTGTAACTATGTACAACAACCTGGTGAAGTCAAAGCTCAGTGTCCGCCTTATGATTTCAGGATTTCACACAGATCCATATGCAAATGAGGAAGTGATCATAACCACCTTGTAAGAAAGGTCCTATGATTCATACTGTTTCATAGGCATGGGAATTCAGTGCTATAGTAGCTAAGCAGCTCCGCACAGTTCTTCCACTCACGTCTGAGTGACTCAGTTTCTAGGGAGCTGAGTACTAACTAGACTGTCAGTTCCTCCACACAGGTAGCAACCCCTGCCCTCATGTTAGCTCCAGTCTCCCGTGTATTGGTCATAGTTTATAGGAGGTGATCAGAAAACACTGTGGAACAACGAAGACGCTAATTCAGAATCCTCATTGAGACGACTACGTAACGTATGGACGACATAGTCAGTCCTTTCGTTAATGGCTCTACTGAGCATCTCTGTCTCCACTCCTGGAAGGCAGCTGACATTAACTCACACCCTGTTGACCCTTGGCTCTCTCATGCCTAAAGGAAGTTCATCTGTAAGTTCCAGGTCTGGGATTTGGGGACGGATACTCTGGTTGCTTGGACGTCTGTTCTGGAAAAGGCATTCCCATTAGCTGAAGTGATCTTGGCTTTTGTAATGTGAGTGACGGTCGCTTGTGGGAGCCATGATTAGTTCTCATGACGCCCCTGTCTTTTCATCTCCAAAAACATTCTTCTTTCTGGTCACCAGTGCCAGTGTGTTTCCCAGACTCCACAGGAGAGAAACGGAAGGAAAGATGGCAGGATGTCCCAATGGCACTCAGCGTGCTCGTATTAATGCCGGGCACTATGAGCCATCTCATTAGAGCTGACAGGATGTCCCTCAAGCATGCTGCCCAGCCTCCCGTCACTTCCAGCACACCAGCAGGGAAAGAGGCCCTCCTAGAGGAAGGGCTTAGCTCTGTAGGATCCGAGAGGGCTGATTGTTTAGTAAATATTTCATCAAGAACATTAGCTGTGGAGTTTGGATGCTTAAGTAATGCAGATAATGAAATGTAAACAATTAAAAATTAATAGTGTTTGAAATGTTAGGCATAATTAGGCAGGCAGTGTTTCGGTAATGAGGGGGTCCACTCACGGTGAATTTCTTCCATCCACCTTCTGAGCTGTGCTACAAGAGAAACGACCTCAAAGAACTCCCCAGGGATTGTTCTAGAATTCAGCTCTGTGGGCTGGGGTGTCAGAATGTGGGGGCTGCAGGTGTCTACTGGAAGAGGCTGCCTCAGCGCAGGCGTCTTTACATAGGGCCCGCGCAGAGCGCTGACTGGGCCATGTTGGAGGCAGGACACGAGAGACGGTATAAACACATGGCTAGAAAGAACAGTTCCAATCAAAGGCGAAGGAAGCGGGGCAGGGACGAGGCCACGTTTATTTAGTGAGTTGTGTAATGCAGAGGGCTCTCTGGAGAGTCGTTCCGTTTTTTCTTTTTCTTTGCTCTTGGGCTCTCATCTTCAATCACTTCCCTTTTCTCTCCCTGTAGCTACTTCCCTTCCGTCTGTGAAAATATGTTCAAGTGTCCTTCGCTGCACAAAGAATTCTCTTCACACGTCTCCCTATACGAGCTGCCGGCCTTCCTCTCTCCCTTACTCTGCATCAAACTTCTTGGAAGAGGGCAGCACATCTCTGCCTTCAGCCTTCCTGAATCTCATCCCCTGGTGTGGCACCATGCTCTGTTGCCATCTCCCCCTGACCCATGCACATGCGTTCACGTGCATGCGTGCGCACACATGCAGTTCTTACAAAGCCACCTCTGCTGTCCAACTGGTTGTGCTAGTGACCTCCCTGGTCCACTCTGCAGGACTGTGCCCCAGTCTTCAGAAATTCTCCCCTCTGATCTCAGCCCTCACACTTTTGTGCAGTGTTCTTTTGGCCTTTATGTTCTGGCCTGAGAACACCGCTTAGTTCTTTACTTCTTAACACACAGCCTGCAGATGAAACTCAGCCGAGACAGGATAGCAAACGTATGTGTGAAATGGGTGGGAGAGAAAGAAGGGGTGGGGAAAAATGGGGGAACAGTGACAACCTTTTAACTTGTTTATATGTCTGTGTGTGTGTCTGTGTGTGTCGTGTGTGTGTGTCGTGTGTGTGTGTCGTGTGTGTGTGTGTCGTGTGCGTGTGTGTGTGCGTGTGTGTGTGCGTGTGTGTGTGTCGTGTGTGTGCGTGTGTGTGTGTGTGCGTGTGTGTGTGTGTCGTGTGTGTGTGTCGTGTGTGTGTGTCGTGTGTGTGTGTGTGTCGCGTGTGTGTGTGTCGTGTGTGTGTGTGTGTCGCGTGTGTGTGTCGTGTGTGTGTGTCGTGTGTGTGTGTGTGTGTCTGTGTGTGTGTGTCTGTGTCTGTGTGTGTATGTGTGTGTGTGTGTCGTGTGTGTGTATAGAGATCAGAGGACATGTCCCAGCGATCATTTCTCTCCTTTATAAAGTGGATCCCAGGGAGTCAGCTGAGGTTTTGAGGTTTGGATGACAAACCCATTTCTAGCTCTTGGTTCCTTTTCTTGCTGCTGAGGTAGAATGTCTTGACCAAGCTCTTTAGTTGAAAATGCACTTACTTGGTTCACATTTCCGGGTTGCCGCCCACCATTGCAGGAAGGCCAAGGTGGCAGGAGCAGCTAGTCACGTTATTTCCACAGTCAAGAGCAGAGAGTGCTCTATTAGCCCGTGCCCGTGAGTGCTCAGCTCAACGTCTCCAGCCTCACAGACTCAGTATCTCCTGTTCAGGAAATGGTGTTGCCCACAGTGAGTGGGTCTTGGGCACCAACCAAGATACCCTCCCCCAGGCCATAGACATGCCTATTCACATCCAACCCAAGCTAATCTAGACAGTCCTTCCCAGGTGATGCTAGACTGTACTGAGTTGACAACTGAAGCTACCCATCACGCCTGTTGAGCCATCTCCCCAACTTGTTAATATGTTGACTGTATTTATCATTTAATGATGTTGTTACTCTAACACTATAGTAACAGACCTATTCATTTTGAATTGTTCTATTTTTTTTTGTTTTGTAAAACTTTAGTTGTTATACAAACCTATATAGTAAAAAACAAAAACCAAATCGAAATGACAACTAAACCCACACTCTGGTCCTCTTCCCGCTGGCCTGGTTTTAGACTTTTTGTTCTGCTTCTTTCTCTGAGTGCTTTTTTCCCCTTGAATTATGACTTTGGTCATGCTTCTTACCAAGACCTGAATCTTCTAGCTCAGTTCAGGGTCTTACAAAGCTAAAGACATTACATCATCTATAAAATTCTCCAAGGAACATGTTCTAAATGAATCTCTTCTATCTCCCCTTTCTCCCATACCTGCACATAAGCACATATACGCGACGCCAGTCCACACCCTGCCTCTCTGTCCCTTCACTTGTCACCTCACTTAGTCTTTTGTCTTTCTACTTCGATTGGTCCACAAAGGCCTGGCTATTCTCTCTCTGAGACAACATTTGCATCCAGCATTTTATGGTTTGCTCTGAGAAGTAGTCTTTGTTTGGGGTCCTGGATCAGAGGCTCTGATCTGTCATGGCCGGGAAAACATGATGGTATGGTCAGTCAGAGGTGAGAGTGTTTGACAGCTACTGGTCACACAACCTTCAAAGGCCTGCCTCCAGTGAGCCACTCCCTCCAGCCATTCCTCCGGCCATTACCCAACCTCCTAAGATAGCTGCCACCTGGAGGCCGGTGTTCCAACACCGAGGCCTGTGTGGCCCGTTCCTCATCCACAAGCTGACGTGGTCCTTTAGTGTCTAACTCTGCGTCACTGCCCTCCTTGAAGAGCTCATCTTCTGCCAAAGACATTCACCACTTGTTTCTTTGACTCCTGCTTCAGAGCGGCTTCTACAAGCAGGGGTTCCGCAAAGGGGGACAGCCGGCTACTCTGAACATGTTTTAGGGCAGAATCGGCTTTAGTTCCCTAGGGTTCCTACTGAGAGAGATGTCACTGGTCAGGTGATCAGGACAAACAATTCCCACTGCTCCAACCTAGATCACTCCATCTAACAGTGGTTAATCGTAGACGAGGCTAAGTATCCACGCATGTGGCATTCTTCATGAATAGGCTGGAGAGCGTTTGCTGAGTAAAGGATGGTGCCCATACCGTGAGTCTCCTATGAAACTGGGAGACTCCCTGACAGCCTCCATTATGGTTCCCATTTTAAGACCCTTCTACTAATAAAGGGATGTGGGGAGCTGGGTGGTATTGGGTTAGATGGGTTTTCTTTTTTAAAGAGCAAATGGTAGGTTGAATCTGGGAGAACCTCTGACCTCGGAGCAGCTCAGGAAACTGGGTATGGAGTATGGGAGGGGCCCTTGAAAGGTGATGTCATAATTTCCTCGTCTCTAATGTGTCTTCTAATGCTTCGTCTTTACAGCGAAGCTTTCTGGCTCTGAGGTGTTGAAGGCTTAGTGCATGGTGCATTATTTTGATTTCGCCAGAAGATAACCTTTTGACTACTTTAAGAAACATTGCTCAGAGTGTTTGAGGAGCCAGACAGGAGGTAATTTCTGGCTCTCTCCTTTACCAACAAGTGACAGCTGAGGTCAGAATTTCAGTTTCATATGAGAAGTGTTAGGGTTCATTCGGGAGTGACTGTTGTCAAGCATACTTGAGATGCTATACACAGGCATGTCAGGAAGTCCAGCCGAACACGCACACATTGATAGCAGCAGGGGCTGGAGAGGGTTTGGGCTTCACAGGCATCCAATGGTTTCAGCTCTGTAACTTGAATTAAAGGGCATCCATATGCTTTGGTCTATTGGCTTGCCCTAGGCCCTTTCTAGAAACCCCGAGTGTCTGTCTACAGAAGGTAGAACAGGGGTCTGTAGTTCTTGTGATAACTTTGCAACCTAACTCGTTGACATCTGGGCAATTTCCCCTCTACAAAGAGGAAAAAAAGGGAATTAGCCAAATAATTTAAATCTAACAGCAAAGTAATGAAATACCAATTTCATTCCAAAGTTAATGGTGTTACTTCAAGTTATTTAGCATTTCATAGCAGAAAAGCTTGCCAGCCTACACTTTGCATATACATATTTATTCAATTCAAAAGAGTGTGCCCTGCACATTGGCTACCCATGATTTATGCCTATATAATACTCCTGAATAGAACTCACTGCTTTATGGGTCGTTGGTGGGATTTTTAAAAAATAAATTCTGCACAGGGGATGGCATTAAGAGGAAAAGGAGACTACAGTGTGATTTTCCTCCTATGTAGATACTACGCTATTTTCCTTTTATTAATCCAAGCAATAAAAGTCACTTTGACATGCTGTCATTATTACTTATTTTTCACATCTTTCTCTTTTTTTTAAAGAAAAGGTTTAGCGTGGTCTATTTTCACATAGTGTTGGAGTCTCCAGAATCTGTTCCTGGAAACAGAACTAAGGCCAGTGTAGAACCAGTTCCTCATGGAACAAACAACGTTCATTGCATGCCTGCTGGCCCGCTATGCCGGAATAACTCCTATTAAATTAGCAATTAAGCAAAGTAAAGCTTGACTCAGAGAACGACCCAGAGCACAATGAGATGGATGTGTGACGCCGATCGAATTCTCCCGTGCTGTGTGTAGCTTTTAAATGTTACCTACAAATTTATAATGTACCTGATTAGCTTGAAATGTCAAAATCATAACTGAAGACCCCACGGAGGCTTTCTAAAGGGCACAGCACCTCTCCTTCCTTATTTTGCTTCATTTTCTTCTTTTCCCTCTTCAAGATTCTTCAGAAGACCTAGCTAGCAAAGGCTTCCCGCTCAGCCTGCTAATAACAACCAGAAATATTCACAGTATTCCCTGGGTCTCCTCCATGTCTCACACGGTCAGGTGTTAGCATGCAGTCCTTATTCTCAACCTAATCACTTGCGTATAAAGCCGGAACTTCGCAGCTGTCTCAAAATCGTACACCATTTATTTTTAGGACGGCATTGCTGTCAATAACAGAAAGCAGGGGCGGTGTGGGGGGGGGTCTCATCTCAGACAATGTGTGGAATTGCACCTGACTTTGTCACTGAAGAAGCTGGCAGATACTATTCTTACACTAGTTACCATATGTCTTACATCAAAGGCAGCTCTGGTCTGATTATCATTCGGGCTTTCTAGAAGGAGATAGGAGAGAGTTGTCAGGGAGAGCTGGTCCTGGGTGCAAAAGCTGGCTCTCCCTGGAAATGCAGGCTTCCAAGTCTACTCAAGAAAACAATTAAAACTCCATTTGCATCAAAAACAAGAGAGCCCTGGGTTAATTACAGGTAAGGTTGCATTTGCATTCCCAGGGGCTAGCCACTGCCAGGTTCTATTTTTGAGGGGAAAAAAATGCTTCTGCAGTTTAACTAAATCCACATTCTTTTTTCCCCTCTCTTTTAAAATTCTATGTGGCCAAAGGGAACCTGCCACTCAAAGATCTTTCAAAGGTAACCTGGGAAACTTGCATTTTCCAGAGTCTGGATGCAGCTGGGGAACCAGAAACTTAAACAAAAGAAGACACGGGAGGTTGATGGCTCTGGGAGGCTCAGGAAGAGTGGTTGTGGCTGTTTCCAAGGCTGCGCCGTCGGCCAATTGAGCTGTGCAGTGCAGAGCCCAGGATGCTCTAAACTGAGAGGACAAGTTTGTCCAAGAGGTAACTTTCCCACTGGGAAGACGGCCCACTAGGGAGAGTGGCTGCTTTGTAAGGACCAGGACGGGTTGGATCTCAGGACTTAAGAGAAGGCGTGGTGACTTGTGTTTGAGGTCACAGCACTGCGGAGTCTGAGGACAGGGATGTCACAGGGGTTTGTTGATTAACCACCCAGTTCAAGTCCAGTGAAGAGACCCTGTTTCAAAAACCGAAAAAGATGAACTTTCTCTGAGAAATGACTAAGGTTGTTTCCTGATCTCTCGCTCTCCCACCCACACAGACACACACAGACTCACACAGACTCACACAGACTCATGAATGCACACATGAATACATAAACACATGTGTACACACATGTTGCTTGCTTCCCTTATCTGAAAGACTCCTTGCCCTGTCTTTCCTATTTATCTTCTCCCTCCCTCCTCTCTCCCCGCCTCCCTCCCTCCCTCCCCCCAGTTGCAGAGAAAATAATGGAGCAGCCATGTTAGCCTCAGCGGCTGTCATTGTTGCGGTCTGTGCCTAGGTGCCCAGCTACTTATCTAGATTTAGATTCAGCTTTCCAGAGCCACCATCCACAGATATGATGCCCCAGACTTTCCTGCCTAGTGAGCCTCAAGCTATTTCGCTGTCAGTTTGCCCTGCAAGTCCCCTGAACTCTGCAGGTTTAGCTGAGGAAGCCAGCCTCTTGGCAGTTTCTGACCATCACCTCACCCTGAGCTGATTTCTTCTCCTTTACTACTCCCGGCTCTCTGACAGAATTGTTTGTTTACAGTAACCCGTTTCTGTAGAACTATATCTTGCCCTGACCCTTTCCTGTATTTTCTGCTTCGTATGATCCATGAAATAGGAGCCTTTTCTACATGTTTCTTCAGCCATGATGCCTGCCTCACCATGGGCTCAGACTATCTGAAGACTTGATGGGACAGAAGACCAGAAGGCCAGTGGATTTTACTGACCTGCATTTTGACTCAGACAAGCAACCTCAAAGCTACACCCTCTGCTAAGCCCTACAAGGCTTGTCCTGATTCTGCTAGAGAAGAGGGCCTAAGAGTTAAGATGAAGTAAGCAAACTGCTGAAGAGAACCAGCAGGGAGAAAAGACTCAGAAGGGGCAGCCTGCTTCCTGCCCCTGTCTCTCTTTCAATTTGCATTACCCAGTAACAAAACAAAAAACAAGCTATAATTTTTTTTCCAGAGTTTTGAGGCATGGATTTATGTAGCCCAGGCTGGCCTTGGACTCAATACATAACTCCTGATCCCCCTGCCTCCGTCTCCCACATGCTGGAATGGCATATGCGTGCCCATAATTTTAATAATCATCCAGTAGCTACATTAAAGCTTTAAAGAGCATGATAAAATTAATTTTAGTGATATTTTTATTAAACCTCAAATGCTAAAAACATGTGGTCTATTTTCTGAAAATACCTTCTGCCTTCAAAGAGACTGAAGTTTTGTCAGGTCTTGCAGTCAAGTTAATAACAAGCCTTGAGATCATTTAAGGCTACGTAATTAACCTGCTGTCCTACTGTGTGTCCGGCCTATGCTTTTAACCCGCTTTTAAGAGAACAATGCGACCAAACTTACTATTCCTTGAATTTCCCACGCAACCAGCTTCACGGCCTGAACTAAGGCATAGCGTTCATATTGACTATGCATGCCTCCATGCGGCAGAGCCAGAATAACATGTGACGTGCATGTATGCATGTGTCGTGTAAGGTGGTGATCATTTGCTGAAAGCGTCCCACAGGTTGGAAGCAACCTCAAACGAAACAAATCGCACAAGTCGAGTGCTGGGTTATAGTTTGATAATGTCTGATTGTGATTTGAGGGCCTTTCTGGGTCAGTAAATAACTCCTTCCCTTGTAAAACTCCATTACAGAGCTCTGCGAAGAATCCCTTGTTCCTTCCCCAGGCCATGGTTTCTGTGCTGTTCAATAAATACACTTCAAAGCCTTTTGGGAGGTATAAGCACAACACATAGGCAACACACACACACAGCAGACAGCCTATAAACATGTCTCTAGATGCCTATAGATGCTATAGACAGCCTACAGACACCTACAGACAACCTGTAGACATTCTTACAGACGCCCATAGACTCCTATAGACACCCACAGACAGCCTATAGACATGCAGGTAACCACAGACGAGAAGACACATGGAGAGAAGAGAAATATAAATTTGATCTCATTCTTGGCTAAAATCCCAGGGGACCTTTCTGTTTTCGTTTATCAGTGTGAAATCGACCTGGTTTTATTTTTTGCGTGTAATCAATCTATATATTAAGATAGTTTAACTACATCTTCCAAACTGGTGTTTGGTTTATGATTACAGCTCGCACACAGTGTAACAGCTGCATGTGGCTGGTGGCTGTCCTCATGGGTCCTATAGAATCAGAGAAAACGCAATGGAACTAGGTACACGATGGATTCGACAGGACACATCAGCCATGCTTCAAACAGTGCCAAGTGGTTTCTTTCATTGCCATTTGTGACAGCATAATTCTGGGGTTGCATACGATGATGAGAATGGCCACGACGCATTATATCACGCTGACATCGGTGAAGGATGGGAAGGCAGGTGTGGCCATCCCAACAATTCCCATTAGGATAAAGCAGTTGACCTTTACGGTCTACTTGCTGATCTGAGGAGAGAAGGGAGAAAGCAGTTCAGCCGCTGATAAAACCTGAAACTGTTGTCTCTGCTTGCCTGGCAGCAGGCACTCCACAGGATAGACCCGAGCAACAGCAAAGCGATGAACAGAAAGCCTGTCCCAGGGCTCGCTCCACCCATGCTTGCTCAGGTGTCCCTGCCAAGCTCTCCACATGGAAAAGTACACCACTTTCCACACTGAACCCCAAACTGGTCCTGACAGCCTGCAGCTTATCTTCTAAGTGTGCGTGACACGGGCATGCACAGTTACAGCAGAATCACAAATAAGCGGCTTTCATAGATTTATGAAGAACCTCTATGGATAACTCATCCATCAAATATAAATGCCTGAAGAACACAATGACATTTATTAGACAGGCATAAGGAGAATGGCAACATTTTTATTGTTGCCAAGAGTAACAAGATGCGATAGAGATAATTAGAGTCCCCACAGTTAGGGGTGAGAGGGAAGACCTCACATCTCTTGCAAATAAGACACAAGAAAAGAGCGTGGAGGTCCTCTTACAACCATAAGTCTGTGGGACCACAGTGAACTGCACTATAGCTCTCTCACAAGGAAAATTCTTTCCTCCCAGGGCTGTTTTTGTTAATATGCATGTCATGTCTCTAAGCTGTCGGAGCTGACCCTTGGTCACTTGTGGTCCCTTTCCCAACACTGACAGGAAACGTGGTCACTCGGCTTTTGGTTTCCGTGAACACATTTCTGAGGGCCACAGATGCTCTATTTCCTCCTTCAGCTCATCCCCTCTGTGCTCCCTAAAAGAGCACTATTTATCGTGCCGAGAGACTGAAAATATGTAAGTGCATCCAACAACAGAGAAGCAATGGGATGCTTCTAAAATGCATTTTACGTGTCCATTAAAATATTACCTTAGAATGTTTAAGGGCGTGGGGAGAGAGAGGCAGTGTTAAAAGCACAGAGCCTAAAATGAAATTATTAGTTCTTGTCTGAAGACATTGAAATCTATGCATGGGGTTGGAGATGTGGCCCAGTTGGAAAGGAGCCTGCCCCTCCCCCACAGGGTCCTGGGTTCCATCCCCGGCACCACATGATCCAGCTGTGGCGGCACATGCCCTCTGGTCATGACAGAGGCAGGGGGAATGGAGTGGCTCAGCATCACCTTTGGTCACAGAGGGAGTTTGAGGTCGGTCGACAAAATAAAGAAAATTGTATGTGTAACTTAGAGACATCTGTGGGGGTAAGAGCATTCCAGCTTGGGGACGGGGCAGAGTATTTGCCTAACATTATTGAGGTGATGTGTTCTATTCCTAGGATGTCCACCCCCCTCCATCACTCAAATAACATCATAACTAAAAATCCAATCAACAAACTGGACAATGTTTGCAACACGTGACAAGGAAAATTGTAGGAATTTTAATATGAAATGAACGTTCACAAGGCAGTTTGAAACTAGACAAAAGCCTCAATGTGGGGAGTTCTCAGAAGAAATGAGGGGCGAATCTGTGGAAACCTGTTTGAGGGTTGGGGAGATGGCTCAGGAAAGAATCTGCTGTACAGGCACGGAGACATGGCTTGGCTAGCCAGAGCCCACCTTTGAAAACGTAGAGTGTAGTGATACATGCTGATACTTCTGGACGAGTGTAGTGATACATGCTGATTGATACTCCTGGGGCTGGGGAGGCAGCTAGAACTAGGTCACAGGTCATCCTTGGAGTCCACTGACCAGACAGCCTAGCCTCTTTCATAGTCAGAGAGAGACCCTGTCAAACTAAACACAATTTAGATTTTCTCTGAGGAATGAAAGTTATGACTGTCCTATGTGCACGTGAGCCTGTGGCACTATAGTCTAGCTGACTTGGTCATCATAAGGCCCTAGAGAGCAGCGTGCAGTAAGTCCGAGTATCCTCAGGGTCTTGGGTTACAATGTGTCTGTCAGGGTTACAGCCATCTCCTCTAGAGAGGTTTGTTTCTTGTCAACTCTTGAAATACTGTTTTTTAAATAAAATAAGAAACAATTTTTTGATTCAGCTTTTTCTCCTTTGGTTTTTTTTTGAGACGGGGTACCTCTGTAGCTTTGGTGCCTGTCCTGGAACTAGCTCTTGTAGATTAGATTGGCCTTGAACTCACAGAGATCCGCCTTCCTTGCCTCCTGAGTGCTAGGATTAAAGGTGGGCACCACCACTGCCCAGCTAGCATTTTTTTTTGTTTCTCATAGGCTCAAGAATAGAAGAAAAACCTATTTGTATTATCTGAGCCACAGGAAGCTTTACAACCACAGTGTACATTTGTGTAGTCAAGTAATGGTGAAGAGTATATCATGGGATACACATGCCATGTTGATTGCCTGCCTTCTTTCCTTCCTTCCTGCCTTCTTGCCTTCCTGCCGTTCTTCCTTCTTTCCTTCCTCCCTTCTGTCTTTTCTTTCTGCCTGTCCACCTTTCTTTTTTAATGTGTGTGTGTGTGTGTGTGTGTGTGTGTGTGTGTGTGTGTGTGTGTAAGTGTAAGAATAAGCATGCACAAACCACAGTGAATGTGGGGACGTCCTTGGAACCAAATTCAGGTCATCAGATCATCAGACTATATGTGTCTTTGCTTTTCTTTTCCAGTTATGAAACATTTCACTTAGATGATTATCCCTAATAATGTAGGTTTTGAAATTTAGCACAACACAGCGAGAACCTGTTGATTAAGATCTCACAGCAGTAGACAGATGAACTTGGCTTTGGTTTGAGAAGTTGTTCTGACCCATTCTGTGCTATGACCTTCAAGCATAAGTGACTTTTGTGGAAAACATGAGGCTCTATTTGATTATGAATTGGTAAATCCAACTAAATTGTCAGACTCTTTAAAGAAGCAATTCTTATTCTTTTCAGCTTCAAACAAAAGTGAATAAAATCTATGTTGACTTCTCATGGAAAACGTACCAAGCTACGTGGCTAAACATAGTCAAGAATTATGGGTTAATTTAAGTTCTATGAGCTAGTCAATAAAAGGCTTGAGCTAATACGCCAAACAGTTTATAATTAATATAAGCTTCTGTGTGGGACTGAACAGTCGCAGGCTTGGGCAGGACAGAGACTTCTGTTTACAGATATACACTAGGCAGAAATGATTGACTCAGAGACAAAACATGCCCCAAGTTTTGAAGATGTTTGTCTTGTTTCCATTGGCTGAGATCATCCTCAAGCTGGAACGGTGAGCACCTGACCCCTTGGAACTGTAGACACTCCAGCCACTGATGCTCCCAGTGATGGAGCACAGGGAACCTTGGCGTAGGTATGGAAGTTCGTGAGGAGCCAGAGCAGCATGTGTAAACTGGTCTTTTCTGGAAATTGTCATTGCAGAGAATTCTAGTTCTGAATGTCTTAGGAAAGGGACAGTGTATGGGATGTTTTGATGCCCCCCAGAAAGTCCAGTAAGTGTTAGACACAGAAAAATGATCCCATGGACCTGGGCATTCACGTATCACACTCAACAAATAATCGCAGGCTCTGTACAAAGTCCTGGTGCCCGATCCATCAAAATGAATGGGATGAACTGCCCTCAGGAAAGCCAACCGTCCAGCTAGGGACATTGTCCCCACATGCTCAAGGGACACCCTCAGCATGCCTTCTGTGCTCTGCTGTGGGCTTCTCATATTTTGACATTGAATGGAAGGCCTAGGGGATGAGAGAAGGGAGAGAATAGAGCCCAGTTTGTGCACTGCAGAGATATCAATAGTTGCCATTGACTGGGAAGGAAAGGTTCTCTGTTCAGGCCTGTGCCCAGCACACACTCAACTCGAGACAACCCAGCAGCCATCCTTCTCTCTCCTTCAGTTTCACAGTGGGGCTGATTTCCCCCACTCAGCTATAATGTTCATTTTAGCTTCCTCATGCTGGGTTTATTTGACCATGTTTTCAGTAAGACTTGGTTAAGTCCCAGAATGCAGCGCCAGTGCGCATAACTTTGCTTTGGAATGGCACATTCATGTTTAAAGCGGATGCATTGCAGGTTGTATAAGTATCTGCATTGTATTTATTAGATGTGACACTCAATGGTACATCTTGAAATCGTGCTTTTCCCACAGTTTCGTGAGCAACCTGGGAACCTGGGCCTCAGTAGCGGTAGATACCAAACTGCTAGTCCCATCATTTGTCTGGAGTTGGCGCCTCATGCCTCCCGCCTGGACTGCTTCATGTCCCCTTTCCTGACCTTCCCGTCTCATTATTTTCTTTGCTTTACCCATGCAAAATTCAAAACTTCTAAAAATAAGTTTGCATTTTAGTTATAGACTCCCATGCCTTCATAAGAAGGAATGCAGAGATCCCGTATCACACTAACATGCCCTGAATGTAACCTTGCAAACACAATCCACAGTGTCATAACAAGACCAACAGCCTAGACACAAGCAAGATACAAAGCCTTCCAGATTCCCCCAGGTTGCACGTTCACAAAAGTCACATCCGCTTTCTGCCTGTGGATTCTAAGACTCCAGCACTGTTCACTGTCGGTCTGTTTGTCACATGGAACGGCTGTTATGCGCGGTTCTCTGCTCTGTCCTGCTATGCCCACCCCGCCTGCAACATTGTGTCATTTGGTTACTGCAGCTCTGCTGCACAGGGTAAAGGTTCTCACTTGATTCTTTTGGGAGGAGGTTCTAGCTATTCTAGTACTGCCTTTCCCTCTACATCTTAGGATTTGCTTCTGCATGGCTGCAAAAGTCTTACTTTGTTTTGATAGGAATGGCTTCCAATCAATGGTGGGGGACTGTTCACATTTACTGTGTTGGCTTTTCTGTGAGCACAGCATGTATTTCCATTTATTTAGATATTTTATTTTTAATTTTTTAATTTATTTATTTATTAAAGATTTCTGTCTCTTCCCCGCCACCGCCTCCCATTTCCCTCCCCCTCCCCCAATTAAGTCCCCCCCCCCAGCCCGAAAAGCAATCAGGGTTCCCTGTCCTGTGGGAAGTCCAAGGAACCCCCACCTCCATCCAGGTCTAGTAAGTTGAGCATCCAAACTGCCTAGGCTCCCCCAAAGCCAGTGCGTGCAGTAGGATCAGAAACCCATTGCCATTGTTCTTGAGTTCTCAGTAGTCCTCATTGTCCGCTATGTTCAGAGAGTCCGGTTTTATCCCAGGCTTTTCCAGACCCAGGCCAGCTGGTCTTGGTGAGTTCCCAGTAGAACATCCCCATTGTCTCAGTGTGTGGGTGCACCCCTCACGGTCCTGAGTTCCTTGCTCGTGCTCTCTCTCCTTCTGCTCCTGATTTGGACCTTGAGATTTCAGTCCTGTGCTCCAATGTGGGTCTCTGTCTCCTTTCATCGCTTGCTGAAGGTTAATATTCAGGAGGATGCCTATATGTTTTTCTTTGGGTTCTCCTTATTTAGATATTTTAAATGTTCTTTGGTTGTGTTTTGTGGGTTTTTTGAATCAAGTTTCTACTCATGTTAGGTTTATATCTAAGTATCCATTTTCTTTGGAGTGATCGTAAATATTTCTGAGTTTCAAATTTTATGGCATGTGACCATTGCAAGTAAACAGAACTGCAGCTGTCTTGTGCAGGTGTCTCCTGTGATCATGTGTAACCTACTGGTCCAGCAGTTCCTATTTATTTATTTGTGCATGGACATGAGTGTGTGGATGTGCACACATGTGCTGGTGATATGCATGTGTGACTATGTATGTAGAGAGCACGGCACATATGACTGTGTCATTCTCCAGACATGGTCCCCTTGCTTTTTGTGAGACAGGGTCTCTCATTGCCCTGGAACTCTCCATGAACCTATCTGTGGGTTAATGTGTTGATGAAGAGTCCTCATAATCTAATCACTTCTCAATGGCTAGCCCAGTAACTGGTGACCATGCCTTTAATATCTGAGCCTTTGTGGGCACTTTGTCCCTAAACTGTCACAGCACCTTTTTCTTAACTTTCAATTTTTTATCTTTTATTTCTCCTCTTTTTCCTTTATCTTCTTCTCTTCCCTACCTGACCCTCCCTCCCACACCCCCTTTGACTTTTGAGACCAGGTCTTGTCATATAGCTTGGGCTAGCATGGGACTTACCATGTTGCCCAGGCTGGTCTTAAACTCATAGCAATTCTCTTGTCTCAGTCTCTGCTATATAGGCATGAACTACACGCCAGGTTTCTTTTATTTTTAAGGAGCTTTTGGTACTAAGAGTGGTGCCATGCATTATTTTCTTATTTCCGGTCCCGAAGCAGGGCATATTCCATCTTCTTTTGTGAGAATCCCGGTGGCCTTGGGTGCTGCTGTCTGGATAGCGTTTATCAACTGAAGAAACCTTCCTATCCTTGGTTTGCTGAGGGCGTCTGTAGGTGGGCATTGTTTCTGTCACCTGCTGTCAATCAGGCATCCCTGTTATCCTGTTAATGTGATCTATTGACTCCTAAGAGGTGGGTCAACTTTCTACCTGTGGAGCTTTTACGTTCCCAGTTCAGTTTATTAATGGACACAGGACGACTGAAGATTGAGCTTGGGACCTGGTGACTTTTCTGGAATTGGTCTGCTCTTCCAGGTGGCCATGGGCATGAGGGTGTGAAGCTTTGTCAGGCTGTCATCTTCCCAGCCCCCACAGAACTTGCACTGATGTTTATATTTTATCCTGGGTACTGATGATTTTCGCAGCCTTGATGAAAGATTATCAATTTTATGGACTTCTGTTGAATGATAAGCTTTTTGTTTCATTGATTTTTTTCTTGTTGTCTCCCCTCCTTATACTGAGGACTGCATCTCCAAGATGAGGGGAGAGAACTCTTCTTCTCTCTTTTTTATTGGTTCTTGTGATGGTTGCCTTCTATTGTCTGCTTGACACATCCCGGAAGAGGCTGAAGAACTTTCAAGGTCAAACTGGCCTGTGGTAGGCTTGTCTGTAGGGAACTGTCTTGATTATTGACTATTGTCAGAAGGCCCAGCCCTTTGTGGGTGGAAGCATCCCTGGGAGGGCTGTATAAGAAAGCCAGGGGATGATGAGCCAGAGTGGGAAATAGTAAGCCTCATGCCTACACACTTCAAAGTTCAGTTTGTGTTTGACTTCCTGCCCTGACTTCCCCTGATGACCAGCTTATGACCCGTGAGATGAACTGATCCCTTTTCTACCTGTGTCCTGGCATTTTTGGTCCTGTTGTTTATCAAAGCAAAGGACACTCTGTCTTTTCCCCAAGCCTTCTGTGTTGGTGGAAGGCTCATCTCTTTGTTTCCAAGGCGAAACACTCCTCCCCAGTTTGCTTCAGTGTTCTGTGGAAACCTTGACTCTCTCTTTCATCTCTAATAACCCTTCATACATTAGTTACCCCTTCTTCCTACACTTCACAAAGCTCAGCCCAGCCCAGGACTCATGCACTACTCAACTATTTTCTGTTTCCCTCACCACCCATCGACCTTTCAGGCCAGAAGCAGCATGCCTGCCTCTACCCTCTTCTCACTCACTTGGTTTACCGTGGGTTCTCAGGACTCCTTCACTTCTGACTGTGTTTCCCAGCTGCTGCCTCCTGACACTAACGGCTCCCAGTCCCCACTCACACTAACTTTCTGGCTTTCTTTCTCCCCTCTGCTCCTGGCTTCTAGCCTGCCTGTTACCTGTGAGTCTCTGATCTTTGGCATCACCCTGTGACTGGCTTGTCCAGTCACTCGACGAGCAGATGCCCGATGGGTCACGTCTGTGTGTCAGGACCGACAGGCTGACTCTGGGCCAACTGCTGGTCTCTGGCTCAGCAATGCCAGCACAGGACAGTACTGTGGCTACCTGGATGCTGTGCCTAAGAAACGTGTTAGAGCCGCAAACACTCAGAGGAAAGTAAAACTCAATTCCCGGCTGGGTGTACTTCGGGCAGGAGTTATGATGTGCGCTGTTTTTATTAAAAGCAGCTAAGTAGATTGTTGAATGATTGATATTATAACTGAACTGTCATTTTTAAGGCCTATTAATACATTTAGTTTGAAGTTTCTTCTCAGTTTCTGAGTTACATTCATCTAAAATTCACCAAGGATTATCAGTCAGATGGCTTTCTATCTTTAAGAAACCAGAGAATGATGGGATTGATTCATAGAGGCCACTGGATTTATAGTAGCTGGGTTTTTAAGTTTTAAAGTTTTGCTATTTCTTTGTGGGAAGGAACATTCACAATTTTGCTGGCAGTTCACAAGCCCCAGTATGTAGAACCTACTCCAGGACTGGCTGTGTTACCAGGTGCTGTGGCACACACCTTTGATCCCAGCACTCTGGAGGCAGAGGTGGGCAGGTCTCTGGGAGGCTGAGGTCATACAGGTCTGCAGAGTGAGTTCAAGGCCAGCTGGAAGACACAGTGACCTTGTCCCTCCAGGAAAGACTTGGTGAGAGATTTACCTTCCTTTCCTGGTCAGGATGGTATAGGGATGTGCATCCCATCCTCCCTCTTGTTCTATCTTAGTGTGTGTTTTGAAAAACTAATTTATATGTCAAATAAGCACCATCACAGAGATGAACATAGCACATTGAACCATGACATGGGCCGTTATTGCCCTCCCTCCTCCCCCTCCCCCATCTCTAAGCTTCCCCACAGATGCCCACCATATGGAAGGCTGTGTTTACGACGTTTTCTCGATTTTCTTATTGGTCCACTGTGTGGCAGGTCGTGTGGTTTTCTGTTATTTCTTGTCCAGTGTTCACACGTCCATTCAGGATGTGTGACTCTTGTTCGCACCTCTGCTTTGACTCTAATTGAAGCTTATCTCAGGGAAAGGTATCTGAATTTGCTAAGAGTGTAACAAAGAAAGGTCAGACGTTTATTAAACAGCTAAGAATGCTTGACTTTGTCTCTGGGAATTTGGCTTAGCTTGGCCCACATTTACTCAGTATTATACCCTGTGAGGCACTAGGGATGGGGGGTGAATTGATACACATTCTTAAATCAAAGACTATATCCTCTTGACAGCCCGACAGCCTGGTTCATGCCCACTGTGGCTACAAACACTAAACTTCCTTTGTGTTGTTGAGGAAGAAGGGGGTGCTAAAGAAGAGTTCAGACAAGACTCCAGAGCCACCCCAAAACCAAGGATGGAAAATCATTAGGGAAGATGCTGCCAGCCTATGGGGATTTCAGGAAACACCCACAGCAAGAACAGCTGTCAGGGAAGCAAGGCACAAACATTCTCTGTGCATTCGCAAAGCTCTGAGCTTGTTGTGGGCCGAGAGGTGAGCAAGGCCAGGCTGAAGGGGGCCGTCTAGTACTTCCCTCAGTCCCCACATTGTTGAGGAGGTGGGGGAGCCATTTATGTGGAGCGAGGCTTCAAGCATATTGGTTCCTCATCAGGGTCACCCCCAGCCATGCAGAGGGTATGAGGGGGCTCTGTACGTGCAATTAGGAGAAACTCCGAAAGCCTGACAAACATGGGAAAATTAAAAGCATTTTAATGGTATTTTAAAATATTCCAACGGCATTCTAATAAATGTACCTACAAATGCAAAGCAGAAGAAAACAGGAAATAGTATAAAATCCTCCAGATTATCAGCACACAGCCAACTTCATGCCAACTTTTAACATCTGTGCGTCCCTTTCTGTCTGCCTCCTCCCTTCCCCTCCCCCTCCCATTTGTGTGCGTGAGTGTGTGTATGTGTGCGTGTGTGACAGACACAGCTTAGGTTCCAGAGCTCTTTCTATTATTGTCCCGCTAAGAAGTGTGTTCGTCTTCACATGTCAAACTTTGGGAAGGCATAAGTGGAAAGGGGTGCAGAGCGTCTGGAATCTGCCTGGGGCTCCACGGTTCTGACTGCCCTTTCGGCCACAATACTTCAGCAAACATGGCTCTCACAGTGGAAAGAGTTTATCCATGATTCCTTCTTGATTGTCATAGAGGCCAGGGATAAGATTTTTGATATGTCAACAACTCTGCTCTTTCCCATGGCTCCACTCTCTGAATATGATTCACAAGCCAATGGGTTAGCTTTTCAGAACAGTAGTAGTGCGACCGTTAAGTTATATGGCATGTGACCAGGCACAAAGTGCCTGCTCTTAGGTCAGATGTGTTGTGGGTAGGATTTGAGGTTGTCTGGATGGGGTTCACATGTGAATCAATAAACTGGGAAAGGCAGATTGGCATCGCTGGTGTGGGAGGGCAGGCCTCCAAACAACTGAAGACCTGGCTGGGCCTATGAGCCTGAAGAGACTGGATCAGTGATGCCCATGCCTCGGACCGAAAGCCTCTCTTGTCTTTGGCCTCAGATCCTAACTCTGGCTTTTCTTTGTTTTTTCGCCTGCCAGCTCACGGACTAGACTTCCATCCCTGGCCTTCCTGTCTCTCTAGCTTTCCCCCTGAGGACTCCACTATACAATAGCACCCAACAATTCACCTTGATGGACTCATCATGCACTTTAAGCAGACACCAAAATCATCACGTTGTTAGCAAGACCTCCACTCACTGGAAGGGAAACCTTCTACACATGGCTGATCTGTGGATGGGCCACAAGAATCCCAGGTTACCAGTATATATGTAGATGACACTAAGGGATCCCGGTGCCAAAAGGTCAGACATGAGGTTTAGACCTGCATGGGGACTAGAAGAGAAACATTCTTGATCATGAAAGTTTCTGTCTCCAGGCCCCCAGGCCAATGTACGGCATCTGAAGAGGACCAACAGTGGAGTTGCTATTGCAGTCTTGGTTTTTCTTTTCCAATTAAAGAGACTGGGAATGGGGACAAGAGGAAGAGTCTCCTCAGTAGCATGCAGCTGTTTAACATGAGCTGCTGGAGACGAAGCTGAGCAGCTGTGCACAGCTGTGTGTCTGGCGCAGCCCGATCCTCCTTGCTGTGCTGATGCCTCGGCTACCCACCTAGCTGTCTCACAGGCGCTCAGAGCACAGGCGAGGCACGCTTTCAGTCAAGATGGAATTCCCTCCTTGGCTCAAAGCTGAAAGACACGCTCCACCCAGCACTCTGCATGCAGAGCCTGGCAGGAGACAGAGCCACTCCACAGAAGAGTATAACCAGTCGACTTCAGTTGGCACGCAGATGGTTCTGTTAACCTCCCTTGACTTTGGCTGGGAACACACTTTCTCTTCAGTTTCCAAATTCATACATGCACACACATACACACACACACCCCGAATGCTATGAACATGTTAAAATCTCAGATCTACACCAACCTCACCTGCCCTACACAAGAGTACCAATTACTTTTCTCATTGCTGTACTCAAACACTTGATACAAAGCAACGAGGCTCACAGTTCAGAGGACACAGTCCCTTATGAAGGGCAAGCGTGGTGACAGAAGGGCATGGTGCTAAACAGGAAGTGGAGAAAAGGGAATTCCTGTGCTTAGATGTCTTGCTTTCTCCTTTCCCTCCTTTACCCAGTCTGGGATGCCAGGCCATGGGATGGTGCCACCCACATTCAGGGTAGTCTGTCTTCCCCAGCTAAATCTCTGGGAACTCCCTGGCAGACACACTCAGAGGTGTGCGTCACTAACGTCCCAGGTGTTTCCTACTGCAATCAAGCTGATGATGGAAATTATCCATCCCAGTGAGCGTGTGGGGGCTCCTGAGAGCGAGAACAGTCTTAAAGAGGGGCAGAGATCCTTGGGCTTTGCTTCTGGTATACATAGATGTAGTTTGAGTGAGAATGGTCCCCATAGGCTCATGTGTTTGAATACTTAATTTATAGTTAATGAACTGTTTAGGAAGGATGAGGAAGTGTGACCTTGTTGGGGGAAGTGTGTCATTGAGAGTGGGTTTGAGATTTTAGGAGACCATGCCAAGCCCGTGGTCTCTGTTTCTCCGTTTGCCTGCTGCCATGGAGCAGGATGTAAAGTTCTCAGCTACTGCTCTGGTGCCAGGCGTTTCTAGTTCCCACCATGACTGATCCCAGACTAACCCTCTGAAACTGTAAGCAAACCCCCAATCGAATGCTTTCTGTATTAAAAGTTGCCTTGGCCACGGAGTCTCTTCCCAGCAATAGAACAGTGGCTAAGACAGTAGACCTCTGTAGCGTGTGGCGTTAGCTTGCTTAGAGCCTGATTTTAGCTTCCTTGGTGCATGTGGTGATTTGAATACAAAGGCTTCCTTCCACAGGCCCTCCTATTAAAAGCGTGGTGCCCAGGTGGTGGCGTTGTTCTGGGAGATTCTAGAAACTTTAGAAGATGGATCTAAGCTGGAAGTAGTAGTTTGGTCACTGGGGAATGGGTCTGAGTGTTTTCCTCCTCCTCCTCTCCCTCTCTAGCCACAGCAATGCAGAAGTAGCTGAAAGAGTGACAAGCTGCACCATGCCCTCTGCTGTGGCTCTGACCTCTTATTTGCCTATAGTGTCTTCCTAATGTGTTGTCTGAGAAACAAAATTTTATAAACATAGGACTTTTTAAAGGAAAAAAAATCTCAAAAATCATCACTATCTATACCTCTACCTACCAACATATATACTACAGACTTAACGTAAATAGGTGCCGCCATTGGTAATATACAGCCCGGGTAGACATGTCTTTAAACTCACATTAAGAACATCCTCTAGTAAAAATACAATTGAGATGATATGGCCATTGGAATTGAATGTTTTGTTTTCTTGGTGTGTGTGTGTTCATGTGTACCCGCCTGCGTGTGAGCCTGTGTACATGTGCCTGTGTGTGAGCCTGTGTGCATGTGTGCGTGTGTGTGTGTGAGCCTGTGTGCATGTGAGCCTGTGTGCGTGTGCGTGTGTGAGAGCATGCAGATGGAGGTAAGAGATACCCTCAACTGTTGCCCTTCTTGTATCATCCGTTGTCTTTTCCAGATAGGGTCTCTCATTGGCCTGGACCATACCAATCATGCCACACTGGCTACCCCAACACCCAGGGTCCTCCCATCTCTGCCTCCCCAGTCTGGGAGTCTGGGTTACAATGCTTCTCATGCATCACACTTTTTTTTTTTTACATGGGTTCTGGGATTAGAACTCAGGTCCTCATGCTTGTATAGCAGAGGTTTTTATATTTAAGTTAATCAAAATTTTATGTTTTTCATGTTACCAAATTATTTAAAACTGATTAATTAGACTAGACAAAAACAAAACTCCGTATCCTCCTCTACATGGAAGTGTTTGGTTGAGTTCTTTGGGCAATCAGTGCAGACAGCTAGAATACTTTTTTTCAAAGATGAAAAAAATCATGCATCTTTAACCACAGCAATGGTGACAGTGCGTATCACTGCCTGCGTGTTCTAATTCCATGATTGCGTACATTTGCACAAATTATATAATAAGATGCAATTACGATAATTACAGAGGAATAGGCAACAATTGAAAAAAATTACAAATTGCCCCTAAAATAACACTAAGTGATAAGAAAATCATCAGACAAACCAATCCATGAAAAGAAAGTGTTTTAAGATGAAACCAAGAGCAAAACAACAAACATCCCGCGAGAATACCTTGACTGAGCAAACCACACCTCGCAAGCTCCAGCAGGACATAACCGGTTAAGGGTACCGCTTTTCTGTTAGAATGGGAGCGCTAGCATCTTGACTTTCCAAAGCATGTTATGACAAGAGAACCCCTCTCCTTGTGATCTTATTGTTATTTCAAAGACAAGAGGAAGGATAATTACTGCAGTCATAAAGCAGAGGCAGCTCCGCGGAATCTTAAGTAGGAGGAGCTGGTTCCACTGTGATTTTCTTGTCTTTTTCCCTGTAAGCAATGTCTCCAAATGCATATCACTTCTAAGGCTATATAGTCCGAGCACATTTGTCTAACCGTTTTCTTCTTAGGGAAATCATAGCCACAAGACAAATGACATGGCTCACACACTGGCCTCATCTTGTCCTGTATTGTATTTTCATCCCAATTTCTCACCTTGCCTTATATTTCAGACAAATGCCACTAATATAAGAATTGGGGCGTTTGTCTCTTTGGTTTCTTGTGCAGTTATTTTGTTGAATCTGCGGCCACATCTTGCAGACGGTGACAATGAGAAATTAACACGCTGGCAGACCGCGATTCTTCACAGGGGAACTCAGATCCCTCTTCGCTCTTCTTCATAACCCTCTCTGCTCCAAGCACTGAGCCGAGCTGTTTAGTTACTGTCTGTGTAAGATTCCGTGACGTGCCGGTGATGCCCGCTTTACAGATACGGAAACTGACGCTGCGAGCTGTGCCTGGCGAGAAGAGCCGAGGTTGCAAAGTACTTGGTCAGGATGTTTGACACCTAGCTCGCTTCTGGGGGCGCACGGGGGCTGTGAGGGTGCAAGGTGGGTGTGGCCACAGCTGAGATGTCTTACAGCTGGCTGCGACACACACACCAAAGATGAGAAGTTCTGAGAGGCCTGGGGGTTTACCACAAGAGCAGGGCAACACCAGGGCCTCTAGGGTAAGGCAAGATGCTCTATTCTATTACCTGGAAATGGAGCTTTAATAAACACTGGAAAGTGCTCCTCCAAAGGAAGGATGAATCAGATTCCTTGAGAGATGGAACTAATACGTAATTAGATTCGTGAATCTTAGCGTTCTCAGGGCAATGATGAATGCATCAAACCAGTGAGTCACCGATATGCATGACTGATGTAAACTCTGTTTGTTCATCAGTAGACAAAGTCATTAGCATTGGCTCTGGGTCAGTCACTGGACATGGCTTTGAGAATGTGGGAATAAGAGAAGGGGACAGAGACCTGCCTTTATGTTTTGGAGTGCACAAGCCTCCAAACAACATGATGGAGTTGGTGTCGTATGTGATGGGTAGGCAAGGAATGACAGAGGTGCACACGGGAAGAACTCTAGCCAGGAGGCCCAGAGAAAGGAAGGCCTGAGTGGATGCTGTGAGGTGCTCAGGTGCAGAGGAAAGGTAAGAACTAGAGTCTGGAGGCAGCCTGCTACAGCACAGGCTTGAGAGGACAGTGGGTTATGTTCAAGTGACCTTGATCCCACCTCGAGTTTGTGTCAGAACCTTAGTCCCAATCTTATGGCGTTAGGAGGAGCATGCGTGTGACAGGATTGGCGTCTTTATGAGAGAGGTTCGAGTAAGAGCCTCACCCGTCTGCCATGAAGGACTACAGTGACAAGAAAACCATCTCCCGGAAGTGGGCCCCTGCTACACACACAGTAGGTACTTTCATCTTGAAATTCTCATGGTTTAGACCTGAGAAAAGAACATTTCTGTTGTTGATGAGCTACCCGCTCAGGGGTGGTTTTTATAGTCACATCAGAACCCATGGAGAATGCTGCTTTATTGGCTTGCTTTTCCTGACTTGTTCAGTTTGATTTCTTACGTCATCTAGGACCACCCGCAGAGGCACCACTCACCATGGACTGGGGCCCTCCTGCATCATTTGTTAAGATGCCCCTCAGACTTCCCTATAAGCCACTCTGATGGACATATTTTCTCAAGTGAGAGTCCTCCTTCCCAAATGACTCTAGCATGTGTAAGGTTAAAAAAAAACTAGCCAGCTTACAGGGAAATTAGGAGAGATACTAGATATCAGATGGGTAACTGTGAGAGATACCACTATCATACAGGGGAGCTGGAGAGATGCCACTAACTGTCACACAGGAAAACCTGTAGAGATACCACTAACTGTCACACAGGAAAACCTGTAGAGATACCACTAACCGTCACACAGGAAAACCTGTAGAGATACCACTAACTGTCACACAGGGACACGTGTAGAGATACCACTGTCACACAGGAAAACCAGGGGAGATATCCAGACAGTTGTTTTGGGAAATCGACATAGTCAATGTCTATTCCTGTTGCCATGATCAATTACCCTGACAAAAGCAACATAAGGAAGGAAGGGTTTATTTTCCTCACAGCTCAAGATGTCAGAGCAGGGAAGTCAAGGCCACAGGAAGCTGAAGCATCCGGTCACATCTTATCCCACCCATAGTGAGGAAACAGGATGAATGTATGCTTGTACTCAACTTGCTTCCCACCCCAAATGTTCCCACTACAAATGTTTATCTCTATATCTATTTCTATATCTATGCCATGTGTGTGCAGGTGCCCATGCCAACCATAAGAGGGTCTTGAAGTAACCTAACCTTGGTGCCAGGAGCCAAACAGGAACTATTCTTATCAGCTGCATCATCTCTCTCTCCAGCCCCCGCTTCTTCCACTTCATACAGGCCAGGATTTTGTGCCCAGAACTGGTTTCACCTATAACTGATATGCATCTATCCATATCAGTTAGCATGATTAAGAAGTCCCCCACTGACATCCCCAGAGGCTGTCTCCCAAATGATACTAGATGCTGTCAAGGTGATAACGCTAACCATCTTGATGGGTGGAAAATAAACACAGGAAAGCATGACGGGAGGGTCCATTGGGTTGTAGAGAAGGCTGTTTCCCTTTGAGCATCATGGAACCTGTGGGGCATTCAAAGAGATTTGTGTAGTAAATGCTCGGACGCACAGATCTGTGGCTCAGGAGACTGACCCACGGTCAAGGTAGAGACAAATTCCTTGTGCGAATGTTTACATAAACAGCTCTGCAGAAAGCGTGAGAGGCGCTCCCTTTCCTCCACCTTAGAGAGCTATTCCCATTCCACCTGCCAATCAGAAGTGCTGCCTTGCCGTTCTTGCTGTGGCCACGCTCCACAATCAAACCTGATGGGACAGCACTCTCGTTAATGGAGGCACTCCTCCAAGACTCAACACTGAGTGGCATTCATCCGCTTCTGCCATCTTAGACAGACTTTCAGGAATAATTATCTGATCAGGAAGTTCAAAAGTTCAGCTATTATTTTAACTGCTTTTCTTAATTCACATTCTTCACTTCACGGAAGACAGGACCACTCCGTTTCTTCCCCTGGGGAGTGGCTCCTGAGCTCGGCTTCCATCAGGCGCCACTGAGAGGAACCCAGAGGGTGCCTTTCTTCTAGGTGCCCTTGGAAGTCCCACTCTGGGGAGCGGTGGGCTGATTTTCTCTCCACATTCTCCATCTTGAGAGTGCTTTTCATTAGCTTGCATTGACTACCCAGTAGACACCAACTTTATAAAACATTTCTATTTTACATCAGGTTGGGGATTTTTGCTGTTAGATAATTACTTAAAACCATTTTCTGCTCTGCAGTTAAATAGCAAAGGAGGACTTGTGGCTCTTTCTACCTCCAAGAGGAGAAGATGATGGATATGTTTAAAATGAGGACATTTTGCCAGCTTTTAAGCAGTGGGGTCATGCTAACTCTCTTCATGCCCAGGAAAACAAGGTGATTGGGCAAGGGTACAGTGGATGCTCTCTTTCTGAATCCCACCCCCAGCTAAACCCCCACTCCCTGATCTGCTAAGAAAGACTGCCACCAAAGCAGGGGCTGAAGCATCCCTCCTGCTCCTTGCCATTATTCATTAAGCAAACAGACGCATACCCTGTTATAATCTTTGCTTTCTGGACAATCCGTACACAGACCCTAGTTTACAAATGACTCGTATAATAGGCAGGTTTCTTTTTATGAAAACAAATCGGCAAAAAGAGCAGAGGTCTTGTCTTCATGAGTAAAGTTGTGGCTTAACAGATATCAAAGCACGGTTTTCTGTTCTGTGAAAGCACGGTTTCCCAGTCACCATTTAAGAAGTGAGAGTTAACCATTCTATTATTGTGTGTGTGTGTGTGTGTGTGTGTGTGTGTGTGTGTGTGTGTGTGCGTGCGCGTGCGCGCAGACATGCTCACGAGGGCCAGAGTGAAATCTTAGCTATTGTTTTCTCAGTCTTGGACTTTTCTTCAGTTTGTTTGAGACAGTGTCTCTCATTGGCCTGGAGCTTGCCAAATAGGTGGACCTGGTTGGCCAGAGAGCCTCTGGGTTCTGCCCATCCCTGCCTCCCTACTGCAGAAGGTATAGGTAGGTACAACCATGCCTGACTTAAATGAAAATCATTTGGGAAGGAGCTCAGCCCCTCACACTTGCAAGGCAGGAAACTTACTTCCCCAGCTCCGACAGAGGCTACACAAGGAAGAGGGTGGCTTCTGATTTAGATAAGGGTACATGGCAGAGAAGTAGCCTCGATCCCCTACCTCATTTGGACCCGGCCTTCTCTAATCCTTTCACCTTTCGGTGACAGAGTGGCCTGGCCACTGAGGCAAGGGTGACCACAGAATCACAAACCTGATGCCAAGAGAAACAGCTGGGGTGTTCAGTTCGAGATACTGAGGATGGAATGGCTGTGGGGAGGGGCTCTCTGCTTCCTGGTCCCTATGAGCATCTGCAGCTCTCAACTAGACAGAAAATAAAGACCTCACCATGATCAGTTTTAGCTTTTTTCCAGAACATAACATGGAGAAATGTGCACAGATAACATTGCAACGCTCTGGGTTTTCATAGACGGGCCTCTGTGTGAACGGACCAGATCAAAGGCCAAGACTCCGCCAGCATGGGCAGTCATGGCTCTTTTCCACTTACTCATCCACAGCCCCACACAGGGTAGCAGCTATCTACAAGTTCATTTAGACGACTTTGAATTTTTGACATACGTCCTTGTCGGCTTCTTCTCACGATCTCTTCGGTCAGCATTCATAGCAGGGGCTTTCGGGCTCCATTCCTCCTTGCTGCCTTATGGAATTCCATCTTGAGTGGACCACAGTTTGCTCGAGCGCTGCAGGATTTAGGGGCTAATCCAGGAACTGCTAAGACATTCTTGTATGATCTCTTTCAGGGAAGGAAGGACGCCTGTAGGGCAGCTGCCGCTGTCAATCTGACTGGCTTCTCCCATCTTCCAAGAGAATCTAACTGTATTCTCTCTGCAAACACGGGATGACTTCAGGGCCTGAGCAATAGGCCTCTGGGGTGCCCTTGGAACTGTTTCATTGATATTTAATTTCTACTGGGTGCAGCTCACCCGTTTAAAATGTACTGAGTAAGTTTTCTTAAATTTTAATTTTTTTATTTTTAGCAAATTCAGTGATAGATAAAAATGATACCATAGTAATTCTAGGACATTTTTAACATCTCAGAAAGAATTCCCTTGTCTTTAAGCTGTCGGTAGCCATCTGGCCACTCTGACCAGCCTTGAGTAAGCACCCACCACGGGATGCACCAGGAAAATTCTAGACAAATGGAGTTATGTAATGTATGGTCTTTCTGACTCTGGTTTAAAATTTTACCTTAAAAAATTCTAAATTATCTGCATGTACGTGCGGGGGCAGATGCTCAGAAGCGCAGAGGCAGGAAAGGCCTGCAGTTTTTGATCACCCTGGAGCTGGAGTTATAGCCAGTTGTCAGCCTCCTAATGGGGAAGCTGGGAGTTGAACTTGGGCCCTCTGAAAGAGCAGTGCTTGCTCTTAACCACCGTGCCATCTGCCTCCAGCCCATAATTATCTTTTTAATTCAGAATAATGGCCTCAAGAGTTCATGACATCTATTAGTATTTCAGCCCATTTTGTGATCAAATATCATTCAGTTGTATGACTTCATCCATCACAAGTGGATGACCGTACAAATGGCTCTAAGTGCTTTACAGTGTGTCTTCTTTATGCAATGTTATTAATTTATTTTTACACAATATGTCTCTCCTTTCTATTGTCTCCCAGATGCTCCCCACCTTCCTAACTACTCACCTTCATGTTCTCTATCTCTTTCTGTCCCCTCTCCCTCTAACAGAAAACAAAATATGAAATTAAAACAAAACCTCATTAAAACAACCAATAGCAAAATGAAACCAGAGGAAAAGAAAAAGACACACAAAAACATGGGGTCTGTTTGTGCTGGCCAGCTACTCGTGGGCAGGGGGCCACCTTGGAATGAGATTAATGTACCCAGCATCACTCCATTGGAGAAAATAAATTTCCCTGTCCCCAGCAGGTATCAACTGTGAGTAGCCTCTTGGTTAGGGATTGCAGTTTGTGTGCACTTCCCCTCCTGTGTGCTGGGCTTTTGTCTGGTTTGAGTCTGTGTAGCAGTGTGTGCTATCCACGTCTCTGTGTTCATCTGTGCATTCACCTTGTTGTGTCTGGAAGACGCTGTTTCCCTGAGGTAATCCTCCACCTCTGGCCCTCCCCATCTTCCTGCTTCCTCTTCTGCATGGACCTCTGAGCTTTGAGGGGAGGACTTTCGTACAGACTTCCTATTCAGGACTGAGTACTCCAGAGTCTCTCACTCTGCACACATCTCCAGTTGTGGGTTTCTCTTGATTCTCGCCTACTGTAAGAAGATGCTTCACCCAGGAGGGTTGAGCGAGGAACTGGTGATTGGGTATAGCAGTATTTTTTCCTAATGAGGTCCTTTCTCCAACTGATGCCTGGCGTAGAACTGCTAGTACATTGTGTATAACCATTTGAGGAACTGCAGACTTTAAAGCCACAGTACCACCTCTGCTTTGCCCTGTCTGAGAGCTAGGAATACATTTTTACACATTCTTGCTGATACCCATTTGAGGGGATGTAAGGTGATATCCTACTGTGGTGGCGAGAAACGTTCTGGTCATGAAGGATGTCAAGGATCTCGTCTGGCATTGATAGTCTACTTATAGATGCCCCTGGATGAATAGAATCCTTCTTCGCCCTTTTTCAAGTCTTGTCATTTCCAAGCATTGTTTATGTCATCTAGATGCAAGTTCCACACGAGACGTGAATGACTTAGAAATGTTCTCTTAGTCTCTGGCCTGACTCTTCATGTGATGGTGTCATCTGAATTATAAACGTTTTTAGTAGGACAAAAATGGCTTCATTCTTTCCTTTGTTCCTCGTCCTCTTGTTTGTTGTCGTATGTAAGACTCCTTTTCCAAGATCGCACAGATTATCCTCTAAAAGAAACCACTTTATACATTCATATTTACATGCATCTTGCATTTGCAACTTTGCTCTCTTTTGAGTTCATTTTGGTGTGTGGCATGACAGAGGGGGCAGTGACATGGTTTTACGTTAGGCATCCCGTCATCTCAGTACCGTTTGCTGACAAGAGGATTCACTCTTCACAGGATAGCCGTGACACCCTTCCTCAAGTCACGTGACGACAGATACAGCAACCTCATAGCATCTCCGTGACATGTGTCTGTCCTGATTTGAGTAACATGTCTTGATTACTGACGCTTTGGCAGCTGACACTAGTTTTAACATGTGAAACCCTCCCAAGTTTATTCTTTTTCAATACCATTTTTAATGAGGTCTAATCTCTTGCCTCCCGTGTGATATTTGATATCTGTCAGTTTGTATGGAGAAGCCAGAGGCTGTCCCAGTAGGTGCTGGATTGAATCTCTTAGCGATTCTGGAGAATGTTGCCTTCCTATGTGACTCCCCCAGCCATGAAACTTGACTGCTCTTGCTCCTCACTGACTTGGGTCTTCAGCTCCTTCAGTGGTGCTCTGAAGTTTTTATTATGTAAATTTCATCCTTCTTTGGTTTCACTCATTCTTAAATGTTTCATTTTTCCAGTATATTGTAAGTGGAATCTCTTCCCCCATTTTGTTTTTAGATCGATTGCTGCATATATAGAGAAATATGGTTGGGTTCTGTGCATTGGTCTTGGATCCAGCAACCTCATGGGGCTCATGTTCTGGTTCAGTAGAATTTAGTGTGTTCCTGGAGGCTACATGTGAAGGGTGTGTGCCCTTCCCTTTCGTTTTAAGAAAAATAGTCTCAAGAGATGGTCATCTCGGCACAGTAAATAAATGACATTAGCTTCCTGGGCTAGGGTGTCGGTGTCTCTGACACTCAGGGGATATCTTTAGAGTGACCAGGACAGAGGTTGGCCCACAGCCTCAGCTGGCCATTCCACTGCCCCGGGAAAACAAAGCAAAGCATGCAGAAGCTCCTGTTCAGAAGTAAACTCCACTTGGGAGCTCACACTCCTTGAACACACTCACGCCAAAACACTCATCCAAACTCAGGCAAGAAAGCAAAACTCGCATCAGGAGGCAGTATTCATAGTTCTAAAAGATAAATAGGATTTCAGTTGCTTCAGTCTGCAAAGTATTAAGAAACACGTGAGCTGTAAGACCAAGGCAGCCGAGCTCTTGCGAATGGAAAATTTACTCACAGCCTGCTTATCCAAAGGCCTCGAATTCCTGCAGCCTCCTCTCTTGGTTTACGTTATTAGCAGTTTCTGAATGTTTTGCAATTTGTCTTAGGGTTTCTCGGACACAGGGATGTAACGGAAGCGGTAAAGCGGTGTGTAGTGGCTAAGAATGGTGGGTCACCATGGACAGAAGTGAATGCTTCACCCCAAAGGGAGCTTTGCCCAACCCTTAACATCAACAGCCTGTAGAACGCTGGGTTGAAGGTGATCTCAGTGCTGCCCTCTGGTTGCAGGTATGGGGAGCAGGCACAGGCAGAGGGCAGTCTGGTTTGGGAGAAGTCCCCAGATGCTGTCCAGGGTGTCATGGCACGCAACTGACATGATGAACATGGAGGGAGCAAGAAGTGTTACATACACTCACCACCTTTTGTGACCTGGGGACAGTCTGTGGCCCCGTTGATGGGATGTGTGATTCTCCAGTTACATTTTCATCAGATACTGATGATTCATATACTATGAACACTATTCTGTCTCCTCAAACTCTGCGTTACAAAACACAACTTTTTCTCATTTGAGGCTACCGAGGGAGAAAACATGTACCTACCCGAGCCTTACACTGACATCTAAAGGAACTAGCACACACTAGCTATAAACATCATCTTGTTTGCTGGAGTGCGCTGTTCTGAGGAAAGAGTGTCCACAGGACACGCACAGTTTACTGTCTGGGCTACGTACTCAGTTCTCCACAAAGTACACATTAAGTCAGGGAAAACTTGTTGACACATATAACTATGATTTTTATCGTTGAGTAAGAAACGGGCATTGAAGAAAAGTCATTTTAACTCTCCAAGTGTGGAAGGAGGTTGAAATAATCATTTTCTCGTTTCTTCACTTTTGAAGCCTGAGCGGCTTTTTTCCTACTTTCATTTTGTTCACTTCGAGTCTGTCTCAAATGTGTTGACAAGAAATCATGGAAATTGGGAAATTTTAGGTAGAAATGATAAGTTGGGTTCTTTGCATTGCAGACTTGGTAAATGTTTTCTTTTGTAAAAGTATATTTTGATTCTGGGATATTGAGAAATAAACATTTCCTACATGCTCTGACCTGATTGACCTTTAGTAGGGGGTAACCTGGAGATACTTTGTAGCATTTGAAAGAATTTGGAGTAATTGCTAGAATGTCACTCCTGACAATGGCTGTTGGAGGATGACGTCATCAAGACGTGACCTCAATTAGTGCAACAGGCGCCCATGGAGTTCACGAGGAGGCCCACTGGGGCACAGCTGGGTACAAAGTCTCCTCACTTGTGTCTCCTTGTGTGCTCTGAACTCCCATGTCACCAGGTGTCATTTCCTGCACTCGGCTGACTTTTGTCAACCACTCCAGGCAGGAAGATCCTTAGGAGCCAAAACACTGCTGCTGCAGGGCTGGGGCCACATGGGGGAAGTGCAAAAAGTCTCGTTCAGGCATCTCTGAACTGCCTCTGGGAAGTGCAGAACGTGTTGTGATCGTTCAGTTTCTGTTTAAGCTTCTCGGAAAGTGCCGAGCAAGACTCCAGCCATCCGGCCTCTCCTACCGAGGTTTTCCAGACAGCATTGCCTTGAACCCATTTCAGAGTTAAAGGAAAACCTCAAAGACTACTGTCTGGGAGTGGGACTGTGGTCACAGTTCAGGGTTTGAGGAAAAGCTGGATGGGAGCTGCATGCATTGTGTGTGACTGGCACCTCCTAAGCTGTGGGGTGCTCGGTTCCACAGTCCTTTCTGATTACAAACTCCGAGCACTTCAGCGCTCCCAAGGGCTCGGTACTGTTCCTTCCCAAAGGATGTAAGGGAAACCAAGTGTCAAAACCAACTAGGCATATTGGCTAAAGCTATAGGCCGTGGGTGAAGATCTAACCTAGTCTGGTCTGTCTCCAGAGCCAGCCAGTGCTCTTAGACATCACACCGAAATCCTCCTCATCTGGTTCTGACTCCGTCGGTTCTGAGAGAGCATCTCAGGGTGCCACTCAGGTCTGACTTTGACTAAATATTCTAGCCTTGGCCTCCTGAATGCCGGTGACTGGTGTGTGTCCTTGGTTGGGCTGATGCCTGCTGCTGCTAGCTTTTAATTAAAACAGTTTTATTTATTATTTATTGTTATTTAGTGTGTGTATTTGTGTTTAATGTATGAAGGCTGAAGGTCAACACTGAATGAACACTGTTCTCTCCCATCTTATGTTTTGAGGCAGGTTTTCTCCCTGAACCTACAGCTGCAGTTTTGGAAAGGCTGATTGGGAGCTGGCTGCGGGCTGGCTGGACAGCTATTCCCAGAGATCCACCTGTCTTTGCCCACCCAGCACTGAGTTCGCAGATGCACACCTGAACACTTGGATTTGTTCTTTATGCAGGTGCTGGGAATCTGAACTAATGTCCCCGGGCTTGCACAGGATTTTCCCACTGAGCGATCCCCAGCCACTCTGTCTCAGTTCATCTCTTCCAGTCTGTCTTCTGTAGCACATCTGCTTTGTACCAGGACACAGCCTCAGTCCTTTGTGAAGCTGGATTCTCTTTCTTTCTGTTTCCTTCTCTGCCTTCCCTTCCTCCCATTAACAGTGTTTCACTAAACTCTTCCCCAGGCTAAGCTGTCTTCTGAGCACAGGGCCTCTAAAGAAACGCCATCCCGAGGGTAGACTACATCTTCTTTTCCATTGTGAGATTTCTTACGCCTGCCAAAAGTCCAGGTGTAAATTAAGGAGTGAATGCATAAATGATATTTAGAATGCAAACCCTGCTGTCTAGGAACCTCGCATGCTTTGGGCTACGGTGATAAATCTGCACGCCCCAGCACAGGGTGTTTGCTGTCGAGAACAAACAGGTTATGGTGAGCAAGGGACACACTTTAATTCATTCTGGGGGGCTGCCTAGGAAGCAGCTAGAGGCTCTCACTACCAAACTGCACATTTAATCCCTCTCCTTTCTTTGCAAAACTGCACAGACTGAGGTGCAAAAACTTAACAAGAGTGATTTGATTATATGTGCCTGCTTACCGTGTTGACTTTATGGTTTGATTATATGTACCTGCTTACTGTGTTTACTTTATGCTGGTTCCTTTGTTACCTAAAGAACTGTTTCCTACACTGGCTCTGTGTGAGCCACAGGTGACATCCCTTCTGGAGAAACATAGGCAGTGTGTGCCCCTCGTCAGAGGGCTTCTGGGTACCAGCCATGCTCCCAAGCTTAACTGAAGAGTGACATTATTTTGGATAGAATATTTCCAGATCATCTTAGGGCTGGGGAAAATGGCTGGATCGGCAGCAGGCTTGCTGCACAGTCATGAGGACTTGAGTTCGGTCCTCACAGTGGATGTGAAAGCGCTGGGCACACCTGTGCACACTTGCAGTGCTAGTGCTGGGTGTGGGTGCTCAGTAGCCAGGCAGCTGAGCCTATTCTATGGGTTCCAGGACATTGAGAGGCCCCATGTCAGAAATAAGGTGACAGGGCTGGGACTGTGACTCAGAGGTTAAGAGCACTTGCTTCTTTTCCAGAGGACCTGATTTGGTTCCTGACATTAGTGGCTCATGACCACCTGTAACCCTCGCTCCAGGAGACCGGACACCTCCAGTCTGCACGCATACCTGTACTCCCGTGTACATACACACACACACACACACACACACACACACACACACACACACACAGCAATAAGAATAAAATTAAAATATAATAAGGTTGACTTCTGGCCTTCACACACACTCAGACACACAACACACAGTCACACATATGCACAATACATACTTGTGCACCCACAGACATGCATGCTCACATTGTCTGTCTGTCATCCCAAATCAAAAGTCTGAGATGCGCTTTTCTTCCGTTCCTATTCAAAACACACAGAGATGACACCAGACTCCAGATTTAGCCTCACTGACTGCAGGGAATGGAGAACATCTTCCCGAGTAAACGGAACGTCTAACTAAGGTGAAAAACAGTCCCAAATATGGCTCTTTCTGTCTAACATCTACCTTCAGGTGTTGCTACTTACTGCAAAATGCTATCTTTGAACAACCACATCAAAACCAAAGCGGCCCCAAGCAACACGGGAGCAACGGAAGCGATAGACTGTTTCTGTCCGTAGTAACACTCCCGTGGGAGCTGTTGTTTGTGAGACTCACGCTGGTTGTGAGATCAAGGTTCTTACAAACGTGATCTTGGAGGGGCGTGAGGAATTTTACAACCTTTCCACTACTTACTCAACAGTGCACAAACTATTCTTAGTCTGTGGAAAACAAAACAAAATGCTTCTCCTCCTCAGGGTAAAGCGTCTGCAGTTTGGAAACGACAGCCTCTTGTTGTTCCCACAATAACAGGTGTGTGTCAGCCTCATGACCCCGGGTAGAGTTGATGAGATACATGCCTCAGTCACCCTATTTCTAACTCCCTCCCTGCTTTTCTGTCTGCATTATGTCTCCGAGTTGCTTTTGAAGAGAGTGCTAAGACAGTGAAGTAAAGGAGGGAGAGCTTTTAAACACACAGTGCCGGAAAACTGGACAGGTGCACACAAAAGACTATGTGGAAACCCCACGCTTATCATATACACAGCTAACCCCAAACAGATCATTGGCCTCACTTAACTCTTAGGAGGCTAAAACCATAAAACTATAAAATGTGGTCATTTTCTTTATAATATTAGATTAAGTGATAGTTCTTAAATCTAGCACTAAAAGTGTCAGTGAGAAATGAAAATATAGATCAATTATCATTATAACTAAAAACTTGGTAATCCAAAAGATACCAAGAATGGAAAGTACAATGTAGGGACAGGAGAAAATAATTTGCAAGTCGTATGACTTCTATGGGACTCATATCCAGGATATAGAAAGATTTATAACTCGGCAACAGAAACACAAGTCACTCAGGGGCTGCAGCGATGGCTCGGTAGTGAAGAGGGCTTCTGTGCAGTCACGAGCACTGAGCGTGGGCCCCAGCACCGCGCTGTCTGACACATGCCTACCATCCCAGATGCAGGAGGATACGTGGAGCTTGCTGGCTTTCAGCTTAGATGAGGAAGCAAGAATTCCAGTCTCAGTGGAACAGGTGGGGAGTGATAAAGGAAGAACCGGGTGCCCATTTCTGGCCTCTGTGTACACAGCATGTGAACATGACCACACACACACACACACACACATATACACATACACATATACATACACAAATAAGGAAATTTTTAAAATGCAAGTAATCTAATGAAAAAATGTACAAAGGGATCTGAATAAATATTCCTTCAGCGAAGATACCGAAATGGCCAATGTGCATATAACAGACGTTCAGTAATATTGTACATCATAAAAATTCAAACTGAGTCAGAATAAGGGTTGGAGAGATGGCTCAGTGGGTACGAGTACCCACTGCTCAAGCACAAGGACCTGAGTTTAAATCCTAAGCACTGACATAAAAAGCAAGGCGTGGTCACGTGAGTCTGGAGATGTGGGAAGCAGAGACGAGAGGGTCTCTGCGGTGTTCTGGCCGCTGGCCTAGACACCCTGTCTCAAGGGAATAACGTGGAGAGTGTTAGAGCTTGACACCTCGCATCCTCCTCTGGTTTTAAGACTTAAGACAATGAAGTCCACAGCTAAAAACATAATATTTATATAATCAGGAGACGCTGTGAAAAACTATCAAGGCAATTTGAATTAATGTCTAGAAATGATGAACAGGATTATTAAAACCCCTAGGGATAAATGTGTTTAGCAGATAAATGTGTTTAGTGGACTAGACACAGCTGAGCAGCAAGCTGAAAGAACTCTTGGAAGGAAGGGCTCAGATTGGGGTGTAGTGAGACGAAGCCCTGTAAGCCTGCTTGGCTTCCTAGAACTCATAACTCGACAATTAAAGATGAAGTAACGAGATGGCTCACCAGTAACTGCACTAAACTCCTGTCAGATTGACATCCGCGTTCACCAGAGTTAAAGTGCTCAGGTATGAATTACCTGGAAGAGGACTGAGCCATTTATTAACTGACATGGACGTCATGGTTTGGATCTAAAAGTGTCCCCCAAAACTCCCGCTGCGAAAGCCCCGCTTGTGTACCGTGACACTCAGAGGACTTCCGGGACAGCATTGGATAGCGCAGGCTCTGACCTCATTCACGCACTAATCCACCCGTGGCGGGCTCACAAGTGGAGCAGAATGAAGTGGTGGGAAGGTGGGAGGCAGAGCCTGGTGGGAGGAAGCATGACTCTGGAGTTGCACCTTGAAGGATTACATCCTTTTCCTGAGTTCCTCCCCTCCCCTCCCCTTCTCTGCTCCTTGGTTGCTGTGAGGTGTGAGGCTCACAATCTGGAATCTAAAAATGTTGAACTGTGTGTAGTACGTGTGCGGGGGGGGGGGGGACGCATTCAGCGAAGGCTGAGGTGATGAGGGAGGAGGGAGACGTGTTGGTGAAAGTTGCACGGTTTCTGCTGGGCTCACCTGTAATTCAGCACTGGGGAAGTAGAGAGCTGGAGGATGAGAAGGAGTTGAAGGTCACCCTCAGCTACACAGTGAATTCCAGGACAGCCTGGGCTACATAAGACCCACACATAGGCGCACAGCATCCCCTAGGAAGAGCACATTCGAGAGATCTGCCGCTGAACAGGGTAATGCTGGTTAAAATGACATCGTGTACTTGAAAATTGATTTCAGAGTGGATTTTATGGGTTCTGACCTCAAAAGTGTTGACTATGTGAGGTACTATATAGATTTTAGTTCTTCTGTGTCATCTACAGATATTGAAACACTGTGGTATTCATGATCAATACATATAATTTTTATTTCATTATTTAAAAATAAAAATTCTAAGAGATAATTGGGTATACACATTCAAACTTCAAGAATATGATTTAAAAACAGAAAAGTGTGCTGGCCAGAGGTTGCTGCCAGGTGTCTGTCTCTATTGCCCAGGTCTCTCTCTGAACCTGATGCTCACTGTTTTCAAAAGACTTGTTGGCCATTGAGCCCCTGGCATCTGCCTGTCTGCACCCCCACAGCTCTGGGGTTACAGCTGCATGTCACTGCCCTGTCGTTTTGAAATGTGGGTGCCAAGATCAGAATGTGGGGCCTAGCGCTTGAGCGTTAAGTGCTCTACCCAGCTGCCCACCTCCCCAGCCCTCCGCTCTTCCTTTCTCTGGTTGCTTCTATTGGGCATATTGCCAGACAGCAAGAAAAACAGCTAAGGTGGTTGTTTAATGCAAAAACCCCAAAAACGATAAAAACAGACTTTTGACAAGGGACACCCCCACATTTAAGTAGTACATTACTCGTTTTTCTCTCATGAAACTTTGATTACTAATCAAAGGGATAAGGGTGGGAGAGTTATTCTGATCAAAGCCAGCAGTTGGATAGGTCAGACGAAACCTTTAAAGTCAAAATCCTTACCGAAGAAGGATATAATTATTGGGGAATAAAAGCAATTAGAACATTTGTAGCTCTCTATTTAAACTTCCGTGTGGGCTTTTCAAAAAAAAAAAAAAAGGGGGGGTAACCTCGACATGCATGGGAAAAACAAAGAGAAACTGACAACTGCAGGATATAAAAATTTATCCCAAAACCCAAAGCCAAGGGCTGAAGACATAGTTACGTGGTGGACGCTGGCTTCACAGTCACAGGCCTTGGGTGCGGTCACCAGCACTGAAAAGGGGGAAAATGCAACCGCTGACTACAAGACGCCTCGAAGACTAATATGTGCAAAAACAAAGGACAAGCTCATCCCCACCTTAGATCACATCACAAGCAGCGTGTCAGCACTGTGATCTCAGCACTTGGGAGGCAGAGGCAAGCTCCAGTACCATGACCTAGGAGAATTGTGAGTCAGTGGGCTGCACAGAGACTTACCACCAAACCAGATGAATTGTATTAGTGCTTAGAGATGAATTCAATGTAAAATAATGCAGAAATAAATTAACATGGTGTCATTATTTATCTCAAAGAGGTGGGACTTGGACTTTTTCCCATTTTCCCCTACATTTTAAAAATGTTTGTTTGCTATTTAGATGGAGAAAAACAAGGCAGGAGTCAGTTTCTTGGACTTCTTATTTCTCTTCTTCTTGTACATGTCCTCGGTGATGAAGATCAGAGGCAGAGGTGCCATGTGGCATTGAGACGGGAGCAAAGGAAAGAGGGAAAAGACGGAAGTGAAAGGAGAGGGGTGGGAACACGGACTTGCCGGGCAGCGTCACTCAAATGGTGGACACATCCGAGGACCCACCAGGACAGGGCCGGATGAACAGGGTGTGCTGCAGCCAAACGTCGGCTGCTCGTCTGTGGACGGCACAGAGGTGTAATGTATTCCACAACAGTCTGCGCTCCGCCAGGGCGAGCAAGGGTCTCTCAAAGGCTTTGTGGAAGAGGGTGGTACTCTCTCTTTCCTCCCACCTATGGCCACGTAAAGGCAGAGCCTCCTTATGTGATACGTATTGGGAGGTTCCACATATATGGATTATTGAGACTAGGCCAATTCATGGAGACAGAAAGCAGCATTGAGGGTTCTGGGCGCAGGGGAGGGAAGGAAGGGTCCTATTACTTCATTGTCTATAGAGCCTGCGTTGGGTGATGGAAACTATGGTACTAAGTAGCTGCACTCTCTGCTCAATACAGCACATACAGACACTGCCAGAGAAGTCTATAGGTAAATGACAGGGTTTGTGGATGCTATTACATATATCACACAGGAAAAGCCCTCCCAAAGGAAAATGGAAAGGATTGAGTAATTCTTTAATCCAGAGAGTGAAGAAGGGCCAGGCAAGCAGAAGGCCTGCTGCAATGAAGACACACTCCGCAAGTCCCAGACTAGGGTGGCTGTCCTTTGCCGCTCTGCTGGTGTGGGACAGGTGGCCCCAGGCTAGGCCATCCTCTGCCACTCTGCCTGTGTGGATGGGTGACCCCAGGCTAGGCCATCCTCTGCCTCTCTGCTGGTGTGGGACAGGTGGCCCCAGGCTAGGCCATCCTCTGCCACTCTGCCTGTGTGGACGGGTGACCCCAGGGGCTCTAAGGGCATACTCTGTCCATGGCCTGGAGAGCACTCGTTCTGAGACTGTGCCACGTAAAGATATAATTACTAGGCTATAAGCAATGCGGAAATTACAAATTCCTGTTCAGTGAAAGCTCTGTCTAGGAAAGCAAGTGTTGTCAAGCACTCTGCCCTGCATGTGGATGGCTGCTCTGAGTTATATTTATGGAACAGACTGAACTGTCAAGCTGAAACCGGGGACAAACAGGAGGCTGTGTGTGTGTGAACAGCCACACACCCACCCCTCAGCCCCTTTTCTCCAGCAGTGTTCTGGAAGAGCCTCATGAGGCTTCCTCTAGCGATACCCCCACAGCAGTTTCCCATTACCTACTGGGATTTGAAGGAAAATGCCAAACGGGATGAAAAGATTACTGGGAATATTTTATGAAATCTAAATTTATCTTCAGTTGGGAGAATGGGTGGGGTGAGAGGCAGGCAGGAAACACAACCTCCTCTGTAAAGAGCCTACAGGTTGACAGGATGGGGGAGTGGCCAAGGATGCAGACACCTTCGGGGCAGCAAAGTGGGAACTTCAGCTTAAACATCAGGACCAGTAACTAACTAGTCCAAGTGAACTGGAATATATTTTTAGTGTTAACCTAGCGAATGAATTATGTTCATTTAGTACCTTCCCTGGTACCAGGATCACTTCATGCTGGCAAAGCATCACTAGACCCCACCTAGTCCACAAAGATGGGTGAAATATTGAAGCCCCTCTCAACACCGCCGACACACATCTCGATAGGTATGAAGACTCCCATAAGGAAATGCATGATGAATTTAATTCACAGGTACGGCTTAGTCTCTCCTTTGCTTCTGCCACACTGTCAAGCACCCACATTGACTGCAAGGAAGGGAGCGATGCTCATTTCTCCAAAGTCAGCACCCGGTCTCTCTTTCCTTGTTGACGCTTCCCAACAGAAGGCACTCTGTGCACACAAACATGGTCCACAGGCAAGATATGAGCGAGCGGCAGCTGAGTTCGGGTGTTCCTAGGTTGGCACAGAAAGCCAGAGATACGTGGAGGAGCACCTGGCTCCATTCCTCCCTTGAGACCGTGCAAAGCTTTTAAAGTTGTGTGGACTCATTAGAACAGTCCTTTAGGGACTGCTGAGAGAGTTTAGCGCTAATAGCACTGGTTGTTCTTCCAAACTACTCAGGTTTGTTTTCCAGCGCCCACATGGCAGCTCAGAACTGTCAAAAACTCCAGTTCCAAGGGATCCATACTCTCTTCTGCCTTGTAGGGCACCAGGCATGCATGTGGTACACAGACATCTGTGCAGACAAAACACCCATGCTCATTAAACTAAATGAGGAAATAAATAAACGGTCTTTTCCCCTGGACACAGTGGTGCCCACTTGCAATCCCGGTGCTCTCAAGGCGGACACAGGAAGATTGCAAGTTTAAGGATGGCCTGGGCTACCTGGCGAGACTCGGTCTTTCCAAAGAAAAGAGGACAGGAGTGGGTTGTGTACAAGATGAGGGGTGTGATGAGCATCCGGGTAGCATGTGGAGCCCCTCTCCATAGTTACAAATGGTCTCCGACGTGCAGACTATGCAGAGCTGAGGGTGTAGCACCCCCAGGAACCTGGGGGCTCACTGTAGACCACAGTCACTGTGCCGCTCATTCCGAGGCAGAGCCTCCTGGACTCAGTGATTCTTTAGCCTGTTGTTCCTGTGTTATCTAACTGGATATTGGGTTGTGTTCAGATGTAATAACGGCAAGCAATTGTGACTCCCCCCCCCCCCAGATGACTCAGAACTTAGGCCAAGACATGCTTATTGGCGTTTCTAGAGACCGATTAGCATGTTCTGACCGCATGACTGCAGAGCATCCCTGCCTACAGGAAAGGAGCGAGCACTGTTTCCATGTTGGTCCTGTGTCTAATTATCATCACCTTGCCAGTGTCATGGTGGTAGGCCTTACAAACGTCTTGCCTGCTATGGTTTGACTGTCGAACGCTCCTTACCAGCCCCTGTATTTAAAGTTAAGGCCTCCTTAGGAGGTGAGCCACTGGGAGGGGGGCCTTGAGGCTGATAGCCCAGCTCCATTTTCCTCAGGTTTCTGCCCCCCAGTTCTGCTGAGGTGTATGGAAGGTCAGGAGTCCCAGGCCCAGCTCCCACTTCCTTGAATCCCTTTACTGCCTTGCTTCCCCCTCCATGATGACCTATGGCAAAAATCATGAGCCAAAATAAATGCTTCCTCCTCAGACTAAGTCAGGTTGTTTGGCCCCCAATGACAAAAGTAACCACTGCACCCCTTGAGGTATTAGATGCCCTTATAACAGAGTCCTCCCAACCTTCCCTCCCACCTTCCCAGCCACCCCCACACAGGTCCATGCCTTACAGGGGGTTGCTCCTTGTCTCCTTTGTTCAGCTGTAGGAGGGCACAGCGAACACTAGTCCCCTTTCAGGATGCAGCCTTTGTCAGATACCCAATGCCAAGCTTGAAGCTTGAGCTCTCTCCCTGCACAGTTGTGAAGAATGTTCTCTGTAAACATGCAGGATCTGGGGCTCTATTGGAGCAGCACAGAGTGACTACCATCCTGCCATGTTCGCAGGCTCGTGGGGCCAGTTATCGCTCTCTGACACCCATTTCTGACTTTTAGAATTAGTAATTCATCACACAGTAAGCCTCCACCAAACTATGCAGAGCTCTGGAGCCCGGGCATGCCTCACTGGGTGGAGATTTGTGGCCGTGACAGCTCCAGGGCTGAGCGTCTCTAAGTGTGGCAATGGCTGGAGCGATAGGAATGGGGGTCCCCACCATCCCCATGCCCCTTTCTGTGTTCTAGAACACAGAGATAATTACCTTGTGCATTCCTTGTTCAAAACTTGTACCCGTGGAATGAAAACAAAATGATGGCTTTATGAGTTTTGGTGTGGATGGGAGCTTCAGGTACCTTGAGACACCTTGCGTATATCCCTACGGCAGCCTGGCAGGTGCAAATTGCTGAGTAACTCCAAATATGGGTCCCATAAACCTGCCATTCATTTAGATGTACAGTATGCGTTTCTGTTTCCAATCAAATGCGGTTGGAGAAAATTAAGATCCAGGCTTGCTCTTGACAAATTTTACATTACTTTATGGCCAATTTCCTTCTGATGCAATGGGAATGGAAGCTTCCCTTCCCTTAGATGTTGTTAACGAAGGTGATTTCAAAGAATGGTAATTGTGTTCTCTATAGCGAAATGGGAAACGAGAGGAGGGGAAACCACCCTTGACTAAGCTAGGCCTACACCTGGTAAGATGTACTATGTGATGAAGCCCTCCCCAGACAAGAGTGCAGTCTGCCTACCCCCTGGAGAGCTGTAGGCACTGTAAGGGTCCTCAGAGCACCTCTATCCCAGATCCTGCTGGCTGTGCTACAGGGGGACAGTTTCATGCCCGCTTTCACCAGCACGCACTGTGGTGTCTCTACCAACAGCTTGTTTCTGCCCTCACCAGAACATCGCTGCTTCCTGTTTTTTGCACAAGTAGGCATGTGGCATTAAGATGCACAGCAAGATTTGAAATTAGACGAAGTTGAGCTGCCATCTGGGATCATCCCGGGACTCACTCTGCAGCCCTTGAACCACAAACCTTCTGCTGTATTCTGACTGAGCACTCTGGCGGCAAGCTTAGAATACTGTCACAGGCAGAAGCCTGTGTTGTCCTCATCCTCTGGCTGCCAATGTCACTGACTCTGATCATAGTACTAGTTTGCTAGTTTGAACAACAGTCCCCTTTCCTGTAACCAAGAACTACTTTAATCATGTTTACTGATTCTAGAATGATGCAGCAGAAACATGCTGAGGTAAATTGTGTCTCTATTTTACAACTGATTTCAGGATAAATGCAATCCCTGGAGCATGCTCAGTTTCCTATCTAAACCTCCATAAGGCCTTGATATCTATTTCTCTGCTTTTACCGATGGATGTAAATTTCACAGAGTTGGGGGTTATTGCTTTACTTGTCATTTGCTGCCTCCTGCCACCCCTTCCCCATGTTAGGTACAAGGTAGGCCCATGCATACAACAAACTAAGGAATGAATGCATATTGGTTAACCACTCATCAGACTTAAGCTAGAAGTTATAAGAGCTCATTGCAAAAGAACTGGACATGCTCTCTTGCTTTGACATCTGGTCTACCATTCTGGAAGGTTCATTAATTGAAGTCTGTCTTCAAGAGACGTAGAAATTAAGGCTAGGTATGTGCAGTTGTACAGACCCCACTTATCATCTTTGTCCATTCTTACGATTAATGTGCTTATTAGCTGGATTTATTTGAATATCTTCATAACATGTATAATCACCTATCAGTATGGTGATTTCTCAGAAAATTAGAAAACAACCTTCCTCAAGACCCAGTAATACCACTTTTGGGTATATACCCAAAGAATGCTCAATTGTACCACAAGGACATGTGCTCAGCTATGTTCATAGCAGCATTGTTTGTCTTTGCCAGAACCTGGAAACAACCTAAATGCCCCTTGACCAAAGAATAGATAAAGAAAATGTGGTACAGTTACACAATGGAGTACTACACCGCAGAAAAATTAATGACATCTTGTAATTCAGGATCTAGAAAACATCATATTGAGTGAGGTAACCAAGACGCAGAAAGACAAATATTATATGTACTCACTCATAAGTGGCTTTTAGACATAAAGCAAAGAAAACCAGCCTACAACTCACAATCCCAGAGAACCTAGACAACAATGAGGGCACTAAGAGAGATAAACATGGATCTAATCTATATGGGAAGTAGAAAATGACAAGATTTCCTGAGTAAATTGGGAGCATGGGGACCATGGGAGAGGGTTGAAAGGGAGGGGAGAGGCAGGTTAGGGGAGCAGAGAAAAATGTAGAGCTCAATAATATCATAAAAAATATGTATAATCACAGCCAGCCTCTGTCTACCTAGTACTCAACAAGGATTTCCTGAGATTTGATGCCTACAAAACATAATATCACTAAATTATGTACAAGAAGGTAGATGAGACTGGGAGACATGTAAGGAAACCATTGGAGATACCATGGGATCTGAAAGTGCACACAGCTACAAAGAATAGCTTATCCTCACTGAGGTATGATGCTAATACGGCCATGCAGAGTGGAAGCACATTTTTGTCAACAACAAACTGTGTATACAGGGGTGGTCCCAGAAGATAATACGGCCAGGGCACTGTCTTGTTTGGTACACGCACACTCTGTGATGTGTGAAGAACATCAGAACTCTCAGGGCCAAGCGCTACTGGGCGGGGGTTGGTCTCTTGTCTCCTTCCCCTCTTATGCTTACTGCATAGCAGGTGCTCCTCGTGAATGTGATGACTGATGTGGGCAGTCTGGAAGAGTATCTCCTTCCTCAGCATGCGGGTTCTATCTGGGGTTTAGATAAGGAGGCTGAGGCTGGGTCGTAATGAACAAGTAGGTCTGTGTCCGGCAACATGAGAGAAGAATATTTCCTTTTAAGATAAGTTTTTCTTTGCATCACTTGTATGTGCCTGTATGTGGTCACGTGTACCTGAGTGCAATTGCCGACTGAGAGAAGAAGAGGCAGTCTAATCCTCTGGAGCTGTTGTGAGTCACCTGGTGTGGATGCAGGGGACTGAACTTGAGTCTTTGCTAGAGTAGTGGCTGCTTTAATTTTGAGTCATCTCCTGCCCCTGGAAGGGTGTTTTCTGTGGAAGGAACAGCAGGGACATGTGGATGAGCAACACAGGCGCCCAGAGTGTGTGGAGCCTGGGCCCAGGAGAGCTGCCAGGGCCGAAGCTGGGCACACACAGGCAGTCCCTCTAAGCTATGGGCCAGCATTGCAATGGAAGCTTGCAAGAAACATAAGTCAGTCTGTAAGAAGATACGCAGTAATAGTCAGCTGAGATGTCCCATATGTGCAATTCATTTTCAGAATATGCTTCTTATAAGAAATAATTGTTTAACTCTGCACTTAAGGCCGAGAACTCTCAGCGTCTGCCTGGATCTGAGACACTGCAGATAGCACCATAGCCACAAAGAGAGAAAATAATAATAATAATAAAGTTTTCTTTTCATGCCGAGCTACAGAAACTGTCAAGGTTAATTCTCTCCCTTATAGTTCTAAAAGAGTCTCTTTCCTGCCTGGAGTAATTCAGAGGAGGTATTCCTTCTCCGAGGGGAGGGGAGGCCGAGGGCTTTGCAGAGGGACGGTCCTTCGAACTCATGGTTGCCTGAGTCTCTAGATGGCACGTCTTCCCCGGGCTGTAGCACTGTCTGTGTGTAATTAAACACCCTCCCCTCGGTTTGATTATGTGGGTTAATTTTTATCAACTAGACACAAACCTAGGCAAATCTGAGGTGGGGGACCCTCAACTGAGAGAAATGCCTCCCCCGATTGGCCTGTCTGTGTTTCTGTGGGACATTTTCTTTGCTAACGATTGATGTGGGAGGGCCCATACTACTGTGGGCAGGGTCAGCCCGGAAGGTAGCCCTCAGGTGTGTGAGCCATGAGGGAGGTGTGGAGAGTAAGCTAGTGAGCAGCACTCCTGCAGGGCTAGCTCTTCCTCTGTTCCTGCTTGAGTTCCTGCCCCACTTCCCTCAGTTCCTATCTGGGAGCAAAGCCACGTATGTAGAGTTAACCCGTTCGTTCCCCCGAGCTGGTTTTGGTCAGTGTTTTTATCACAGAAACAAGAAGCTAGCTAGGGCAGACATCAGTATCAGTGAGTGTATACTGTGATGTTTGGGGGATGACTGAGGGATGCGTGCAACTGAGCTGGAAAAGACAGAGTGTTCAGTGCTCAGTGGACCACGGTTCTGTTGGAGCACACAGAGAAAACAGGTAAGGAGACCTGGCCTGTGAAGTTTCAGAGGGAAACAAAGTATATCAATCATGGCTCTTTCTGTCTCCCTCTCTTTCTCTGTATGAGTGTGGGGTGTGTGTGTGAGTGTGCAGAACAGTACACAATGGAGTCAGGGATCAGCCCTCAAAAATTGGTCTCGACCATTCTACCTTGTTTTGGGGACAGGGTGTTCCTTCTGTCCTGTGACTGCACACATATACCAGGCTAGCTGGTCCCAGGACCTTCTAGGAAATTCTCCTGCCTTCTCCCCCCCATTTCTTTGAGGACGGTTGGGATTACAGAAGCATGCTCTTGGGTTTTATGTAGGTTTAAAGGGTCAACTTCAGGTCTTCAGGCTTGTGCTGCAAGCAGCAAGCGACACACAAAGCCACCTTCCCAGCTTGCCTCAGTGACTCTTCACGGCCAAATCTACTCTGAGTTGCAAATTGTTCCAATTACATTGGTGCCCTGTATTCTGCACCCTTAGAGTAGCTGTGGCAAGTACAGCCATTGGTTGAAGACCCATTTCAACTATCTGGAGGCATATTCTCATATTCATTTCAGAATAATGAGATGTTTAAATATTTATTTCTTTCCAATAACTGGGTAGGCCTAGGCTCTTCATTTTAATAAATTCTGTCCAAATACCGGCAAGTCACTGCTCAGGAGATATTGGCCCCGAATCCCCTCATGATAATGGAGCACACATCAGGATCACATGTCATCCCCAGCTGCCACTAGCCGTGACCTTGGGCAAATCACACAACTATTCAGGAATACCTTTTGATAATTTTTTAAAGTTGTCTGTGTAACTCAAAAATCCTGAATATGTCTTAAGAGATCTGATTAGTTCAAAAATATAGAAATGAGTTAACTATGTGAACTATAAATTGTGGTGGGGGAGATTGGTATTTAGGAAATGACCCCTGCAGCAACTCTAAATGGTCAGACATTTGACACAGGCTAATTTTAGAAGAAATTAAAAATATTTATATAGACAGGGTTTATTTGACAAATATTTATTGCAGACCCAGGAATTATGCTAAAACCTGAAAATATGACATACATACAGAAAATAGTCCGGTCTCCGAAAGCCAGTTGCCAAGCCGGGAGGCAGACATTTCATAGAATTCTAGATATGAAGACCAAACATCTAGCCCTGGTCTAACCTGGGCTACATGACAAGGAGGGCTTTCTGTGGATGGGATGTCTCAGCTGGGAACACACTTCCTGTGATTTTTGTCTGGGAAGTTATAATGATTGGAACACACAGTAAAAATATTTATTTGTCCAACGCTGGCCTAAACATTTAAGACGGAAGGAGTACGTGGAAGAGAATCTGAATGCAGCGTATAAATGTCGTCACCACCCACATTTTGCCTAATCATGCGTTCACTGACTTCCAGGAGAGTCCTTTTCCTGCATCAAGTTCAAGAGCAGAGGGGACACTCTTCCCTATGAGAAAGTCATTCATTGTCTCCCTAGCTTAAGAAGCTGCACAGCTGCTGCCAGAGTAGTCTGGAACCTTGCTGACTCTCTCCTATCCCCCTTCAATCTCCTCCAGATCGTATTTTCAGGGCAGGAAGTCCACCTGCTGCTGCCTGGCCCTAAGGTGATGGACGTGCACCTTGCGAACAGGTCAAGTAGGCCCATGACAGACAACAAGTGCTGTCTGCTGGCTGATGCGATCATCTCCACATTCACCAAACAGAAGGTACAGGGTTTAGCTTAACTGTGACGCTGAGGCCACGCTACAGAGGAAACTAAGCCTCACAGGGCAGTGTCATAAACTTAACATCTTGAATGTAGAAATCAATCCCCTTGGCAATAGTTTTGATACCCACCTTGTTGAATGACTAGTTATCAGAGCATGCGCCCACCCCAATCTATAGATGGGGTTAAACAATACAATGGTAGTTTTATGTGCTCTATTCTGTATAGAAGGCTTTATTTATATGCTCCTACTGTAGTAACAGCATTTAGCTCAGTTTGTTGTCGAGCAAACAGCACAGACGCTGCCCTCTGTGAGTCAGTGTGCCTTGGCTGTCTACTGCCTCCCACATTGTCATTCAGCCCTGGCTTTATTATTTAACTGCTTTCTCCTTTGTCTGTCTTCTCCAAGGAGATCAAAGGCCCTTTGAGGATAGGGATTGTGCCCAGTCCTGAAACTGTTCGGCCTTCAGTGAGCATTTGCCAGGGCCTGCAATGAGCTCCAAACCTCCAGAACAAATCACTGTGAGGCTAAGACACTCCTGACAGTAACTCTCCAGCTTTAATATGTACAGGAATCACAAGGAAGCCTGTTAGGTGGACTCCCACGTCTTGTTCCCAATGCTTTTTGTTTTTAATTTTTTTCTTCTCCATGGATATACTTATAGTTATTGTTTTTCTTGCAAAAATAAATTTAGGAAAACAAGACCTACAAGGCCTTGGGACCACACTGATATTTCCCATGGAGGAAACATGCGTGTAAAGTGGAGTGCTCAGCTCTGCCCCCACGTTCTGATCTCTTTCAGTACGTATGAATTACATACCCACTAGTGCCAAGTTCTACTCCATCCAGTTCTTGGAGTTACACTGGTTAAGAAGATGGACAAAGACCGTTACCGTGACAGCACTAGATTGTCCTCAGAGGGGATCTGACAGACAGCTTTAAGCTTACTTAAATTAAGGTATTATGAGATACAAGGAAAGAAAAACAAAATGTGGCTCATCAAAAGATGACATCACCTGAGGTCCTGTGAGAAGAAAGACTTTGGGGAGGGGCTTCCCATGAGAAGGAGGGCAGATCCTGACGGAAGAAACTTCACAGGGGGCAGCCTACAGTCCCTCACCAAGGACACAAAGCTGGAGTGATGTTGGCACTGCCTCCAATGCAAAATTCCTGCCATCACAGCAGTGTGGGGTCAGTATTTTAACTATTGTCACTGTCACACAAATCTTTCTTTTGTTAAAAGTAGCCATATTATTGAAATTTTAAATTAAAATTAAACCCTTTACTTTTATAAGAGAGAGAGAGAGTGAGTATGTGAGTATGCACTGTGATTCACTCGTAGAAGTCAGAGGGCAGCTTGCGGGAGTATATTCTCTCCTTTCACCACATGGGTCCCGAGGATGCACTCAGGGCATGCCAGCAAGCGCCTCTCCCTGCCGAGCCAGCCCACCTGCCCACACTGTTGAAGCTCTTCACTGGCAGAAGCTGCTTGACCTCGTGACTCCTTTTCTGTGTAATTTCATCGGTGTTGGCAGACCGGGTGTGCTAGCACCTGAGCATGGGGAATTAGCTCATGCAGAATTTTCTGGACACAGAAATGATTTATCACTGATTGGATTACTCAAATGTCATCAAATGGAGCTTAATAAACGGTGTCAACTTGTCGTTAAGCATTTATAGACTTTCTAAAGAGGGACCCTTCGTCCATAGCTTTGAAAGAAGTTAGAGGACGTATTGGTTTTCTCCTGATTATTTTTTAGTTGCTGAAATGACTTGTCCATACTTCCTGGGGACATCTGCATATTAATAACAACAGCACAATCACCAAAAAATACCAAATAACCCAGTGCCCGAGAAAGGAAAGCACAGGTCCAAATGTGCTGTCGGCCTATGGCAACTTCCACCTGAGGCTGCTCGTGAAGTGTAGAGGTATCTGCAGGGCCTCAGCTCTAGGGTCCCTTTACTGTCTTGTCCTTAGCCTGTGCAGAGAAGGGTAGGGCAGGTGACAGACAGGTGGGCCTTCTGTGATAAGGGTTTGTGAAGCGGGAATCAGCTGCACTGTAATTCCCAAGGTCTACCAGATGGAAAATGGCTTTATCTACCTAGAAAGATCTAGGCTTGAAATAGAATTGAGTTCTCTCTCTTTTCTTGGTGCTGGAAGACTTGGTTCCTTCCTCTGAGAGCTGCTTGATTGAATGTGTTGAGAGAGAGAGAGAGAGCGTGCACATGTATGTGTGTGTGCACGTGTGTGGTCTCTGTGTGTATCTATTTTGTTTGGTTACATTATGCTACAATAATGAGGAAATTTTCCCAGGATATGAACATTGGTTTCTTCTCTTGTGCTTGAGCAGTCGTGTTAGCTGTCAGTGGCTTCCAAAACTGACAACACAGAGGATAATCACTAAATACACACAGACCCAACGGGGCAGGAACGAGTGGGAGGGAAGAGAGACTGGGAAAGAGGGCGGCTCTACTGGGCAGAAAAGCAACATCCTGGCCTTCTGTGTGTATACTCATGCCGGGATTACAATTCCTATCTTCTTGTCTATGAACGTGGGAGGAGAGGGAGAAGGGCCTATTATGGCAGACAAAAGGATGTTTTAATCTTCACATGCACCCACCTGACTCAGCCTATCATTGAACAAAAGCACACCATAATTTAATCTCAATAATAATTTAGTCCATAGTCATAGGCGACAAGCCTATCAAAGCAGACAACCTATAATTTGTAAAATTCATGTGCTGGGGATTAGGGCCACCTGTTGAATTTAATCTTTGAGTTATAATGTTAATTCCGTCGTGTAAATGCACATAAACACCACATCTCTATCTGTCTTTGGGACCTGGAGCTGTGGAGATGTGAACGGTTTCTTCATGGTATCTACAGGTCTCTCTAGGTTCTATGAATCAAGAGTAAACTCGATGTCCGTTTGAGTTCTGATCAGGATGCAGGGGCATATGGTTTTGGGGTTGCCTCATTCCAGGGTATCTGTGATTTTTCTGAGGCCTGATGTGAGAGAGAAGAAGAGAAAGGGGGACATGGTGCCATGCGACAGTGTGGTCAGGACAGGAGAGGTTTTGTTCCCTACCCCCTGCTGTGTTAACTGGAGTAAAGTTCTTCTCTGCAGACACCCTAACAAATGATTTCAAGCCTTACCTGATGGAGACTGCGGACAGTCTCAAGCAAAACTGAAGCCACCAGTAGCTTCTAGGTGTTCGTAGGGGTGTGTGCCTCAGGTTGCCCCTGGGAGTGAGAGCTCCGTCCATTTGCTGGCCAGAGCCACAGAGGGTAAAGTGGGCCATTGGACAGGTTGGCCTCAGCTCATTGGGACAAAGGGACATGGCCCACTGATGTAGAGCATCTTGGGTTTGCACTTGTTGCTTTGCCTGGTGTCATCTGTGCTCTGGTGCAACCTCGGAGTGGGACTTGTGAGACGGGCCCTTGCTTTTTTCCTTTCTCCTTCTTTCCTTTCTTCTCCCTTCCTTCATTCTTTTCTCCCTTTATCCTTGCTTTTTCTTCCTTCTTCCTTCCCTCCCTCCTTCCTTCTTTCTCCTTCTTTTCTTATTTCCTTCCTTTATCCTTCTTCTACTTCTTCCTCTTTTGTTCCCTCCTCCTTTCTTCTTTGCTCCCCTCCTTTCTTCCTTTCCTCCTTCCTCCATTCCTTATTGTTTCCCCTTCCTCCTTTCCTTCTGTTTCCCTTCCTTCCTCAGCTCCCTCCCTTCTTCCTTCTCTCCCTCCCTTCCCTCTTTTCTTTCCTTCCTTCCTTCCTTCCTTTTCTTTTTTCTTTCCTGTCTCTCTTGGATTTTTGGCACAAGGTGCCCTATGTTACTCAGACTGACCTCAAATTTGCCATTCTTCAGCCTTAGCCCACAGTGTTGGGTTTGCCAGAGTGTGCATACTGGGAGATGGTGGTTTTCAAGGAACGAATTGCATCGATACGGATAATTTATACAGAGAAGACCTCCGTCTGCCAAGAATTTCCATTTGCATGTAGCATTTCTTAAAACATGGAAAGGTCATTGTTCATCCTAATCACACAAGGCCCCGATACCCTGAAAATATTAACAGCACACCTGTTTGCATAAGCATTTTTTTTAAAGATTACTGTTAAACTCTCAGTCCTCCTAGTTGGGGATAGTTGAACACTAGGTTCCAGAAGAAACAAAGTATTAGGAATATCATCCCATGTCCATCAGAGCTTGCAGGGTCTGGATCTTTAGACATTCCCTGTTCATGAATGGTTCCACAATTTGAGGTGGGTTCCCACTAAAGAACAAGTGTGAAATCCACCACCATACCTTATTGATCACATGCCAGTGACCCACACAGAATGCCACATCCATCCCCAGGCAGAAGCCAGGGCTAAAGTTCCCCACACCTGCAGGCCTTATCAGTAGCCCGCACATGCAGACCCCAGCACGACATCAATCAGCAACCAAGGCGAACCGAAACTATAATTGTTAAGCCTCTGCATTGGAGTTTTAAGTCTACCCCAAATGGGCACCTCCTCCTGTTCACATCTCAGAAGTCTCCCTAGTACAACTTCCATATTGTCAAAGAAACATTGCTTGCCTCTCAGAGGATGTGAGCTCCTCCTCGGTGCACCCCACAGCACCGTTTACAGCCAGCGCTGGCTTCACCTAGCAGCGCATCTTGCTCCGCTCATCTCGGGGCACGCCTTATTTTCATCAGGCATTCAGGGATGGGAAAGCTGAGTCCTGCATATGAAGCCCCTTTGGGTTCTTCACATCGGTAGCATTCTACACAGCACAGGTGCGTGGCAATACTTGGATTGTCACTTAAAGTCTGACTTAACTCATGTGTGACAAGAGCAATCTTCTTGCTCTGCAAGGAACATCTGCAAATATTACTTTGGTTCACGATCATAACATGCAGTAAAAGAGTTGAGAGCTTTCAAGTCATCTTCTAGGTTTATAGACACAGAGTGGAAGTGTGTGTGTTTAATAAACACACTAGCAATTTCAAATAATCAGAGATGAATTTAAACTGTATTAAAATATCACGGGAATCAGGAAACTTGATTTGGTTTCTCCCAGTGGCTTCCTGTACTGAAACCGGAGACTTGTTAGTCTAAGGAAAGGAGGTTCAATTTAAAGGGAAAAAAAACCCAGCTTATTAATTATTAGCCAAGCCATGCAGTAGCTTCCCGGAAGGCAAAGGAAAACAGGCTTTCTAGCCAATGGGAGCTGTGTATGCCTCCAGCCCTCTGTGCCTGCCAGAACTGGGCTCCCCAGGGGCTGGGGCCTTTCAGCCCAGAGCAGTACCCAGCAGAGATCAGAGGGGGGAACCTGAGGACTGAGCTGTGACGGGGGCTCTTTCTTGTTCTCTCTGGAAGTGCAGGAGGAACCATGGTATTAGACCCTGAGATTCATGTTTCCTCTCACCCGCGCAGTACTGGTCTAGAATACACCAGGCTCCAGCAACTGGACATCCATCAGCAGCTGCTATTGCTAGGGCTCAGGATTCTAGTCCAGGATCTTTGAGGTTTGGGGTCCACTCACCTCATTCCTATTCCTTGATGAACTTTGCATCCTCCTCGGAATAGCAATTCATAGCTAGCACACACCCCTCCCTGCCCCAACTGGTGCACACTACCTTCCAGCCTCCGAACTAACACCTTCTCCTGTGCCTCACCGCCCCAGCAAAGAGGAACAGTAAGGTGTACAGGGTGCCCAGGCCAAGCGGTGGCCGGCAGGATGGCGCACAAGCTGTCACCTTGTGGTCTGCTACACCAAGGTATCCATCCAACTGCGGGTGTCCGGCGGGGGCGGTCCTACGTGGCTGGGGACTGCTCTCTGCTGGCTGCGCGCTGCCGGCAGTCGCCTGCTGCTGTTGTTGCTGCTGCTGCTGCTGCTGCTGCGGGGGCCGCTCCTTCTGGCTGCCGAGGCTGCTGTACACGAGCAACAAGCTGGTGCACATGGTAGTGAGCACTAAACACACTGCCAGACCATGGTGCTGCGGGCGGGAGGGCGGGCAAGAGAGAGAAGACAGCGACTGAGCACTGAGCGTGGAGCCGGGAAGCTTGCGGCTCCTATTGACACGCACAGGTCCTGGGCAGCCGGGAGCAGAGGTGACATGGTCCAGTACACCTGCCGGGGATGCACTCACAGCCCGCGTCTCACAGTGGTGGCACGCGCAGTGACCTGCGGTGAGGGTGAGCATGCTCGCCCTGGGCAATTTGGGGAGGAAGGTCTGGTCCCCACCTATGCTGCTGGGATCTCATCCGTCTGCACACCATCTCTTCTGGGCCCCCGGGGCTTCCCGCAGCGATCCCCGCTAAGTTTGAAATCCGACAAGGAAACCAAGAAAGTCGATGATGGTCCCTTCTCCCCGCCCCTCTGCCCCTCCGAGTTTGTGCCCAGCAGTGGCTGTGGGGCACCTTCCTTTCCAGAGAGGTCAGCCTGCTCCTCTGCTCTCCAGTCGCTCCTTGGATCACTCATTAAAGATCCAGGAGCCCAGGCATCTCTAGTGTTTATCCCGGGGTTCCAAGCCAGGTGGAAAGTTGTCACCCATGACAGGCGACCTTTTGCCACAGGGCTAGGTACCCGGCCAGGCTTCTACGGGCATCCCCTGGGACATAGAGCCCCGGGGGTCCTTGCCTCTGCCTGGCGGAGTTGGAACAACAGACTCACCATCAAGGTCTTCATTTTGAGCGCCTCTTTTGTGCGGAATTCTCAGGCAAGCGCGTCCGGAGCCACTTTTTCTTGGAGGCTGTCCATGGTGGGTGATGGGGCAGAGGCGCCTCGGATGCTTGCCTGGCGGCCAGCGGGCAGCTGAACGGGAGCAGAAGCCTCGCGACCTGGGAAGCGCTGCTGTGGCAGAGATTAGAGGAGAATTAAAACTGAGCCGGACCCTCCGAGTCTCAGCGATCCACACACTGCCTCCTGCCGCCGCCTGCTGGGTCCTAGAGTCCTCTGCAGTCCCCCTCCCAGCCCCCAAACCATCTTTTCAGTGATGTGGAATTTCTGGGGCGAGACAGTTAACCGCAAGGGTGTACCCACTTCTTGGTTTGGAGATTTATTATCTTTTCATGGAACCATCAAGCTAAAAAGGACTCAGAACCCAGTTCGATCCTGAACATGGTGGTCATTTGAAAATTTACTAACGAAAATTTCAGTTTTATGATTCTATTAAAAACAAGTTAACTTCCCAAATGCCAATAGATCTATTTATATTTGCATTTTGTGTTTGCTGCTTGGAAAATGTTACCTTAGAATTATTTTTCTGAAAAATTATGTCAGTGCAATTTCTAGTTGTTTTCGAATGTCCTTTTCCTTCTTAATTTTGTTTTGACAAATTGTTAGTCTCATGCTTCCTTTGGACCGTACTCTTTCATGTAAATGACTTCATTCATCATTTGCTTCCAAGAACACAATTTATATTTCTACTCAACCTTTGAAGTCCCCAGTACTTAATTTCAAAGTTTCGGAAACAGTCAGTGCATCCTACCCATGTGATTAACCAGGACCGCAGAGTCTTCCTAATCGCAGTGAAGATGTACTAGCTGGTGAAGATAAAAACATGATTTTTTTAATCATATAAGCCTGGTGCTTCACTTGTGCTGTGTAAGCTAATCCACTGACATTCACGATTTCACGTTCAGAACTTAGATTAAACTAAAAAATTAAATCTGACCTCTGTTCAGTGTTGAGTTTGCATCTGGCCGGTTCTAAGGCTGTTCTCATCCCTACAGCCAATCAGAGCATGGCTGAGCTAGCTGTTTAGCTGAAAACGTATTTCTTGTGGAATTGTTCAGTAGGCACAGTTGTCTCCGTGTCTCTCTTCACACTGGACCTATAGCACGGAGGCTAAAGATCACATGAAGGCAGGGATGATGCTCAGCCCACCTGGACCACGGGCACAGGGAGTTCTTTCTCGGGGCCAGCACGGGCATTGCAATCTTAGCTTTTTTTTTTTTTTTTTTTTTTTAATCTTCCCTAGTCTACCGCTGGACAGGTGACACAGCCAGTATTATTTTTAACTTAAGAGGCCTACTTCCAGGCTACCAAAGTTAAAATGATTGGTTCAGTAATGAACATTCAGGAGACAGAAACACACGCTATGGAGCCTTTTAGGGAAAATACAAAAAATTCAAAGCACTGTCCAACATTGCCAGCCTTGCAGTTAGCTTTTTATTCAATTTGTGCTGTGGGCATGAATAGTGCCCGTTGTGTGGGCAGGGAAAGCAGCAGCTGGAGGAGAATCTTATCGGGTCTTGGCAGTTCTTTATTGTATGGCTGCACTTGACACTCAAATTAATGAAACAAAGGACCGACCTGATGAATCATTGCAAGCAGATTATCTGTGTTTTTCCAACGCTGCTTGGGAGACACAGCTAGACAGAGCTCCTTCCTCCTCAGATTGCTCTCCCTCCATCTAGCAAGTTGCCCAAGTGACCAATAAAACACTTCTCATATATTTTGCCCTCCAAACAGAGACATCACACTTGTGACTTAGGCCATGGCGGCACGTTGGACATCTGTTCCGCGGTGTGTCCGACCAGACCCGTTAAGCTTGTGTTTTATTCCCTCCGGGGACTGCAGTTAGCTGCTCACAAAATTACTCACAAAATGAGTAGAGTATATTTAACATTTTAATGCCGAGCTTGATTTGAAGGACTTCAAGGCATCTGGCTTTCCACTTTCAGTATTTGATTCGGATGGTGCAAGTCTTGGCGGGATTCTGGTTTGGGAGTCAAATGGACAAGGTAGGGCCAGAGGAGGGCAGAAAAAATAATGAATGGCAGTTAATTCAACTTGATGATTGTTTAATGATCAATTAAGCAATTGATCTCTTTAGGAAGCACAGAGGCGAATCAAGCACAGCATTTTCCCTCTAAGGATTCAGGTGTGTGTGTGTAGAAAACTTAATGAACAGACTATGAAAGATCAATAGAGTCAACAAACATATACTTATCAAAGATCTACTTTGTTAAGGGCCTACTGTGTTCTAGTACGAGGTGGTGCCTGGGTCTGCTGGTCTCAGGAAATTTGCAGTCTGTATTCAGGTAAATGCTGTGCACTTTTATGTCACAGAATAGGGAACGATCAATGAATAGATTTGTTTCTCAGCTTTGTCTCCCTGCTTTCTTAAGATCGGAGGGGTTCTCCTTTAATCCCAGCACTTGGGATGGACAGGCAAGTGGGTCTCTGTGCGTCTGAGGCCAGGGTAGTCTACGTATGGAGCCAAGTCAAGACTACATGGTGAGACCCCGTTATTGTGGAATAATCCTCTGTACACCGTGAGGATTTGTCACTGGGGCTAATTTAATTAAAAAACTGACTGGCCAGTAGTTAGACAGGACAGCCAGACACGGAGAGGCTGGGAAGAAGAAGGGTGGAGTCTGAGGAGTTGCCAGACAGAAAGGAAGTAGGACATGCAGGAGAGGTAAAGGCCCCTAGCCTTGGGGTGGCGCATAGATGAATATAAATGGGTTAATTTAAGTTATAAGAGTTAGTTAGTAATAAGTCTGTGCTATCAACCAAGCATTTGATAATTAACATTAAGCTGCTGTGTGGTGGTTATTGTGGGAGTGGTTTCCCAGACACAGAGAAGCTCCACGTATACCCTTTCTTAAAAACAAAAAATACTCAAGAAGTGTGAGATTTTAAGAGTATCCACCTATACTTACATAAGCCTTTCAGTTATTAATCTGAATAGCCAGAACAAACACAAAATAGGCAAATTCATGAATACTAGATTTACTTGGAGGCAAGCAGACAGGTATACAAGTCAGTGAAGACTTTTGGTTCATCTTGCTTTTGTAACTCAGGACAGAGTGAGCAGAAGAGTCACAGTTTCTCTCAAAACCCAAGGAGCTGAGACAGATTTCTCACCATTTAAAATTTTGCTACATTTCTGCCTCTCCTGCTATCATATCCAATCAAATTGGTTCCTATTTTTGAAAAAAAAGAGACTGGAAAATAAATTGAGTGTTGCACAATGTAGTTTGTGTGATAAAAATAAGCTGAGAATTTACGAAACAAGGCAAGTCCCTGGTGATGAGAGAGAGGTGGAATCCGCATGGGGACTTAAAGAACAAAGGAGCATAGAGCTACTGGAGGTGGGGGAAGGCCACGGGCAAACTGCCTAGGAGCTCTGCTGTGGTTCCTAAGCGATTATTCAGAGAAAGGTGTAGCACAATTTTAAGTGGTCTTAAGACTAAAAACCCAGCGTCAGATATAGGAGTTAGTGCTGTGAAAGATCAGAGAAGCAGAGCAGCAGCCATGAGTTCTTATCTCTTCCGAATCCTCAGACTGAAGGGGCAATCATGTCCCTGCGAATCCTCAGGCTGAATGCCTTTAGCTCCTATCCCTTCCTGCCTTACATCCCTCTCTCTGCTCAGCCATATTCATTCCTGTCTCCATCTCTCTAGTGTTCAGATTAAGGGCACGTGTCTCCCTGAGATTAAAGGTGTGAGCCACCACCGCCTGGCTCTGTTTCTCTTTGAGACTGAATCAACCTAGTGTAGCCCAGGGTGGCCTTGAATTCACAGAGATCTGTCTGCCTCTGCCTCCTGAGTGCTAGGATTAAAGATGTGTGCCACCACTGCCTGGCCTCTATGGCTGACTAGTGTGGCTAGCTCTGTTCTCTGATCCTCAGGCAAGCTTTATTTGTTAGATCACAAACACAATATCACCACAGAAAGGTTCGTGCTTTCTGTGCATAGTGAGTATGCACAGTGCACATATAGAACTCATAGGACAACCTCAAATGTTGATTCTCTGGTATTCTCACCTTTTCTTTGAGATGTCATCTCTCATTGGCTGGGAATTTTGCCATGTAGGCCAGGCTAGCTGGGCCTGGGAACAGCCAAGGATCCAGCTGCCTTGACCTCCTATCTTGCTGTTGTGAGGATCTAAATGCAGGCCCTCAGACTTGAGAGGCAAATTCTCAGCTGACTGAGGCATCTGTCCTAGCCCATCATACATTTCTAAGACAGATGAAAACCATGAGTTAGTGTAACATACGTTGATAGGGAGTTATGGCTGCTTTTTACATTATGGTGCCAGGGAAAAGGAAGACATTTCTGCAAGGTACGAGAAACGCAAACTTTCCAATAATGATAGTAAGTCCTAGAACATGTTTGACATTTATTCATCTGTGCTATAAGCTTTACTAACTTTCTTCTGGGCTGTCAGAACTCTGATTCTAACTCTTAGCATTTACTAGCTCCAAGAACATGGCATCTAATTCAGCTGTACTTTAACTGTGTGTGAGAGTTTGTATGTATGAATTTGTGTCTGAGTGTGTGTGAGTCAGTGTATGTGAGTGTGTGAGTTTGTGTCTGAGTGTGTGTGAGAGTTTGTGTGTGTGAGTTTGTACGTGAGTTTGTGCCTGAGCATGTATGTGAGTTGGTTGTGTGAGTGTGTGAGTTTCTGTGGATGGCTGTGTAAGCATGCCACAGGACACGTGGAGGTCAGAGGACAGCCTTGGGTGCTGATCCTCATGCTTTACCTTGTTTGGCACAGGGTTTCTTGCTGGACTGACATGGGTACTCCTGGGCATTCTCCTGTCTCCACCTCTGGTTTGCAGGAATGTGGGGGTGACAGGCATGGCTGGCTTGCACTTGTGTTCTGCAGATTCTAGTTCAGGTCCTCAAACCTGCACAGCAAGAACTGTACCCAATGGGCCACCCCACCAGCCCCAGTACAAGGCCTTTGAAAAGGACAGGAACAGCACTGATGGGATTTGACGCTGGTTTGAAGGGGCGGAGTCGGGGAGTGTGGGTTTAGATGTTGTCATCTAAATGTTGAATGAGATGTCAAGGCACTTACAGTTCAGTAGCTCTGTTGGGCTGAGATGCAAGAGCTGGGCACCTTGAATGTGATCCACTGGGAATGAGCCAGCACAGAGAAGAATCCAGACCTGAGCTCCGAGGGCTTCCCATTTCATGTGGCAGGAAGAGGACTTGTGAGCATCATCCACAATACTGTGATTTAGGTGGCTGATTATTTTCAGTTTGGATAGATTTTCCATGCTAAGACAGTTAGTCATTTATGTTCTCAAAAATACTTTTCAAATTCTATTATCATACCAAACGTATTTAATCATATTTATTTCTGTAGTTATTGCCGAGCCTCCCTTCCAAACTATAAATTTCTTTAGAACTGGGACAATGTTTCATTGCTATTATATCCACCAACCCTACCACAAAACTGAGAGTGGTAATATTAATCACTGACATTTATCCATCCCTTACTTTGTACCAGCATGATTCAGAGAACTTTACATATATTAACTCATAGAGGCTTCTGTTGCTTTTTTTTTTTTAACTGCTGTGATCCAAATACCCGACAAGAAGTAACTTAAGAAGGGGAAGGTTCATTTCAGCTTACAGTTTGGAGGATGCAGTCCGTCACAGCGGGAAAAGCTTGCAGGCGGAGCAGGAAGCTGTCAGGGTTACACCCCTGGTCAGGAAGCAGCCATGAGCACTGCTCAGCCCCTCTCTGCTTCCCCTCCCAGCTCAATAGACGAGTGCCTTCCACATTTGGGGTCGCTCTTCACTCTTCAGTTATACTTCGCTGCAAACATCCTGAAGACACTCCCAGTAGTGTGTCCCAGTGTTGCATTGCTTTCTTTTTCATTGTTGAGACCACAAACCCAACAAGAAGCAGTTTATGGAAGGAAATGTCTATTTCTGTCATAGTTCCAGGAGGATACAGTCCGTTGTGGCTGGGAAGGCAGGGCTGTAGGAGCAGGAGTGAGACTCTGATACAGGATCTGATATACAATACCGATTCGATTGCAGCCATAGGATGAGGAATCAGAGAGTGAACAGTAAGTGAGGCCAGGCTAAAACACCCCTACTGACCCACTTTCTCCAGTGAAGTTCCACCCACTAATGGTCATGACCTTCCCAAACAGAGCCAGAGGCCAGCCATCCAGTGTTTAAATGGTTAAGCCTATGGGGGACATTTCATCAAAGCACATGGCAATGGCTTGTTAATTCTAAAGGTTGTGACTGAAGATTAAGTATGGTAAGACCCCAAACAGCTACTTGAGGGAAGAATTTTCATTGTCTCTGTATTGCAAACAAATGAACCAAAAGTCAGACTCAATGTCCTATCAACAGATAGCAAAGTGACGGTTTAGTTTTATAGGTAGTGCTTAAAAATACTTATTAAAAACAAATGCATAGGAATTTTATAAAAGTTCTCACATGCAGGTTCTTGTACTGACCTCTAACTTGGACTAATTTGGGAGAAATTATTCAATATGTAATCTGTAAGAGAGCATAACTAAAGGCAGTTCTCATTCTATGATGTGTACCTATTGATACTTTTACTCTTCAAGATCTATACATACTGGGGTGGTGGATCTGGGGATCAAGTGCTCATCCTACAAACCTGAGGGCTAAAGAGTTCAGATCCTAGCACCCACCTGTGATCCCAAATGCAAGGGAGGCAGAGAGAGGAACTGGCTAGCCAAGCTAACTTAAATGCTGAGCTCCAGGCCCTAAATTTACAAGGCTCAGAGTGATGGAGAACGACACCAAAGCCAACCTCAGGTCTCCATACATGTGCACCGTATGTACACATGCACCTCCACACACATGCACACCCCACACACATCCACAAAGAGGTATATATACAGGGGAGACATGTAATGTTCACTGTGTGCTTGGCCGAGTGCTGACAATCGCTGTTGACGTATAGACTGTGTCCACTGCTCCAGACCTCACCAGGATGCTACCCAGCCACCGTATTGCCCAGCACCCCACAAAGCAGCAGGGAAACCCTGTTTTGATTTCAGTGAGTAGAGGTTAGCCTCCTCCACTCTATAGCAGTAGAGACAGCACCAACCACAGCAGACCTGCGTTTCTGTCTGACTTCTCTCGGCTAGGGTCATATTTCATGGTCTCTCCACGCTGAATATATTAAGAGCTTGTTTTTTTTTTTTTCATTCCTTGGCATTATGGTGTAAAAACAGCACAGGTTTAAAATCTGTTTCCTGTTAGCGTGCCTTTGGACTGTTGCCTGTTGGTTATGAATAAAGCTAAGAAGACTATTCTTACATAGGTCTTTTTGTGGGTTTGTGTTTGCATTTTTCTTGTGTGACTCTCAAGAAATGCATTTCTTGGGCCACAGGTTAATCTAGAAGGCTCTAATGAGCGGTTGTTCAAGGGGATACGAACCCCTTTGCACAGGAATGAGAGTCTGCATAGTTGCTCATTCTACTCAGTTCCTAGTGCAGCTGGCTTTTAAACGTCTTTTGCCTTCACAATGACTTCTCTAACTCTTGAGAGGGTGTAAAGAGAAAATCCTTACCTACAACCCCAGGTCTTCACGACAGTGTGACCACAATGCTTTTTTTCAGCACAAGAACCCCTGGAACAAGCTGGGGGGAGGTATTACTTTCGGAATTGGCAGTGTTTCCAATCGCTGATTCAGTCTAGAGATGCTGTTAACCTCCTGGTCCTTCACATCTCAGCCTGGATCCCTCCATCAGCAGCCCTGCCTCCTGAAGTGTAGGTGAAGGGAGGGCCTGTGTGGTAGTTTTAATATAATTGGTCCCCATAAGCACAGAGAGTGGCACTTTTAGGAGGCGTTGCTCTGTTGGAGTAGATGTGATCTTGTTGGAGGAAGTGTGTCACTGTGGGGGTGGGCTTTGAGGGTTCCTGTGCTCTAGATACCAACCAGTTTCACGGTCCCCTTCCAACTGCCTTTTGATCAAGATGTAGCCAGCACCACGCCTACCTACACAGCCGCCATGCTTCCGTGTCATGACAATAGACTGAACCTCTGAAACTGTAAGCGAGCCACCTCGATTAAATGTTTTCTTCATAAGACTTGCTGAGGTCATTGTGTCTCTTCACAACAATAGAAACCCTAACTAAGATAGCTTCTCTTTAAATGCTTATGTTGCTAGGTGGTGGTGGAGCATGCCTTTAATCCTAGCACTCGGGAGGCAGAGGCAGGTGGATTTCTGTGAGTTCGAGATCAGCCTGGTCTACAAGAGCTAGTTCCAGTGCAGGCTTCAAAGCCACAGAGAAATTCTGTCTCAAAAATAAATAAATAAATAAATACTTATATTTTTGTTTCTTCTTTTAAGACAAAATCTCCATATAGTCCAGGCTGGTCTTGACCCCATGATCCCCCTGCCTTAGCCTCCTTAATGCAGGGATTTCAGGCCTATATCACAGTGCTAGGCTGTCAGGCTCCTCTTGACGGCTTTAATCTTGGAACAGCACAGACCAGGAATGTCCCAGTCTCTGACACTTAAGTGTCATGTGACTAAGAGAAGCCATTGATGACTATTCTCAATTTTCTCATTTGTAGCAGGTGGATAGCCAAACTGCTCTAGCAGAGTGGCTGCATAGGCAAAATACACTAATTACATAAAGTGTCCATCACTCTTCTGGGTACACAGATGGATCAATCTACAGGCGCATTTTTCACAGGGGACTGCCTGTGTTGTAGAAAGGGAGCCATAGCTATTCTTCAAATGCTTATTGAGCTTGTAATAAAAATAATAGTTAATACGTGTCTCTGCCTGCTGTCGGGCCGTGTGCTCGTGGCAGACGGCGGCTTATTTAATCCTCACCACGACTCTCTGAGGTAAGTGGGAGCAACATCTCCGTTTTACCAACAAGGAGACAGAGGAGAGCTATGCAGCCATTTCTCCGAAGACTGGAAAGTGACAAGCCAAGGTCTGGCCAGGTTCGTTTGTCAACTGCGTCCTCCCGTCACCTCAGTTCACTGTTTTCAAAATACTCTGTCTCAGGCCAGTCACCTGAGGTGCACAGAGGAGTCAGACCATGCTTACACAGGGGACCGCCACCCCAGCATCCAGAGCATAGGCTGAGTAACAGTGAAAGATAAGGAAGGGCCACAGTTGCACGCACAGCGGCGAGAGAGTGGTCAGACAGGATCTGAGGAGGGGGAATGCTTGGCTGTCTGGCAGGGATTTCCAGAAGCAGAAAACCCGCCAGGGTTTCTAGGCAGAGGAGGAACACAGACGCATCGTGGAGTGTAGAACCTCATCTCAGGGGCTGGGAGAAGACCAGCTGTAGTGAGGTGGGGGGTGTTGCATCCACGAGGGTCCTGTACAGTTGTGCAGCCTTTGCTTTCCCTTGGGATCCACACTGAAGTGGGACCACAGGTATTTCTATGCATACATTCTCAACATCCCTGAAAATGACTTGCAAGTAGTTTGCTTTATACACATCGGAATATTGTAGGAGTCACAGTAGCAATAGCTATCCCAGTGTGCACAGAAGCTGACTCAGTGACTGTGGGTGCGAGCTGGAGACAAGAACCGAGAAGGGCACATTTGCAGAGGAAAAGGCGTGGCTAAAAGTTGCCAAAATTGAAGTAAAGAAGCTGATCAGAGCAATGTTTGTTGGAATGGATTTTAAATGTCCAGTGGGCTGTGCAGGTGTGGGAACCCGAGTTCAGATCCCCAGCATCTACCTAAGAAGGCATGGCTGTCACCCCATTGCTGGGAGGAGAGGTAGAGACTAGAGATGCAAGGATCATAGACACCAGCCAAGCAAAAACAAAGCATAAAACAGGAGCTCCAAGTTCAGTGAGAAACCCTGTCTCAGAGAAGTGGATCTTCCCTGCCCATCTACTGCCTCTCCCCAAACACACACTTACTTGGACATATGTGTCACACACACACACACACACACACACACACACACACACACTCATACACACACACAAAGGCAAGTATTGTCACATTAGCTAGAGTGGCTCAAATTCTAACTTTTCTAAGTAGACTTGAAAATATAAAACATTGCTTTTTGGTATAAGCATCCAAGGCACATTTCAGAACGATATGTGATAATTTTTTAAAAATGGCTGACAGCCGGGTGGTGGTGGCTCACGCCTTTAATCCCAGCACTTGGGAGGCAGAGGCAGGTGGATCTCTGTGAGTTCGAGACCAGCCTGGTCTACAAGAGCTAGTTCCAGGACAGGCTCCAAAACCACAGAGAAACCCTGTCTTGAAAAAAACCAAAAAAATAAAATAAAATAAAATAAAAAATAAATAAAAAAAATGTCTGACAGCTTGTCTCAGCACGAGTCTTCTCAGAAGCACAGCCTGGATAAGGGTCTCTGGGCACATATGTGTTTGGTAGGGGAGTAGCCTTGGCAGGGATGGTGTTGGCAGGGAAGGTGGTCAGTACCCAGTAGTCAAGCACTTTCCTGCTGGAAGCAATGGAGCTCTACTCTGCTGCCGGAGGAGTGGGTTATGGCAGTAGGCGTAGACCCTGGGCCTCAGCTACTCCTCCTGGGAGAGGCTGCTTTGGGGTGAGGTCACATGGGTGCGTGCACAGTCATCAGCACCCATGGCAAGGCAGGCAGGCTGAAGAGCCTGGGGGAAATTCCTCTTGCAGATATGCAGGTGCTGGGGGCTTAGAGTCTCCGGCTTGCACTGAAGTAGTGACATGGGGCACGGGCAGAGTAGCACATCTGTGCATGGTGATGACTCCTCGGAGCTTAGAGCATTAGAGTTCCTCATGTCTTGGGACCTCCCTCATGGCAGAACTTGCCTCTTGCGGCAGAAGGAAAGACGTGAGGCTGGGAAGCTTGTGTTCATACCCACCCTTCTCTTGGTCTTCCTGCTCATGTGTTTAGATGTCTTTTTTTTTTAAGATTTATTTATTCATTATGTATACAGTATTGTGTCTGCCTGCAGGCCAGAAGAGGGCACCAGATCTCATTATAGATGGTTGTGAGCCACCATGTGGTTGCTGGGAACCCAACTCAGGACCTCTGAAAGAGCAGGCAAAGCCGGGCAATGGTGGCACACGCCTTTAATCCCAGCACTTGGGAGGCAGAGACAGGTGGATCTCTGTGAGTTTGAGACCAGCCTGGTCTACAGAGCTAGTTCCAGGACAGGCTCCAAAGCCACAGAGAAACCCTGTCTCGAAAAACCAAAAAAAAAAAAAAAAAAAAAAAAAAAGAGCAGGCAGTGCTCTTAACTACCAAACTATCTCTCCAGCCAATAGATGTCTGTCTTTTGAGCTCTATTGTGAACAGTTGAATTCAGAGGCTTAGTGTTGTTTGCCTTTGCTCTTCACCTTAGCAAACAGAATGTATTTCATGAATACATTTGTGAAAGAGTTTAAAGCTTTAACTGTTAAGATGAGGTGTGGGAGAGCCAAGTCACACCCAGCTGCTTGTGACGTGACTTGAACTCAACTCTCCTGTCTTCCTCTTGCAGAGTTCTGGACCAAGACACAGCCCAGCAAGGCACCTTGGCTAACCTTTGCTGGAGGTGTCTAAACTTGACATGTGTAGAGCATGCGAAGTGCTTGTGGATGCATGGAAAGGAGGGAACACTTGTTCTCCACAGCTAGTCTTTAGAATCCCAGGGCCATTGAACACGGTGTAGTTTTAATTCTGTTATGATTTTACAGGAGTACTATACCTATAGGAATGGGGGAATGAGAAGAAGGGGAAGGGACATTAGCTAAATTCATGTTAATAATAAACATATTAACATAAAGGAAAAACAAAAATTCAGTAGAAGAGTTTTGATTTAAGAATTTAAGAATTGATTTCTGTACAACACACATACACACATACAAGCACACGTGTTTCAAAAATAAAATAAATGTCAGTACCATGAACCCTATAATCAAACACAACTTTTTCAAATTTTAAATCTCTATCTATCTATCTATCTATCTATCTATCTATCTATCTATCTATCATCTGTCTATCTATCTATCTATCTATCTATCACCTATCTGTGCATATGTGCACTAACACATGAATACACATGCTCCTGTGGAGGTTCGGGTACCATTTGTGGTATTTGGTTCTTCTACCATGTGGGTCCCCAGCATTGAACTCAGGTTGTGGGCTTGGTAGCAGGTGCCTTTATGTGCTATGGCATCTTATAGGCTTTCTGCAATTACAACTTTAAGCCATGATGATCTGATAAGACACAGGGGGTTATTTCAAATTGTTTTTTTTTTGTATCTGTTGAGATTTGCTTTGTTACCTAGTGTAATGCTATCGTAGAGAAGGATCCATGAGAAGAAGGTATATTCTTTTCTGTTTGGGTGAAATGTTCTATAGATGTCTGTTAAGTCCATTTGATTCATAACAACTGCTAGTTCCTTTATTTCTCTAAGTTTCTGTCTGACAGAATTGTCCAGTGGTGAGAGTGGGTTATTGAAGTTTCCCACTATTAGAGTGTGGGGCTTGATGTGTGATTTAAACTTTAGTGATGTTGCTTTAACAAATGAGAGTTCTCTTGTATTTGGGGCAATGTTGTTCAGTATTGAGACTTTATGGACTTTTCCTGTGATGAATATGAAATGATCTTCTTCATCCCTTTTGACTAATTTTAGTTTGAAGTCTCTTTTGATAGATAATAGGATAGCTATACCAGTTTGTTTCTTAGGTCCATTCGATTGGAAAATCTTTTCCCAACAATCAACTCTGAGGTAATATCTGTCTTTGAGTTGAGTAGTGTTTCTTGTATGCATCAGAAAGATGGAGTCTGTTTTTATATCCACTCTTCTAGCCTACGTCTTTTTATAGGTGAATTTAGTCCATTGATATTAAGGGATATTAATAACCAGTGACTGCTAGTTTCTGTTATTTTTGTTTTTGGTGGTGGTGGTATTGTGTGTGTGATTTTCTTCTTTTGTATTTGTTAGTGTGGTATTATCTATTTCCTGTGCTTTTGTGGGTGTAGTTACTTCCTTAGGTTGAAGTTTTCCTTCTATTACTTTCTGTAGGGCTGGGTTTGTGGAGAGGTATTGATTAAATATAGTTTTGCCATGGAATATATTGTTTTCTCTGTCTCTATTGATTGAAAGCTTTGCTGGATATAGTAGTTTGGGCTGGCATTCATGAGCTTTTTTTTTATTTGAATAATGCATGACCAGTATCTTTTGGTTTTCATTGAGCAGTTTGGTGTAATTCTTATAGGTCTGCCTTTATATGTTATTTGGTTTTTTCCTTTACAGCTCTTAATATTCTTTCTTCTGTATGTCTCATATTTTGATTATTATGTAGCAAGGGGACTTACTTTTTGGGTGTTCTGTAAGCTTCTTGTATTTTCATAGGCATGTCCTTCTTAGGTTGGGAAAGTTTTCTTCTATGATTTTTTTGAAAATATTTTCTGTGCCTTTGACTTGGACTTCTCTTTCAGTTCCTATTATCCTTAGGTTCAAGTTTTTATAGTGTCCCAGATTTCCTAGATAATGTGTGTTAAGAATTTGTTGTATTTAACATTTTCTTTGATCAATGAATCTATTTCCTCTGTCATATCATCAATGTCTGAGATTATCTTTTCCATCTCTTGCATTCTGTTATTTATGCTTGCTTCTGTAGTTCCTGATCATTTACCAAGATTTTCCATTTCCAGTTTTCCTTTGGTTTGTGTTTTCTTTATTGCCTCTATTTCAGTTTTCAAGTCTTGAACCATTTCTTTCACCTATTTGATTGCTTTTTCTTAGTTTTCTTTAAGGGATTTGTTGACTTCATCCAATTTTTTTTGTATTTTCCTCCACTCTTTAAGGGAATTTTTCATTTCCTCTTAAAGGGCCTCAATTATCTTCATAAACTTATTTTTGAGGTTGTTTTTTTCGGCTTCATCTGTGTTGGGATGTTCAAATCTTGTTGATGTAGAACCACTGGTTTCTGGTAGAGCTGTATTGCTCTTTATGTTGCTGAGTCTATTCTTACTCTGTTGCTACCTATCTCTTTTTCTAATTAGAATGGGTCTGTGTGTCAGGGAGGCCCCTTTTCCTCCAATTGGTGTAGCTGGGGGTTGAGGCTCCGTTGAATGCTCTTTCAGGTGTAAGCAGGGCAGAACCTTTGATCATCTTTTCTCCAGGTTCAGGTGTAAGCAGGGCAGAACCTTTGATCATCTTTTCTCCAGTATCTACAGACTCAGAAGGCCACTCCTCCAGGTGCAGGCAGGGTTGAGGCCGAGGCTCTGGTGGTCAGATATTTTCTGGAGGGCACTGCTGTTGTTGAGGCCCACCATGCTGCTGAGGCTTCTTCCTGGAACCCTAGCCTACTGCCCATGCTGATGAGGCACCTAGTTTTTATGTGGATTCTATGGTTCCAAATTCAGGTACTCACCTCTCACAATGAGCACGCTACATACCGAAACATCTCCCCAACTCCCAAGATCAGTATTTTGCAAGACATTTTTCAAATTTCTTTCTTTTTTTATGTCTGGAGCCTCCAATGTTGTGCTCTTCTGGCATTGTAGTCTATGATGCCATCCCATCCTTGGAAGCACACAGACACCAGCACCCTGAATAAGACACCAACGCTTTGTACAGTCCGTTTCTGTGCAAATCCACCTGCGTAAAGAACGTGGTAATACTGCTTTTCTATGAGGAGTAATTTCAAGAGGCAAATGAGATAGCAATGAGAGCCTAATATGGAAGCAGAATTACTGACATATTTAGTTGTATTAATCAACATTTGATACTATAACAAAATATCCAAGGCAAGCAGGCTATACAAAATAAAGAGGTATCTTTAGCTTTCAGGCTTGAAGATTAAAGGGCAAGGCCTGGCTGGGATAAGAGCTTGTGGGGGAGGCAGGTAGTCTCAAGTGGGAGGAAGAGATGATGTCTGAAAAGAGAACTCGTGAGAGAGACTGAGGTTATTACAACTGGCTCTCAGGAGACGGAATTCATAGCATTCTGCTCCAAGGACATCGTGTCCTGTGATCTCCACAACACCCTCTCCCTTAAAAGTGATTTGTTTCCATTTGTATGTGTATCTGTGTGTGCACACACGTGTGCCATGCCCACGCAGATTCTGGAAGAGGACATTGGACCTCCCAGAACTGCCTGATGTAGGTGCTGGAATGGATCCTCTCAACCACCTAGTTCTTAAAGGGCCAGACCTTCTCCTGATACACCATGTTGGAAACCAAGTATTCAACACAGGAACCTTTGAGAGAAATTCAACCTAAACCACAGCCAAGCATTCATCTTCATGACAGCTCCTCCAGTTATATACTTTCTTGAGCTCCTTTGTGCAAACAAGGAAACTGAGGCACAGATGAGCACAGCATGCTGTCCAAGCACACACACTTTATGTAGCAGTGCTAGTGTTTATACGTTCACACTTAATTAACTGTTATAGAACACTTTTGCAATTATTCTTGTTGCTATAAAATAGCTTGCCCAGAGACTCACTACTCAAATTAAAATCTTGTTTTTGGATGAAGAAGCTCAGCTTTCTTCCTCCACCCTGAGGAGGACCCTGAGGCTGAACGCAGCAGGTCAGCTGCCACCTGACCCAGGTCCCAGCATGCAACAGGCCTTCGGTTCCCAGCATCTCACTCTCGCTCCAAGGTAGGGAAGCTGAAATAAACACTACAGGTGACTCACCTACACATTGTTACACCTCAAAGACTCAAATATATGGAGGCCATTTCTTCCCTTTTCTAAGTTATCAAATAGAATTTATGAACCTTCTGATTCATGGGATTGGAATGAAGCCTATAAAATCGAGGCAATAAAACTCCATTCCATAGCTTTGCTCAACTTCTTTCAGGCAAATTTTTGTAACCTAATAATACCTTGCGGTTGTAAAACTTATATCCACTGTGGGCATTTGCTGCCGTGGCTGGTGCTGTTTCACGCTTCCGCTGGCTGTGCACGTTGCCGAGCCGAAGTTCTATTTTGTGTGTGTAAATATGGTGCCGGTATGCACATACGTGGTCAGTGAAAAGACCAGTTGGCGCGTGATGAGATTCAATTTGTCAGCTACTTCATACTAACGCTCCCTGAGGTTCTGCTGTGTGAGTAGCAGCAAGCCTTGTGTAACGACATCAGGGTTTGAGTTTCTCAGGTAGTGACAGGTCGAGGCAGTTCTGTGGGCTGTGGCACGGAGTGTAGAAGCCTAGCTGGTAGCAATGTTTGTGCGGTGGCCGCATCTCTAAACAGGAACAACCGATCCACATGTGAGAATTCAGGTTTGGGATTGAGGGATAAAGAGGTCCATCATAGACTGGACAATGGGCGTTCAAAGGTAGCTCGTTCATGGTGCTTAGAAATTCCAAGAGGAGAGGAACACACTGCCACAGGTAACCTGGAGAAGGATGGTCAGGTGGACATTGGGAGGGGCGGGTATAGACCAAGCCTTTCTTTCCTGTGACTTCGTGTGAAACACAAGCAGGCTTGGGATTGTCTAGTTTCGGCAACTGGAACAGGCCCTGTGCTGGTGTCCCTGGCTGTTTGGTACCCAGTCGTGGGCTGACGAGGGCAAGCAGATAGAAGCTGACAAAGAGGGCGGTCAGCACTCAGAGGAAAGCTGTAGTCTTAGCTCTCAGAGGGAATGGAGAGGATCAGGAGGGCAAGGCCACTCACGGCTGTGTCCGCAGCCGTGTCCTGTCCCAAACGAAACAAAACAGTGCCCGAAACAAATAGAAATGGCAGCAAATGGACACAAAGAGACGTAATATAAAACGGAGGTTGTTGGTGATGTGTGTGTCCCCACACAGCTGCTCTCTGGGCAGTGGCCAACTGCAGGCCAGCGGCAAGGCCGGTAATATGCAAGCATCAAAACACATAAAATAAAAAATATACAGTTTATACAGCTGTGTGGGGCCAGGGCAGCTGGGAGGGAAGAGTCTTGGGGCAGAGACACGGCTCCCCAGGTGCATGAGGCTGAGGGAAGAAACTGACCAGACTCCGGTATGTTAAGAAAATCTGTCTTGAGATGTGACCTCAGTGACCAGAAGGATTGAAGCACCTGGAAGCTGGCAGAGGCCTTGCCATGGAGGTCTCCTGGTTAAGAAGTACAGACTTTGTTTTATGAAGTGGTGGGGGAAGGAGGGTAACAGTGAGTTTTGTTTACTTCTGTTTGGTGAAAATTCTATGCCCTAAATCTGCGCTGCTTAAAGATTAATGGGGTTCCACATTTCGTCTTTGTAAGATAAACAGGTGGACACGGTTGGGACTTTCAGTGATTGTGTAAAGCACATTTACTGTCACATTCCAAGGGATGACAAACCTTGGCGCTCTCTTTGCCACCCCAGCAGCTAGCACAGAGCAAAGAGGCAGTTTCCCTAAATCCAGAACCCAGAGTCACAGGGCTCCACCCAGGAGATGCCCAAGGGTTTCGTGTGTGCTCTGGAATAAGATGCTGAGTGCAAACCCTTGCCCGGACACTGTATGACCAGAGATAAGTTGTTTAGTTTCTGTTTCCTCAGATAGAAAATGCAGTTAGGGCTGGGGAGAGGGCTCAGGCAGTAATGTGTCATGCATGCACGAGGACCGGGGTATGGATCTCCAGAACATGCAGGGGCAAACAAACAAACACCCACAGTTGGGTGTGGTGGCACACCTGTGGGTGTGGTTCACACCTGTGAGTGTGGTGCACACCTGTGGGTGTGGTAGAACACCTGTGAGCGTGGTGGCACACCTGTGGGTGTGGTAGAACACCTGTGGGTGTGGTGCACACTTGTAACCCTCTCACTGGCAGGGGGAGTCAGGGATTCTTGGGGCCCTCTGACCAGCTAGAATTGAATTGATGAGCTCTGGATTCCATAAGAGGCCCTGTCTTAAAAACCAAGGCAGGCAGTAATGAGAGGAGACAGCTGACACTGACCTCTGACCGCCACATGTGCACGCCTACAAACCTATAGATTTAACGAGAATGTCTGTCATAGTCGTGCTTTCTGCAGCAGTAACTTTGGATGTACGTGTGCTTTGCACAGCGTTGTTGTGATGGTATGCACGCGGAGTCTAAGTGACATCACAGCAGAATAAAGGGCAGTGGGACGATGCTTAGGGAAAGCGCTGGCATTGCTGCCACCTTAGTGTGGAGGAGCAAGGCCCCTTCTGTAGTGGAGGTTAGAACAATGGTAGACTAACACCCTCTGACCCTCTGTGTGGGTGTTCCATCCTGCCCATCACTATGTATCAGTGACAGACACAGCCTGTTTCCTCCTGCTCGTCTGCATGAGTAAGACGCAGACATTTGTGTGTTTCCCCCTGCTCGTCTGCATGAGTAAGATGCAGACATTTGGGAGCCAGAGAAGAGAGTGAGGATGTAGGATGTCCTGCAGTGTGTTGGCAATGTCTTGAATGATTGCATCTGATAGATTCTGACAATTTTTTCTGTCTTACTTTAGTTTGTTTCATGTGTGTATGTTTGTGTGTTGAGGCCAGAAGACAAACTTGGATATTCCTCCACCTTGTGTCTTACATATTTTTTTAAACAGTGTCTTCTTGTTGACCTGGAGTTACTCATTTTATCTTGGCTGACTGACCAGTAAGGCCTGGGAATCCCTCTATATTTGTCCCCAGTACTGGTATTATTACTATTGTTTTATTATTATTATTATTATTATTATTATTATTATTATTATGTAACCACTTGCCTTTTAATTACTAATTATGTAGAAAATATACCCAATGTGGGTGGGAGAGAAGGCTTGTTTGGCCAGCCTTGCAAGTGTGAGGTCACTGATTGATTCCTAGCATCTGTAAAAAGCCTGGCATGGTGTCACGTGTTTGTAATTCCCATGATGGCGAGAAGGGAGAAAGCACAAGACTTCTCTAAACTTGCTGGAAGAGACCCTAACTCAAGCAAAATGGAGACGACTTTTGAGAACCCATGCTCCAGATTGACCTCTGAGGTCTACACAGCTGGATTCACACGCATGCACACCCATGAACACACATAAGAGAACACACCGTCAGTATCTAGTGTGTCCTGCATATGCAGAGCCCTGGTATGTCCTGCGCACAGTGCCATGCCCTGGTGAAGCCTTCAGGTCCGAGAGTGGCCTTCGTTCCTGTTACTCACATAGCAGGAAGATGTTCAGTCTCCTGAGCTTCAGGATTGTCTGGTTGGAGCACAGGGATCCATAAAGGCTGTGTCATGTGGTTTACGCTTTCTTCGGGGGCTGGGGAGAGGCGCTCATTTTTGGCTTCATATAGTTTTATTGTTTTACATGGTAGCGGTGTAGAGCTCGCACTAAATATTAGAGCTTACACAATTAGGCTTGGATGTTGTCCATGCTGCTTTTAAAATACCTTCTCTTTGGTGTTCTATTGCGGAATTATTTAAATAATGATTGTACCCAAGTCCAAGTAGAAACTAAATAAGAATGGCGGAACCATGCCGGGGAGCCCCATGGCGGGGAGCCCCATGGCGACGCTCTGTAACTACAGTTAACTCCATCAGCATCAGGGACTCTCAACCAAGGGACTTCACACACCTCCAGACAGCAGTGGGTTTGTAACTGCAGCTGCGTCCTTCCCTACCTGGCCTTGAGACCTTGCAGAGAGCGATGCCACAGTGGGAACGAAATCTCACTGAAGGGTTTTGCCGGGACCTCGGGAGGGGTCTCCACTCTCGTCTCTTTGTTCTTGTCAGCCATCTTCCCTCCTTTCATAACAGTCTTTGTTTTGTCCGATGTTAATCAGAGCCCTAGAAGCTGACAACCTTACCTAAGAGATCCGGGCCCTCCTGAAACAAGGGAAGCATAGGTAAAGTGATGGCTGTGGTCATGGCGATGGGATCGGAGGAACACACCATACAAGATTAACTGCAAATGCGCGTTCACCTTTACCGGGTTGTTCCCAGCAGGTAGACTGCAAATCCACAGTGTATCATGTTGTCTGAAAGTCTGTAAGGATCTGAATTGTAGATTGAGCAAACTACCTGGAAATAGCCTCACGTGGCATTAGAAGCATCAGGCTAAGTCGGCGGTTCCCAGAGGTCACGTGGGGAATACACAGATCTGTCAGGGTGCAATTTGTTGGCAATATTAGCGAGTTGTCAAGGTTTATAAGCAGGGTGTCGCTTTTATAAATGAGAGCAGAATGAGCCACCCTCCTGCAAACTGTCCTGTCTGCTTGCATTCTGAGCTGCTTTTGTGAAGAGCAATGGAATAGAGGACTAGCAGCTGCTGGACGACAGGTACACAAAGCTCTCGGGGCCAGGGTGCCCAGGGTGTGAGGCCTGGTGCCCATGAGACTGTGGGAACTATGGTGGCAATGTTTCATAGCTGTGGGGCTCCCCAGTCATAGTTCCATCATCCCTGTTTAATTTTCATTTTGGTACAATTGACATATATATTTAATAGAAATTTACACAAAAGCTAACAGAAAAATTCTAAAAACCCTTTCAAATTGCATTCATAAAGGTTTCCTAGTTGTGAACATTTTACCACATTTATTCCACCTCCTTTCATAATTCATATCTAAAATATGTACCACATACAATATATGATTGCATAGCATTAAATACACGATATATGCACATATAATTACTTCTTTTCACATTTATTTTTTAGTTATGCCCATGCACCTGCGTTTGCAGGACAGAGGGCAGTTTGCGGGCCTTGACTCTCTCTTTATACCTTGTGAGTTTCAGGAATCAGGCTCATGTCTCCAGGATTCGCAGCCAGCACCTTTATCTGGTGAGCCATCCTGGTGGTTAAGTTGTTTCCATTCTGATGAGGCTTGTGTGCTTGAGTCTGGTCACAAGGAAGATGAAATACAGATTATGGGTCTGCCTTTTAGTCTCATGTTTTCTCTCCTTTAGCCTGGAACAATTCTTTAGCCCACATCTTAGGACGGCTATAAATGGTTTAAATCTTTTCCTCTTTAGGACATATTACCTTTTAATTTTTTAGGTACATTGCAAAAAGAATGAGGTGAAATTAATAGGAATGATGTTTAATCCATTACATTTAAATGTGCTCATTTTAACCCACAACTGGTCAATGCAGTGAGAAAGTGACCAGGAGGCTCCTAAGTGATGTCTGCAGCATGACCCCTAGACCCAGGGCTCGGGCTACGTGGAAGTAGAGGAGGCAGAAAGATCGTGAGATCCACAGGATCAGGATACCAGCTGCTAGATTGTGTTTTATGTCGGGGGAGCTGCAGCATTAATTTTCAACAATGTGGTTGACTTAACAAGTCCTGCAGATGCAATAACGGAACCAGGTGATATGCCAAAGGGGACAGGAACCTCTCACAGGGCCACACCCTAGAGGAAGAGCTAAGGGCTCAGTGGCTGCTAAGAAAGGGAGACCTCTGTCTTCTCCATATCCAACCTCAGAGCGCGCGCACGCACACACGCACACAGGCACACACACAGAACTAACACGTAACAGTAAACATCAGAGAAGAGGTCATGCATTTGAGAGGAGCGGAGGGGGTAGAGAAAGTTGAAGGGAGGAAGCAGGAGGAGGTCAAGTCATCTAAATAAAGTGCTCACATATCAAATTCTCAACAAACACAAATTTCAAATGAAAAAATGATAATTCCGAAACATAATTAATACATGAGGGACCTCCATAAAGCTATTAGCAGATTTGTCAGTAGAAAATGTGCAATTGGAGACAGCAAAAGGATACGTTTAAAATGGAGAGATCGAAACAAAGGAGCAACCCCTAAGCAAAATGCACACTCCACATAGCTGTCCTTCCAACAGAAAGTTGAGATAAAGATTCTCCCAGTTACACAAAAGCAGGGGAATGCACTCAGGAAACTGCCCGATAGGAAAGGCAGTGGGGGCGGCTTGCACGGAAACAAAAACCTGCTAATTAGGAACAGGGAAATCATTAGATGTACACAGCTTCCTGGTGAGGAGAGCATACGGGGAATGTTAATACGTTAGCACTGTAAGGGTGGCACATGGACTACTTTGCATTCAGCAAAAGTTTAAAATAACTACAGATAAATATTTTTTTTTAATGTATCAGGATTTCAGAGCATGTGAAGTGTGGCACCAGTATCCTGAAACTGAGAGGAAAATGAGAAGTCACAGAGCTTTCTTATGTAATGACGGTTACACTTTAATCAACTTGTAATAGACTAATGTAACTATGTGGAACTTTAGGTAGTCTTCATGGTAGCCATAAGGAAAGAAGCCCTCGTTAGGTACAAGAAAGATGAAAGGGGAAAGATCACATCATACTACTGTAAAAATAACCACGTTGAAAAGGGCCACAGGAGATGATGAATCAGGAGACCCCGCACATCAGGAATCAGTGGCCAAAGAGTGAGAGTCATTTCTTATCTGTCAGTGGTCACTTCATCCAAAGATACAGTTACTGGCTGTTTAAGGAGACAGTAGTATGCTTCCTACCAAGAATGGAGAAGACTATTCCTTGCAAGGGGTAAGCAAAGGGGCAGACATAACTATCTTATATCAGGCAGAGTTGAAGTTAAAAACTATCATAAGAAGAGGAAGATCATCAGAGGTGAAGAGCTAAGTCAACGAGACGGTTATAAAGACACATGCAGTCCATATCAAAGTATCAACGTGTACAGAAATGGACGGCAGTGTAGAACGAGGAGGCTCTGGGTCATGAGTAACCATCAGTGGAGCTAACCAAATGGACCCAACCGTGGAGCTAACCAGCAGAAGTGAATGACGTCACAGGCCAGGCCGACCTGAGAAACACACAGACCTATGCTCACATGCACACAGACCTCATAGACACAGGCATACACATAACTATACATAATTACCTTTTAAAAAGTGAACTAAAAACCCACACAATCTTCTCAACAGACACAGAAAAGGGATTTGACAAAGCTGAACATTTCCTTATGATTAAAAATGTCAGTGAAATCGGTGTAGGGGCTGGAGAGCTGACTCAGCCGTTATGGGCACTGGATGCTCTGGAGAGATCCCAAGTTTAGCTCTCAGCACCAGCACGGTGACACAGCCATCTGTAACTCCGGCACCAGAGGGTCTGACACCCTCGCTGTAGGGTTCTTCAGCCATGGTTTCACCATTCCTCTTTAGCTTGCATTTGGGTCCATTTGGTATTTATTTTTTTAACACAAATTTTTACCAAAGCTAACAGAAGAGTGCCAACAACCTTTCCAGATTCTCTTCAGATTTCCCACCTGTGAACATTTCACATGTATCCGCTCTCATTTCCTACATCATATCTAAGATATACACCATATATATGATATGTGATATAAAATATGTAATATACACAAATATAGTTACTTAGGATGTTTTAATTTATTATGTGTGCACACGTTTAATCTATTATCTATATGCACACTATGATCCACTTCTCTATCCGTTTAAATGTCCAATGACTTTGCATAGAAATGTCCAAGCCTTCTGCTGTTTCATATTTTCAGGCCTTCCCTGGTTGTGGCAACCTCCTTATTTCCTGATATTTTAATATATTTACTTGCAGTTGCTCTTTGGTCTTCCTACATGTCACCTGTGATGGGGGAGAGTCTTCTGTTTTGTGTTAATTTCATTGGTTAAATAAAGAGAATGTCTTGGCCCTTTAATAGGACATAAAATTAGGTAGACGGAGTCGCCATGGTTCTCCCACTCCAGACAGACGCAGGTTAAGATCTTTCCTGGTAAGCGCACCTCGTGGTGCTACATAGATTATTAGAAATAGGTTAAGAGGCTGAAACTAATGGGCCAGGCAGTGTTTAAAAGAATACAGTTTCTGTGTAATTATTTTGGGTAAAGCTAGCCATGCGGGCCGCCGGGTGCCGCCGGGTGCCGCCCCTAACACAACAGAGTGGTGCCCAAAGCTAGCCGGGTGGCGGGATGCAGCCCAGCCCGCCAATCTTATTACAACACACCTGTCTTTGGATCATGGCTGTTGCTGCCTTTTGACCTCCCTGGTCCCTCCCCTGCATCTCTATCTTCACAGGGGCCTGCCTTTCTTTTCTACAAAATAGAGTTGACAGAGGTCTGCAGTGGGTGGGTTCTTGTATCTTGATGGCATTTGTTTTGTAGGGCACAGTGGACAAACACTGGCAGTCATTGTCCTTGGCCCGTGAGACACCATCAGGGAATATCAAGTAGGGGGAGGTACATAAGGAGTTTCTTACTTCAGGATTATAGTAGCCTCCATGTGGAGGAGACAGGGAAGAGAAAGGTCGGGACTGAGAGCATGAGGGGAAGGAAGAACTGTTTTGGAACCCAAAGCAAAAGATGAACCTGCTAGCTAGGCAGCCTGCACCATAGTTGGCCAGTTGGCATGGGGGAGGCACATGGCGGGTTCTAGGAGGTCAGCTTGCTGAAGCGCTCTCCCAGTGGTAGTGACCTGCTGCTAATAAAGAGGATGCTGTGACCGTCCTCTCAACTTACTTTCCATTTTGCTGAGTGTTTCCACTGAGCCCATGTAGACACTGGAAGGCTGGGCTAGGTTGTGTTTCCACTGAGCCCGTGTAGACACTGGAAGGCTGGGCTAGGTTGTGTTTCCACTGAGCCCCTGTAGACACTGGAAGGCTGGGCTAGGTTGTGTTTCCACTGAGCCCGTGTAGACACTGGAAGGCTGGGCTAGGTTGTGTTTCCACTGAGCCCGTGTAGACACTGGAAGGCTGGGCTAGGTTGTGTTTCCACTGAGCCCGTGTAGACACTGGAAGGATGGGCTAGGTTGTGTTTCCACTGAGCCCGTGTAGACACTGGAAGGCTGGGCTGAGTGGTGATTTCACTGAGCCCCTGTAGATTCTGAAAGGCTGGCCTGGATGGTGTTTTCACCAAGCCCGTGTAGATACTGGAAGGCTGGGCTGGGTGGTGTTTTCACTGAGCCCGTGTATACACCGGAAGGCCGGGCTCGGTGGTGGTTTTGTTGTTGTTTTTGTCTTTTCACGTAGATTTGAATTACTCTTGAGATCTAAAGCAATTCAGCATCTCATTTCCAAATTCTTACAAATATTGAAGAAAAGGCAGTTTGGCACCTTTTAAATGCATCCTCTGTGTCAAACAAGAATATATATGCAAGTGAATCATCTATAAAATTGTCTAAGACATAAAATCCACCTCCCCTCCGTTCTTTCTCCCAGTCTCTCTTTGGGGACTTCCCAGGGAAGGAAGATTTCTGACACCCTGCCCTGTTGTCATGACCCTTCCCCCAAGCAGGCTCACGGAGCTTTAGGAGAGGATTGACACTCCGTCATAGGCGACACTGTGAGATCCAGGTGTCTCCTACTCCCCAACACAAGAGGCACCGACTTTGCCCCATTGATGTAGTCATAGTAGCTAGACACAGAAAGGGTTTCACTGATCTGGACCTCACCCTGGGCCTTCTGTAGGCAAACATAGAGGCTATGCCGTCACTGCACACGGAAGAGAACCAAGCATCTGTCCCCCATGTTTATCAACATCTTTTGGGCTTTCAAAGGAATGAACTCATCCATACTGCCTTTGATCTCGTATTGATCTCAAGAATGCACAACCGAGTGATGTGGTACAGTTTGTGCATAGAAGAGACAGCCAATGGGGCCTACTCCTTACCCTCTCCTTTCTGTGTTCAGAAGGCCTTCCACAGTCTTAGCATGTCATGTGGCTACAGGCAACCATGTGACAGCCAACATCCCCAGGTGCCCTGGCTACCAGCTATGGCCAGATTCTTTCAAAGGAGGAGAGGGGAAGTCTACAAACTTTTTAAAGATTTGCTTGTCGTATGTGTGTTCACTTCCTGCCTTCCCACAGACTCCAAAAGCTTCTGTGATAACTGTGGTTAGTTATCTGATCAGGGCCCCTCCCTCAGAAATTACAGGCCCTTGTAGCTCAGAAGGCAGAGTTTGCCAGTGTCCTAACAATTCTAGAACATGATACCATTCAGCAGTGAGGACGACTTAGAGCGTATCAGAGTGTCACCCTGGCATTGTTTTTCAGAGACTGAGAGATGGTGATAACCTCATCATAAGTTTCACTCACCGTAGCTTTTCTGGCACTTTACTTCAGAGGGTCGGTGATGTCCGCTCAGCCAGGGCTGTCCAAACACACAGGCACACAAGACAGCGCCATCTTGAAGAACACTCACTGATGAAAAGAGTCTTCATCTGAATTCGCAGTTTAAAGTTCTCCATTAGCATTCACCCCCTGATTGATGGAAGGTGTTCTGTCCTGGAATGACCTCTCTGGGATCCTGTGACTAGAAGGATTCCATACTTTGACTTTCAGTCATTGAAGGCTAACAAATGAACTTGCCTCTATCTCATAGAGGAGGGCACGAGGCACGAGGCCTCCTGGTCAGAACGGAAGGACTTCATGACGATAACGCGGCTACCAGTGGGAGTTTTGTGATCTCGCCAGCTTCCCAGGCCCACAGAGGATTTGTGAAGGCAGACAAGGTGATGCTGTGTGCACAATGGGCTTTGCATCACAGATGAGGAAACCCCTGTCCTTCTAAGGGCGACTTCTCTAAACCTGCTGGACCTCTGCCCTGCAGGGAGACGTTATCTTCTAATGCTATTATCCTGGGTCAGGAAGTAAATGTGTTTTCTGTCATGAAAGGAAACTACTGCTCTCTTCCAAGGCCTTCTTATCTTTTATTTTCTAAGAAGAACAGACTTATTTACCACCCCGTAGGGGTAGCAGGCTGGGCATAGTGAGAGCGCCACCTGTCACCCACGGCTGCTTGATTAACAAACATCCTTGCAAAGGATAATTGGATGACATGAAGAAACGTTACAGAGACCTGTCAATCGACAAAACAGTGGCAGGCTGGAAAGCTTTGTAACTTATGGGCGCAGCGAGAAAGTGCGTCTCAGGGCATGATCTCTGAGGCTTGCTTCTCGGACTGGCTCCCTAGTCAAGAAAGGCCAGGTGCAAGAGGCTGCTCCCAGAATCTCACCAGCGTGAAGGGTCTGGATAAACACTGAGCTGGATCCTAGAATCTCAGCAGCGTGAAGGGTCTGGAGAGACACCGAGGAGAGATCCTAGGTGGGAGTAAAGTGGGGAGTCTCCCCCGCAGACTAGTTGTCAGATCCCTCTGACCATGGTACCACTTACTATTTTTTCCATGCCAATTACTTCATTTTGTCTTCCTTGAAGATTTGGCTAGAAAGATGGAAATGAAGTTGTTTGAATGAATAGAGCAGAGGGATGCCGTGTTGTTAAGTACAATATGCTTGCGTCCTGAGGTCAAATGTTACACTTTCATGTATGGAGTGTAGATTTAAATTTATATATATGTGTGAACGAAGAGTGCATGTTCATTTCCGGGTTGCCCAGACCCAAATAATCATACAGAGACTATATTAATTACAACAATGTTTGGCCAACAGCTTAGAGTTCTTTCTAGCTAGCTCTTATATCTTAAATTAACCTATTTATATTAATCTGTGCATTGTCATGAGACTGTGGCATACTGGTGTGTTCCAACATCCTTCTTGGGCAGCTGCATGGTGTCTCCCTGACTCTGCCTTCCTTCCTTCTCTATCTCTGTTTGGATTTCCTTGTTATATTCTGCTCTGCCATAAGTCAAAGCAGCTTCTTTACTAATCAGTGGTAATAAAACATAGTCATAGCATACAAAGGGGAACCCCACATCATATGTGTGTATCTACATATCTATTATCTCTCTCTCTCTCTCTCTTATCTATCTATCTATCTATCTATCTATCTATCTATCTATCTTTCTACCTACCTACCTACCTACCTACCTACCTACCTACCTATCTGGAAAGAGAAACAGGCAGCCATGAAAGTACTGGGGCTCTAGGGAAGACCATGGGACTATGGGAAGAAGGGAGGCAAAAGCATGCAGTGGGGGGTAAACATGAGCAAAGTATATAATCTACACATGAGTGTCATGACACAGTCAAGAGAGATGGGAGTTTTCCAATCCCCTCTTAAGATGTTCAGTGGACACCTAAGGTATTGTCACCAAATGTGTGGATTTCCAGCTCACCAACTTCATTTAGCAATTTTCCTATAAGTTTACTATGCTACAAGGCCAAAATCATTACGGTGTTTTGAGTTTTTAAAAACTATTAGTTGATGTTAGGTCGCTCACCATTCCTGCTGTAAATAGATGTTAGTCAAGAAGAGAGCATGCGGTTCAGTAGGTTATTGCTTCCACTTGCTAGCCTTTCCCATTATAGAACTACGATTCCCTGCCCTTCTGTAGCCAGGCTGGGCCAAGTGAGCTTCTCGGAGTGGTGAAATGGAGACAGTAGTGTGTGCTCCATCACAAGTTCCAGCAGCTTTCTTAACTCCCTCAACAGAACGGCTGCAACCAGGCAGGGGGTGCTTTTCCCCCCTGAAATCTGGAATGGAGACAGGGCCCACCAGTGAGATGCAGCCACATCCAACAGAAGAGAAATACACCTAACATATGTGTAGATATGAACATGTATGTGTACACACATATTGATGTGTGTATGTGCATGACATAAATGAGGTGTAACCTGTGACTGTTGCACTCCACTAACATTTCGTGTCCACAGCATAACTTCGCAAAACCTTGGTGTCGGCACAGACCTCTCTGAACACCAGTGTCAGTGGCTTGGGTCACAGTTTAATGCTCTTGCTTGGGTGTTGAGCACTGAGATCCACTCCTTCATGACAACGCCGCCTCCTTCGGGCTCTGTTCCTCAATTGTTGTGGGCAGCTGAGGCCTTGAGCTCACCCAAGGGGCTTCTTCTGCTCCTGCTGCCTTCTAGATCCACAGACGGGTCCTTGTGAAGGTCTGGGGTGCTATTCTGTATGTTCTTACACAGCTTGTTCCCGCTCCCCAGTTCCACAGGAGACTTATTTGCATAGTCTACTTGTCATCATTTGGGAAGGGCTTGAATGGGTTTATGACACTCTTAATAATCAGAGGAGGATGCTAGTTGCTCTGAGATAGATTCAATTTCATTTTCCAAATAGCGATGTTCCTTTGAACTTGAACTGGATACTATGCTGTGGTGTGGCTTTATGATGTGGCTACTTGAGCCTCTGTCCTCCTGGAGTGTGGGGAAGACATAGATCTGGGGTTTTATTTAGCCTTTGCTCTTCGACCTCACCTGACATTTTGAAATCATCTAAAATGGTGTGCTCATTTCTCTCTTCTGTGAAGATGGTGGCTAACATGGGCCGGGCGCTGAAGCTTGCGAGACCTGGGAGCAGATTTGAAGCCTACAATGAATTTGAGCAATGCAGATGGTCTTATTCAGGGTACAGTCATGTATTCAATCCAGCTCTTCAGAAAAAAAAAAAAAAACAAGCAAGAAAACAGTCTAAACCCACAAAAAACAAAGCTTCTCCATAAATTTCCAAGCCCCTTGTCTACCACAATTGACCGATTGCCTTTCTAACTCCCAGCCCTGAAGGGGTCTAAAATCATTTCTCCGGCATTCTCATTGACTAATTGGACTTTGATTGGTGTCAGCTGCTGCCAACTGTGATAAAAGTGTTTGCGGTAAGCCTTGACATTCTGGAGGTGACAGCAGGTCACTCTCCACATAAACAGAAACGCTTTAGGACAGGAGTGTAGAAAACATGCAATGTGTAACCTGCCAGCCAACAGACCCGGGTGAGGAGCTGTGTGCCAGGCCCTGTGAGCGCAGGGCAACAACTATCCCCCTTTCCCAACTGTCACTCGAGAGAGCAAATCAACTTTGAGAAGGTAGTAAGAGAAACAGAGGGAAATGTTGCACAGCTTTGAAACGGCGGCGCTTGAAGGAAAAGGGCTGTGTGTGGCTAGAAAGGAGACAAAGTCCACAGTAGTTACTAGCATAGTAGTTACTAGCATGCTTAGTGGGACACTGTGCAATGGAGGGGTCTGGGGGGTGTGAGTGTGAGGTGTGTGTCAGTGAGGTATTCGGCAAGACAGGGTTCTCTCTCTCTCTCTCTCTCTCTCTCTCTCTCTCTGTGTGTGTGTGTGTGTGTGAGAGAGAGAGAGAGAGAGAGAGAGACAGAGACAGAGACAGAGACAGAGACAGACACAGAGTGTGTGTCAGTGAGTCATTCTGTAAGATGGGTTTCTGGGTCATTACGAATATGTGTGTCTGACTGTATCTAGGTAAAGAAGATGACCCTTTCTAGGGACTCCCTAAGGCATTGTAATTGGCTCAGTTGTTAAGTTATGTTGCACGGGCTCTTAGCTGGCCAAGCAGTTATGTGCCAGATGGAGGAGAAAGGCGAGAGCCCCGCTCATACCCTTGTTGCCAACAAAGGACCAGAGTCATCGCACAAAGACGAAGCATCTTGAAGGGGACAGCCCTAGGGATGCAGCTTCCTGATTTCTCGTGGACAGCTGGATGTCTCGTCTTCCCGAAAGCAGCTACAGTAATTTTAAATCTTCTCTATTTGTCCCGAGTCTGAAATATTTGACCAGGGACTTATATTCTCAACGGTAGAATCTGCCTGAACTCTTGATGCCAAGCAAACAACTGTCGCTGTGTAAAGTGACAGAAGAAACCTCACCGGAGATGCCAGAAGAAGCAGTGACTCAAAAGTCCAGGGAAAATCTCCCTTCCAGGTGCCGGGTGGAGAGAAAAGGCTCTCAGACCGTCTCTTACCTATCGTTTCTGTAAGAGGAGGGTGTGCACTTAGGATGCACGTGTGTGCAGTCCTGGAAAGGATCCGAGAGTCAAAAACACTTCTTGGATGTGATAAATCTTAATTCCAAATAAATTCCACACTGGAGGAAGCAGACAGCAGATGGAACATGAGGGAGGACATGGATGAGAAAGCCTGGAGACACAGAGGGGCCAGGGAGGCCTGTTGCAGCTGTGAGATCTCAAGCGCCATGACTGACTCTTTCAGAAGACACAACTATCGGAGAAGTCATAGTTTGTGCCAGGGAAAATCTTAGATTTAAACTTTTATAAATGAAGAAATATATGTAAGGCTGAGTTGCTAAATTTTATAGATTTCTCAGACCTATACATCATGCAGTTCAATGGAAACACATAGATTCATTAGGAAGAAAAAGCAATGTGGGTGGCATCAGAGCTCTCGCTTTGAAATAATGGGGAAAGGCCAAGCCTGACAATCTGAGTTCAATCCCCGGGACCTACACAGAAGGAAAGAACTGATTTCCTCTAAGCTGTCCTCTGACTTTAACATGCTTGCTGTGGCTTGCCCGTGTTCGTTCTCTCTCTCTCTCTCTCTCTCTCTCTCTCTCTCTCTCTCTCTCTCACGCACACACACACACACACACACACACACACACACACACACACAAATGTAAGCAACGGGAGCACTGTCTACATGGTTTTGAGAGGCAAACCATCATATTCCCAGAATTCTCACTGTGCCCACACGTGTGTTCATCTGGAGGGTGGAGGGAGACAATCCCTGCGTACAGGCTTCAGAAGCTGTTCTGTTCGTATGGCCCTTCCTGGAAAAAAAAAATTGCTTGTCTAAGTGCTTCAGTGAGCCAAGAAATTAATCATAATAAAGAATTTAGAAGTCAGGATGGTTTATCAGAAAAAAACACCCTGAAAGATGCAACCAGTGAAATTGCATTAAATTTAGATTACTGTTGCTAACAGAGTTAGGAAACACACTGCAAATGTCCAAACATGAAGGGAGGGGTTCATTCAGTTCGCGATGAAAGGAAGTGAAGTCCTAGATCACGTAAACACAAACTCGATGGCTGAGGTTTGCACGTCACACTTGACATTTCTGTTTCACGTCTGTGTCTGAAAAGGCTTTACAGGTGAAGAGTAGCATCAAATGTTCGAACTGTGCTTGATTTGGGCAAATGAAATTCTTCCTTCCTTCCCTGTTCACAGCCATATGCTCAGATATAGAAATAATAGCCTTGGCAGGAAGGGAGACAGAGAGCAGAATACCCCAGGCTAGCCCCTAGGCATCCTCTTCATCCACAGGATAACTTTGAGGCTTATTACACAATCCTGTACCTCACAGAACAAACTTGAGAGTGGCTCCTTAGTGGGAATAAACCCCCTGTCGCATTAGGCTACTACTCTGGCACCTGGGTTAGTGGCCCTGTACCCTGGCATGCTGGGAGCTATTGAACCTTAGCAGAGGACTAGCTGCTAGAGTCCAGAGCCTCTGGCTTGGGGCTGAGTTGGACAGGAGTCGTTGAGGACGGGATGGTTATGTAAGTTGGTTTGTGGTCCCTATTGGCTGGTATTGTATCTTCCTTTGTTTCTCTTCTGTTACTCTGTGTTACATAGAACACAGGCCAGGAAGCCCACTTATTATCTGGGCTCCTGTGTCATCAGTGATAAAGTGTGTGTGTATATGTGTGTGCATGTGAGTGTCCAGCACTAGACCCAGATGGCGATGTTACTGGGACTTCCAGATGATCACAGCTCTTGGTGATCAATGCGACCTGAATTCACATATATATCAAGCCCCTGCCCAGTTCTGGCAGAATGCCTTTGTAGTGGCAGTTGAGCTAGCTTCAGGATGGATTTTTTCTGAGAATATGCTCTTTCTGAAAATGAGGGCTTCAGCATTATTTTTAACTACATGATACAAGAGTATTTCAATGGATTGAAAAATCCATTCATATGATCACAAGGAATTTTAGCATTATATTCGTAGATAAAAGGAAGATCTGTTAGCTTCTTTAAATATAATTTGAACGTGTACAGTTTTTGAATTATTAGGAGAATATTTCACGTACTTTATCATCTACCTGTGCAAACATAATTTCTCATAGTGATGCCTACAAAGACTCCACAAGGATCGTTATAGAAATTCTTCATCAGGAATTTTGTATAGTTACTTCCCACATAAAACCTAATATAAATAAAAGCTGGAACTCTGGAAGCAGACTTAAGATTTTCATTAAACACCCTGAGGATGTTTAATTGGAAGCTCTGCCTTAATTCAGTATTATGTCCCTCAAATTTACTTTTTTTACTATTTTACATTTTCAATTGTGATTTTGTAATACAATGAACTGTTTTTAGTACAAAGCTCTGAGTGTGCCCTCATCTTACCCCAACTCACGGGGTGGGGTGGGAAGACACGACCCACGTACTAGTTTGTGTGAGCTTGTGCTACCAAGCGAAAACCAATAGGAAGCATGGTGCTGGGAACATAAGTATTGAGAGAGTCTGTCCATTACAAAAATGCGGAAAAGCAAAGGACGCTCATCTGGACGTGACCCATTCTAGAGCAAGTGAGAAAGAGACGCAGCAATCTGTATGTCTTTCAGCTATTGCAGGACGGACATGTGAATCTACACAGTGTGTTTGGCTGTCTCCCCAGTACACAGTGACTCCTCACGTCTGGTTCTTATCCCCCTCTGAACCCATGAAGCAGCTCCGTTTGGAGAGGGCTGTTTTTAGACGGACACCAGCATGCTCTGTGCTGTAGGTGTTTGGAGTACAGGTGGGATTTTGATGGATTCTTGATTCCTTTCCAGAGAATTTTGAGATCATAGCCAAGTGCTTACAGGGCCAGTCTGGTTGCCTGGAAGAGAGGAGATTTAAAGTCCCAAGGTGATGGTACCCATTTCCTGTCACGAGATGAGGAGACATAGGGGGGAAGGGTTCAGTGTACATGTTTCTAATGTTCTCAGGTGTTCTAGTTGGTTTCTAAGACAGGTGCATCTCTGGAGGAGTTCAGGAGACAGCCACTGTCCTTATGACAAATGCCCGTTTGTTTCAGTCACCCCAGTAAGGCTCCTTGCCTACATTCAATGAATTGATTATCTGTATATTAATTTGTAGTGACTGATGAAAGGACACCCTCATTAAAATATTAGCTGGGCTTAGCTTTGGATCACAGGATGGTAAATTTTGTTGTTTTTATTTTTGTTTTAGTAAAACTTTTCCAAGAAACATACTGTTCTGATTAGAAACAAAAAAGACTAACGAAAGTATTTCCTTGTGGAATTAAAATGTGGGTAATAACACTTAAACTGAATGTTTCTAGATGCTCGATTTAGAGACTGTCCTGGTTAGGTTGGTTATTTGGTGGTTTTTTGTTGTTGTTTTGTTTTTTGTTTTTTTTTTGTTGTTGTTTTTTGTTTTTGCCAGCTTGACACAAGTTTACCTTACCTGGGAAAAGGAACCTCAGTTGATAAAGTGCTTCCATCAGATAGCCCATAGGCAAGTCTGGACTTTGTTGTCTTGATTGATCTTGATGTGTGTGGGCTCAGCTCGTTGTGGTGGTGGGCATGTGTGCAATCCCTGGGAGGTATAAAAAAGCTAGCTGAGAGAGCTATGGTGAGGAAGCCACCAAACAATGTCCTGCTAGAGCCTCTGCTTTAGTTCCTGTCTCCTGGCCCCTGCCTTGAACTCCTGCCCTGACTTCCCTTGCTGGTGGACTTCTGTAAGATAATCCTTTCCTCCCCATGCTGCTCTCCGTCACAATGCTCATCACAGCGATAGGAGCACCAAGGCCGGGCCTTGAGACATCCGTGATGAGAGACGGCTGCTTGGAGATGGCTAAAGCAGTTGCCCCCTGTGTGTAAAGACTGGGGTCCAATCTCTGCCACTGTAAAGCCACAAATAAAAGTGAGACAAAGCAAACAAATAGAAAGAATGGCACCAGATAACGGAGGCTTTCGCTCCAGAGGCCAGCCCCCACTCTTTAGGGCACATACGACTGTCCTTTTATTACTTGTCTCTCTGCATTTTATGATAAACCATTCCCTATAAAGTCCAACTCTTAACGAACGTGAATGACTCTGAGAAGACTGGTCTTTATGACGAGCCTTCTGTTTTGACTCGGCGCTAAAATGAAAATGGAGCAATTTACTCTTTAAATAAGCATAGAAGTAATCACACTTTAATTTGCCTTCTGGGGGAGGATTGTGCAGGCTTTTACTGACGTATAAGTCATATTCTATTTAGAGAAATGTTTTATTAAGGAAAAGATATTTGCCTTCAACTTAAAAAATTAAAACAGAATGAGCCATAGGGAGAGTGAGCAGAGGGTCACTTGTGACCCCATGGGATGCCTGCGGTGTCAATCGGAAGAGGTTGTGGCTGAGTTTGACTGAAGGTGTTCCCTTGGTGGGTGAAGAAGAGGCAGCCTGTGAGGCTCTGAAGCTGCCTGCTGGTAAAAGGCCCAAAGACAGCCTGAAGATGAAGACCACGGAAACACCATGCAGATGAAGAACTTGGGAACACTGTGCAGATGAGGAACATGGAAACACTGTGCAGATGAGGAACATGGAAACACAGTGCAGATGAGGAACATGGAAACACCGTGCAGATGAGGAACATGGAAACACCGTGCAGATGAGGAACATGGAAACACCGTGCAGATGAGGAACATGGAAACACCGTGCAGATGAGGAACATGGAAACACTGTGCAGATGAGGAACTTGGAAACACTGTGCAGATGAGGAACATGGAAACACTGTGCAGATGAGGAACATGGAAACACTGTGCAGACGAGGAACATGGAAACACCGTGCAGACAGACTCACCAGGCCATATTGCTTCCAAAACGTCCAGACACTTGGAATCACGCAAAGCCCACGTTTTACTTTCAGATTCTAAAGGGGTGTGAGAACTTTCTCCTAAAGTCAGTGTCTTCCCAACAAGAGATGCAGACGCTCCACCCATGAATAATTTGGCAGGGATGGCCATGGGACTCAAAAGCACCCATGGTGAAATGTTGACCCTCCATGAAGAACATGTGGCTTGCGGAGAGTGTGTGGGTTCAGCTGTGGGACTCTCCTGCTCTTATTTAATGTTTTGTTTCAGATGAGAAATGAAGGGTTTGCATTTCTTGATGCATTTTCACTGGAAAGACCTGTGCAGAAATCATCCCGGGAATCATTTGCTTAAAGTCACTACAACGAGGGAAATGCATGAAGGTGGCTCTTGTCACCTAGACTTTGTGTGAGAAAGGTGATAAATTAGCTATGGTTGAGGGAGAAACGTTTCGTTAAAACAAAAGGTACAAGGCAGTCCTCAGATATGTGAATTACTCTTTCCGTCCTCCATACTGAACACCAGAGCTTGCCCAACTGCTTTCTTCAGTCTGTCAAGGCCTGCACCAGTCCCAAACTGTGGGACCTACTGTTTCTGGATTCTGAATGTTAACATTGCTACTTTCTAGCCTTAATCAAACATCTTCTGAACCCTGCAGCAATTAATTTCTCAGGCTTTCTCTTCAGGGTGGGTGCAGGCTTTGGATGGATTCGGGTGATTTGGGTTGAAGCCTCACTCCTAAAGGTAAGACTGAAAAGTGACATGATCTCATTGGATTGTGTTTTGCAGCTTTGTAAAACAGCTATTTATACTGTGAGGTGGAGATCAGGTATGCTGACCTGATGCATATAGATGCAGAATATTCCCGTCCTTAACTACATTGCATCTAGGAGCTGGGTTTATCTCCAGCCTTACCTGCCTTGAATATCTTCTATTCTAGAGCCTCCTGGCCACTTACTAATAGCCCGAGTCCATTGTGTTTGAGTTCCCATTGTTCAGAACCTGAGTCCATGGTGTTTGAATTCTCATTGCTTCCGAACCCGAGGCCATTGCTTTTGAGTTCCCATTGCTTCCAAACCTGAGTCCATTGTGTTTGAGTTCACATTGCTTCAGAACCATTCATTCATTTGCTAACCGAAGCTTTTCTAGAATGTCCAGGATTCCTTTTCTTCCTTTTGGGAGCCAAATCCTGGGGACTTCGGTGAAGTTAGTAGCTCAGAGATAAGTTTCACCTCTGAGAATGAAATGTCATTGGTTGGGGGCTGGTGGTCCTGTCTTACTTGGTGACTGTGAAGAGGGGGAGCACCATGCCTGTACATAGTGAGGTGAGTGATGCTGAATCTGCCAGACAGTCCTGAAGGTGCAGAAAAAGGTTAACTCTTAGCAGTATGTGCAGCTTTTATTCCCAAAGATTAAAGGCAAACACACAATAGTGAGGATGTTTACTGTTCCGCTCATGGGCTATCTAGAGTTCTGGGTTAAGAAGGACTCCGAAGCTCCATCTTTGATCAAAGAGAAGAATGACTAGAGAAGGCAGATGAGAACAGATGATGACAGGTAGCAGCTCATTAGTGGCCGTCTTCCCGGACACTCTTTCCCTCCCTCCCTTTCTTTTATCTTCTCCCTCCCCATTTCTGTCCGTCCTTCCTCCCTTTCCTTCAAGTTGGGTAGATCAAAAGATTCTTTGGTTCATTTATCACATTATTCTCAACTTTTCATTGTAGGGAAAAAATCACTCAAGGATTACAGAAAGTTGGAGAGCAAAATAATGAAAACTGCACAGAATTCTTCCAGGATAGTAAGCAGAAAAATCTAAGCCAAAATGTCATCACCAGCTTAGACTTAATGAGCTCATTAAAATTGAGGTAAAAACATGAAGACTCAAGTAGCAGAAGGTAAAGTGTAAGGTGACACTTGTGGTCACCAGGAGCAACATGGACCACAGCTGGGAAAGTCCAGGAAGAAGCTTGCTTCCTGAGGAGTGTTATGGCCACTCTGGGCCTTCTCAGCAGAACGTCTCTATTGATGGCAACCCCTGAGAAGCAACAGGGTCTAGGAGAATACTAAACTAAAAGCTTGCGTAAATTCTAGTTACATGTTAATTTTGGATAATGTGACAAAGATTGCCAATGGGTCACATGTATCTGTGAATGGACATGGGACATAATGATTGTATGGCGTAGCATTTGTGGAGATTCAACACGCTGTGGACGTGACCCTGATGGTGTTGGCTGCTACAAGCACAGTGCAGAAAAAAATGTGACTTATCATGAATCCATCTAACTTTACGGATTCTCTCTGAGTCTAAACTCCATCTCCGTCTTCCTCTCATACTGCAGATACACCAATGGATGCATTACCTTTATGGTTCTCATCCAAGTTTTCAAACCCTTATTGGCTTGGGAAGAATAATAGCACTGCATTCTTTTCCTTGCATAGTCTAATATAAGCATCTGCATTGATCCACATGCCATGCAATGTCCCTCCGGGGAGAGGGAACAAGGGAAACAAATGCCAAGCTACATAATGTAGGAACTAGGACTTGTTCTCACGTGTGCATGGCTGCTGGCTTTTCCTGATCCCATCTTGCTGGAAACACATTTCCAAATGAATTCACACTGTGGTCTAGTGTTCTCCATACATAGCAAACCACTATTTCCCAGGTAATCCACGTGCTCTCCTAACTCGGTTGTGTTCATGCTGCTTCTTCTGTTTGAAAAGATTCCTGTGCTTGCTTTGAGAAGAATTAGCTTAGCTGTAGCCTCCATCATGAACTCTTGTTAGGACCTTCCTGCAAGAAAGCTTCTACATAGATACAGAAGGCGTCTTCTTGATAAATAATAGAGGTACAATTAAGAAAGTTTTTATCTTACTGTAGACATGGGACCTGGTTAAAGTATGGATTGTGGGGCTAGAAAGATGGTTTGGTGTTTGAGAGTACATACTGTTATTGCAGAGGACCAAAGTTCAGCTCCCAGCACCCACACTAGGAAGGTCACAACGGGCTGATCTGATGTTGTCTTCTGACTTCTGTAGGTACCTGGACACACATGTACACAGACATGTAAATAATTAAAATAAAGTTTTAAAAAAGGTATGGCTTAAATTGTTGAATGAGTCTGCAGAGTAGAGTGGCTTACATTGCTTGATACCTACTGTATACATACATACGGTAAACCCTACTGCATACTCTGGTACTGGCTCTGGCATTGAACACCAGTTTTGCTACTCTGTTGCATGACTTCAGGCAAGTGACTCAATTTTTCAGTTGGAAATTGAAAACAGAAATAGTACCCAAACCATAGGGTCCTGAGTGTTAAGTGAAGAACTAGGTAGGAAGATCTGGACATGCATGGGTTATGTGGAAGGAAACCATCAAATGTGAGCTCTTAACTGAGTACGTTCTGAGCCCTGGGTTCTTCATATGCACGAGACCCAGTGCTAATTTTACCCTAGTTCTTTGGTTCACTCTTGGCTGCTAAACACTGCGATTTTATACAATGTAAACTGGGAGGCCGTTTGGAGTATCAGGAAGTGTGGGTGTGGAAACAGTATTAGCTGGTTTAGATTAATGAGGGATCTGGTTTAGATTAACGAGTTACCTGTGTATGTGGCCACTCTGGAGTCCCTACACCGCTCTTACCCAGGTTCACAGTTTTTTCACCCTTGATGGTCATCTCCTCTTATTTCCTGGCAATAGTTGGAACCAATTAAAATGCAGTTAATAAGTGATATCTCCAGAGTAGAGGGATGCCGGCTCGGGGAAGAGGGATTTGGAGACAGGCTCAGCGGGCCTGTCATATTGGCAGTGTGTGCTGGAGGCTGACTTAAATGTCTTTGAAGACAGCTGAGATGCTTGTCTCCGAGTGTCACCAATAGAGCACAGAAGCATCGCGGAATAGCATATTGATGTGATGGTGTTTGCAGCAAATTTCCCTGTCTGGGGACACAGCCGTGTGTGTGTGTGTGTGTGTGTGTGTGTGTGAATGTGTGTGAGTGTGTGTGTGTCTAACAACCTGTGACCCACGGCAATGGTAAACCTGGATTCTGTATGCTGGAGAAAAAAGTAAGGGGAGACTAGCCCATGCTTTTCCTCGTGAAGCTCTACAGAGAGGGTGAAGCACATTGAGAATAATCAAGGGTGCTGTGAGACCATTTTACACTAGGTCCCCAAGCTAAGTCTCCTGTGGGCTTTTGGTTTCCAAGAGAGTCAGAAGAATCCCTTACAAAGCAGAACGGAAACATGTACAAACTGGGGATGCCTCATAGGGTGAAGTGAGGTCAGAGGGACAGGACCCAGAGGAAGAAACGGCATCTGATTTAGCCAGAGCTCTTCTATCCTCTTGCTTTCTTGGGAGAATTTATGCCTGGATTCGGGGCTCTCGTGCACTCAGTTTTCCTCCTGCTCTCAGCAGTGCCCTGGTGCAGGAAGTGAACCGTGCGGACGCCGGAGTTGAGCCGGAAATGCTCTGCTTTGCTTTCCCATGACAGTCAACAACAGCGTGGGCCCAAACCTGCCATGGTTTCTGAAACTTTGGGTACCTGATAGCAGTTTAGAAGGAAAGGGGGACTGCATCCTGAGCGCTCAGGTCCCTTCATGTCCATCCATCTGGGGACTCAGACAATAAAGACTGCACATTGGGATACATGCAAGATAACCCAGGATTTGTGAATTTACCATTGCTCTTCTTGCAGTGTAAATGTTAGTCCCTCTTTGAAAGAGAAGTCACAAGATAAACCTTGTCATTACCTTTAAGACAGATTGTGTATAAGATAGGTCATACTATTAGGACATGGCTAGAGTTCAAGGACTGGAATCTGTTTCCTTGGCAACAGTCTCAAGCCTTTCCTATACAATCATTTCCTTAGAGTCGTAAACATCAGCCTAGGAGCAGCAAATGTGTTTAGGAAAGAAACTAGAGCTCTGTCTTTCCCGGGCAGCATACACGCAACTGAGAAACAGGGCAGGTTCGGGGACAGCAGCCATGCTGACTGTATAGAATGACGTCAGCAGTCCAGCTTCTCAGACTCCTCCTTCATCTCATGTAGCCTAGGCTGGCCTAAAGTTTCCAATCCTGAGTGCTGGGATTGAAGACAAGTACATCAGCACTGAACTTACCATTGTTTTGTTCAACATGATGCTGAAGACTCTAGACATTGGTTGGTATAAAGTAAGGAAAATTGTTTTCCAGGAATGAAAATAAAAGAGGGTTTTCAGAGACGACATTAAACTCATATGGAGAGAAGTCCTAATATTGTAGACATCACTGTCTCTGTCTCTGTCTGTCTCTCTCTCTGTCTCTCTCTCTGTCTCTCTCTCTGTCTCTCTTTCTCTCTCGTGCACACACCTGATGAGTTTCATTAGATTGGAAGGCATGTGGTTAATTTTTTAAAAGTCAGTCTCATAGCCATACAATGATTACAGGTAGATACCAAGTGTCAATTTTAAGTAGTTACATTCTAATAGGAGTTCCCAAGTAAACAGAGACGTGATGTGCTTTCTTGGATGTGGTCATCAGGTCTCCTGTTATTGAGGCGCTATTGAGGTGTTGTGGATTTTGATGCACGGTATCCAAAATGTATAGAGAGGAGGAAAGGACAGGCAGCAGCTAAGATCATCCTGCAGAACGGGGTGGAAGAGCCCGCTGTTTCTCCTGTTGAGGCTATGACATAAACAGCTCCATTAGCCTGAGGTGTAAGAGATGACATCACCAAACAGGAGATCAGAAACAGACCCAGGCATGAAAATGGCAGCCACATACAGATCTTGCATCATACACCAAGGTGGGAGACAGACACGGTCAATCGTTGGGTCTCCTGCTATTATTTATTTCTGTCTGTGTTTTGTGGCCCATTATCAGCTCTCTATCTGCCTTCCCTCAAGATCTAATCATTGTGACTCAGATGGCATTACCCTAGTAGATGTTGGGGTCCCTTGGTTCTTGTCTTCAAAAGAATGAATTCAGACAAGAGAATTAAGCAAAAGTTATTCAGGAAAGCAGTGGTTATGTTAGCAAAGCCATATGGGTTCTCTGCTGCAGGCTGAAATGGCGGTCCCAAGCCTGAGAGCAGCCCAATGGGTCTGCTTCTGGGTTTTAAAGAAGGTTCATGAATATTTATGACTGATGTTAGAGTACCCTCTAGGCCTTAAGTGTAGAATGTTTCAGATAAACCCTGTTCCCATCCTTGTCATTGCCAGCAGGAGCAAGGCAGGAAAATAAGCCTACCGCCCTGTTACCGGAAGAACAGCCACATGTTAATCTGCCTTATCTGCCCTCCTGTCTGGTCACCTTGGGGATTGTACACTCAGCTATCAGCCTGTTTAATAACCTTTCTTGGGATTCCCAGTGTCATTGTTTTAACCCTAACATCTATTTTAAATGTGAAGAAAGCACATCTTGATATCTAGGAGGTGATTTGTGGCTGTGCACGTGCAGAATACCAAACTCCTTTGGCTCTGATGTTTGCTTAAATGCCCATCAACAGGAGAGCTGATCGATACAACTGCACGCTCACAGTGGTGGAGATGACTGAACGTGGGGAGGTGCTTCCATGGGGACAAGAATCGAAAATGTATCCCGGAGTGGATGAAGCTAATCGTGAAAGAATATGCTTCAATAGAATTCACACGAACGGAGTGGAGCGATGTGTATTTGAAGGTGGCATACAGACAGAGCAGAACTATTTATAAGAGCATCATTGTGGAGAGAGGGAAGCAAGCATGGCCAGGGAGGTATATATCAGACGTATTGCAGAATTAGTAGCTTCCTTTAAGAAAAAAGCTTACTGTGGGCCCGTGAGTGTTCATGGCGATATCCTTTTGGGCCGTATTCACTAGGCAGGCCTTTCCGAATGTATGAAATATTCCACACACACAAAGATAAAATGTTTAGAGGTTTCCAGTTGGCTGCAAACTGCCTTGAACTGATCTGGGCAGTCCAATTATTTCCCTATTTACAGTGGGATTTATACTTTTAACTTTGGCTCATCCCTGATCAAATTTACCAAATGCAGTCTAGTGATCAGCTTAGTAACTCCGTGTGCTCCCAGCCAATCCCAACCCCAGCATATGCATAATGCAATCTTAATGACCCAGAACAGCACATTTAGTCATCTAACATAGGCCGTTCCCCCATTAGTGCTCTCACTGGAGAGACCCCAGTATGTAATTTCTATTAGTGGTTCTTTAGTATGGATTCCAGCACAGCCTGCTGGGGGCTGTACCCGAAACCAGATTTGATGAGCCTAACAAATGTGACTCGGTTAGTGTGAAGGCTTTCTCACTGCTGAAGGCAGGATGTAGTAAGGCTTCCCTCGGCTCACCTCGCCAGCATTTCCTGTGTGTAGCACACATCAGAGAGCTCTGAAGTCTCCCTTACAGGTTACTATGAGGAAGGAGATGGCTGATGGATCGAGAGCTCATGGGAACCACTCACGAACATCAAATCATCTCTTGTGTCTGTTCAAAGTGTTCTTGGTTTTGTTCATCTTCTTGTGCCTCTGAGTGTGTGGCATGTAACAGTTAATGACCTGTGCCATGGTTTCCCTTCTGTGTTTATAAACTAGAGGAGGATGGGAAGCCTATTTCATGTACACATGTATACATGTGTGTATCCTTGGTGTATAATAATGTCCCTACTATGTATTAGACACATGGTACATATTTGGGTTTTGCTGTATTTGTTTGTTTGAGACAGGTTTTCACTGCATAACTCTGACGAGTCTGGAACTTGCTGTGTGGACTAGACTGTCCTGTAACTCACAGAGATCTTCTTGCCTCTGCCTCTTGAGTTCTAAAATGAAAGCCATGTACTACCATGCCTTCCATTGATGTGGTTTTTAATTTGGTTGAAGAGAATTACAGCTTTATGTTCTTGTAAATTTTAGTTTTTTCCCATATCCATTTAATTGTTTTAGAAAACTCATTGGAGTCACTTCTTTGGCAAAGAAATGAACACCTGGGTTATTGGTCCTCATTGCCATCTTTTTTTTTTTTTTTTTTTGATTTTTCGAGACAGGGTTTCTCCGTAGCTTTTGGTTCCTGTCCTGGAACTAGCTCTTGTAGACCAGGCTGGCCTCGAACTCATTGCCATCTTTTATTGGATGATATTGAAGGCAAAGAGATGTCTAAAGACAAAATGACAGTTTAGCCTAAGGATCTTAATTGGCTGGATGGTCAGTTCTAGAACTGGACAGCATTTGTTTGATTCCATGAGACAGAATGACTGAGAATTTTACTGAACTGAACACACAAGCTTGGCCTAATAGGAAGGGGTCGAAGAGCAGAATGGAGAGTGGGCTGGCCGTTTCCCAGTTACTTCCCATCTATGTCAGGAACAAGGAAAGAGACCAACAGGAAGGTGGCTGACGGGTGAAGCTTTGGGAGGACTAACGCAGAGGGAACTCTCATTAGTAGCCTTTCTGGAAGCCGCAACAATTGTTGACAGAAACACTCTAAGGGAGAATGTGTTTGGCTCAGAGTCTCAGAGGGGCACAGTGCATGGGTTCTCAGCCCTGTGTGCTGTAATATGAGCGGCAGGGCTGCGTCCCGCCACCTGGCTAGCTTTACCCAAAATAATTACATGGAAACTGTGTTCTTTTAAATACTGCTTGGCCCATTAGTTCTATCCTCTTATTGGCTAATTTTCATGTCTTGATTAACCCATTTCTAATAATCTGTGTAGTACCATGAGCTGGTGGCTTACCAGGGAGATTCTTTTTTTTTAATTAATTAATTTATTTATTAAAGATTTCTGCCTCCTCCCCGCCACCGCCTCCCATTTCCCTCCCCCTCCCCTGATCAAGTCCCCCTCCCTCATCAGCTCAAAGAGCAATCAGGGTTCCCTGACCTGTGGGAAGTCCAAGGACCACCCACCTCCATCCAGGTCTAGTAAGGTGAGCATCCAAATTGCCTAGGCTCCCCCAAAGCCAGTACGTGCAGTAGGATCAAAAACCTATTGCCATTGTTCTTGAGTTCTCAGTAGTCCTCATTGTCCGCTATGTTCAGCAAGTCCGGTTTTATCCCAGGCTTTTTCAGACCCAGGCCAGCTGGCCTTGGTGAGTTCCCAATAGAACATCCCATTGTCTCAGTGTGTGGGTGCACCCCTCATGGTCCTGAGTTCCTTGCTTGTGCTCCCTCTCCTTCTGCTCCTGATTTGGACCTTGAGATTTCAGTCCGGTGCTCCAATGTGGGTCTCTGTCTCCTTTCATCACCTGATGAAGGTTAATTTTCAGGAGGATGCGTATATGTTTGTCTTTGGATTCACCTTCTTATTTAGCTTCTCTAGGATCACTAATTATAGGCTCAATGTCCTTTATTTATGGCTAGAAACCAAATATGAGCGAGTACATCCCCTGTTCCTCTTTTTGGGTCTGGCTTACCTCACTCAGGATAGTGTTTTCTATTTCCATCCATTTGTATGCAAAATTCAAGAAGTCCTTGTTTTTTACTCTAATATGTATATATTCCATACTTTCTTCATCCATTCTTCCATTGAAGGGCATCTAGGTTGTTTCCAGGTTCTGGGTATTACAAACAATGCTGCTATGAACATAGTTGAGCATATACTTTTGTTGTATGATAGGGCCTCTCTTGGGTATATTCACCAGGGAGATTCTTAACCTGTTTCTGTCTCAGAGAGGAGAGACATGGCATCTGCGTCTGGTGGGAGAATCATGGCGACTGCCTGACTCAGCTTCTTTCTCCCAGCATTCTGTTCTGTTTACTCTGCCTACCTAATTTTCTGTCCTATTAAAGGGTCAAGGAAGTTTCTTTATTAACCAATGAAATCAACACAAAACAGAAGACTCTCCCACATCATCTGTGTAAGGTATTTGGTGGAACACCACAGCAGTGAGATCATGAGGCAAACAGTAAGGTGGCAGGGATATAATTAATAATAATACTATATAAGTCCAAATTCCTACCGCCTGTGACCTATTTCTGGTGTAGGAGGTCCTTCTTTGTTTTGCTTTCATTGGTTGATAAAGAAACTACTTTGTGCCTGTTGATAGGGCAGAACTTTGGTAGGAGGAGAAGACAGAATTGAATTCTGGGAGGAAGAAAGCAGAGTGTGTGAGAGAGAGATGCCATGGATCTGCCAGAGACAGACACTGGGAATTTTACCTGGTAAGCCACTGCCATGTGGTGATACACAGACTAACAGAAATGGGTTAAATCAAGATGTAAGAATTAGCCAATAAGAAACTAGAGCTAATGGGCCAAGCAGTGATTTAATTAATACAGTTTTTTGTGGTCGTTTGGGGACTATGCCAGCCGTGCAGCCAGGATGAACAAGTGGGCCGTTTCCTATGCACTTCCTTTAGCTTGGGCCCCACCTACTAAGGTTTCTAGAACCTTCTCCAAATAGTGCTGTCAGCTAAAGCATTAAGAGGTGAAGTCTGTGGGGGACATTTCATCTTCAAACATGACTTAACATTACCATCTTTGATTACTCAAACTGGTTGGTTTGGGAAATTTGACTCTTTCCCATCTCTCATTTCCTCAAAACCAGGTAGCTTCTTAGTTTTGGGTTAGTGGTGTGGAACTTGAGTACACGAGAACTTATTTTTATACCTTGACCTTTTCCTGTGGAGCCTAATGCAGGAACTTAGCTGAAAATGACAATCTGTAATAATTTAAATGGCAGGGCATTCAGAAATACTCCCCAAGGGAAATAAGAAAAATCTAGCCTTGATTAGGCAGTGTGTAATTCTCGCAAAAAAAAAATTTTTTTTCCTCTCCATGGCCAACTGGCCAACTCTTCTTTCCCCAAATGTAATTAGTTTCTTGAAAAGATCTGTTTTGGAGACAAGTCAAAGAGAACTTCCGGTTATTGGGTTTAATCACCCACTGCAGATGTCGTTATTCTCTGTACCAACGGGAGAAATGATCGCTAACATGAGGCCTGGCAGGGTGCAGGGTGGAGAATGGAGAAAATCAACGTGCTGTTGACCCATCCCCCAAGGCTCTACCTTCTAATCTAGACCTGTGACTGATTCATGGTTATGTAGTCTTAGGTGAAATATGTTTACGAATGTCTCTGTTTGAGAGAAAATGCACTGTGATAGGATGTGATTTAAATCAGTGTGAAAGTTTATTGGAGTTTTACTGGTTTGCCTACTTAGCAAAAAATATATATTTGATTAGAGTGTTCTTAAGGATATGATTATGTGGTATATATTCTTGCAAGTACTTGGTGTTACATTAATAGAAATGAAATATAATAAGAATCTGGTGTTATTTTTCTCATCACGGTGGCAAAATACCAAAATATCTTTTGCTGTGGAGGCAGGAGTATGAGGCAGCAGGCCATATTATGTCCACAGTCAGTGGGCAAAGAGCTAGGAATTGCGGCTGCTTGTTTGGTTTTGGTCCAGAGCCCCAGGCAATAGGATGCTACCACTCACATGCAGGGTGTATCTCTTAGGTGATGCTGAATCTAGTCAGGTTGACAACAAATGTAACCATTGGAGATAAGTTTCCTGAAATTAATGTAGATGCTGGGCAGACATTAGAGTACTATCAAAACCAAGAGAGAGATTATGAAATTCGTGTAGCTACCAAGCAGGCATTACAGTACTACTGTCAAAGTGGAGAGGGGAATTGTGAAGGTCTGTGCTTTCATGCCCCAGTAAAGCTCAAAGCCAAATATACAAATTGGAAACTCATTAAATGGGCTGGGATCTTAGGTAAGGATGGATCCTGAACACATCACCCATGCTGGTCTAGGTGCAGATCCTGCCTTGTCTTATGCTAATAGGATGAGCAAAAGCACATTTGAGTGAAGTACTCAAGGTAGGGAAGAGCTATTCCCAGCCGGCCCTAGGAAAGACAGGGCTGGATGGAGTTGGGGTGGTTGAGTAGAGAGATGGTGAGGTAGGTCAGTGGAAGGGGGAGGGCTTTTGTGTCAAAGGGGATTGTTCAAATTTTCACTTTTTAAAGCCTGGGATGTAACCATTATACTTTATCAGTCACTTAGCTCACTGGCATGGCCACGACACCACTCCATATACCAAGTTGTAAAACTCTGTTCTCCTTCCCTGGTCCTGCCATCATGGAAGCAGGGAGGAGAGGAGTCCAAAAACAAAGTGTGTGACTGTGGAACTATCCATGTTCTCTTTAAGTCCAATATCAGCCATCCATAGGACTTAAATCTTGCATTAGTGACTTAGTATTTCTGAGACGTTTTATTCTATTTCTTCATGAAATCAATGGAAACAGCCCTTTCTGGTGTTTTGTGATAATTATTAACTAGACAGTATGCATGCTCAGTGCCTTGTATGTTGTGGGCATTGCAGATCCTCCTCCACTACGAAATTGCTAAGTGTTGCTCAAGTCCTATGCTGGAGTCTGGAAAGTGAGGGCTAAATAATTCTGTTCTATTGGAGATTATACTATCTGATTGAAACATATAATAAGTGTGACAGTTGTTTTATTAAGAGGAATCAGATCGTCTCATCAGAAATAAAAATAGAAGAGGAAGGGTATTGGCAGGTATGAAATGGGGACACAGGATGTGGCTTACCTGGACATGAACAAAATGGATTATAGCCATATGTGAAAATCTAATAAAGCTTGCAATTTTATAGGGTAATATATGCCAATAAGGCATTCGATGCATTAATAAGCTTATTTACAGTAATAAAATAGTGAAAAGATGGGTAGAAGGTGCTAGGTATGCCCTCAAGTGTTCTTGTTTACTTTTTACTTATTACAGGAACCGCAGCTTTGTTGCAACACTATCCTTTGATGATGTGGGAGTGTCATATATCAATCTGTTGATTTCATTGGTTAAGTAATAAACAAACTGCTTGGGCTCATAGCTTAGAACATACGTGGTTGCAGTAAACAGAACAGAATGCTGGGAGGAAGAGGAAGTGAGGTAAGACACCTCAGACAGAGACGCCATGCTCCTCTCTCCCAGACAGACGCTATTCAGCTCCAACTCAGGATGGACGTAGGCTAGAATCTTCCCGGTAAGCGCACCTTGGGGTGCAACACAGATGATTAGAAATGGGCTAAATTAACATGTGAGAATTAGCCTAGAAGAGGCTAGATAGAAATGGGTTTCTATCTAGCAAGTGTTTAAATGAATACTGTTTGTGTGTTGTTATTTCGGAGCAAAAGCTAGCCATGTGGGCGGTCGGGGTGCTGGGGATGCAGCCCCGCCGCTCCTATTTCAACACTTTGACTCAAATAATGTTCTGTCAAGTCCATTTTGAGGATAAATATGGCCTTTCAATTAAATTATTATGGCATATATATAACAAGCTCTAAGTGTAAGATCTGGGATGCTCTCTGCACACGGAGATGAGTATCTCCGACTTCCTTTGTGGTGCCAAATATGCAGACATAAAGTTATAGCAGCACAGCTGCTCACCACCACATCTAGGTCTGTAGCCTGGGGGGCCTCTTAATTTTGCCTTGTATGAATGAAAACTAAGCACTTGTGGGCTAACCTACTGTTCTTTAGAACACTGTGTAACTTGCAGAATAGCTTCATTGAATGAATACGATGGGATTTAGTCAGGGTCAGCAGGTAGGGGCTGGTGGCCTTCCTCTCAAACAGAAACTTCTGGAAAGTGATGATTCAGCAAGCTGAAGCCCAGTGGAGGCCCTGCCACCTACCGTGTTTGTGTTTGCTCATAGATGGGGCATGCCCCACGTCGGCTCTTTTAAAGGAAGGTTTGAGGGCTCTTGTACAAGTTGATCTGTCATTTTACAGGTAAGAGAGGATGGGAGATGCACATTGAGTTCTGGAAATAGCTGGTTTTGTGTGTGCCTGAATGTATACATGTGTGTAACTTTGTGATATTTTCCAAACACTGATAAACATTTTCTCTTCCTATTCTCTTCATTTTAATCCTTGACCCCTTTTCTTACATTTGACTGGCTATAGTCAGAAGAAAAGAGTGCCATATACAAGAGAGAAAAGGGAGTTGCTTTCCTGCCTTTTGGGTTTTGAAAGCACAGACTTGGAGAAGACTCAAGGCTACCATGGTGAGGAGTAAGAAGCATTCTCTCTGAGAGCAGGATATGCAGAGATACCAGGATGTGCCCCTAAGGGAGGAGCATTGTGCCTGCTCTCTAAGCCTGGCTCTTGCTGGAAAGTCTGGACCCAAGGAATCTCTGAGATGTCCCTGGGGAAGAGACAAGTTCCAGAAGGGAAGGACAGTTGCAGAGTCTAAACTGACAGGGCCTCAGACACACAGGATCTCCCAGGAAATCTCAGTGCACTTCGGAGTCCAAAACGATTCTGTGGGTACCCAGAAATGGCCTAGCAATAGCAGAGTAGGAATTATGGGTAATGCAGAGGTCTGGTGGGGAAAATGATTGAATAGTGGCCAGAAAGGATATTTCCATAGGTGTCAGTATGGACATATAAACCATCTAGACTTGGTGTTTATTGTCTAACGCTGTAATACTGTGTAGGGTGCTCTTGTATGACCTCTGCCTCAGCACAAAAAGTGGGAGCCTCTTGTCATCGTTCCCCACTGTGAGTCTCAGGAAAGGGCCGAGTTCCACACCATGAGTCTGGTGAAGCCCAGCTCGGCCCAGGTGTGGCAGAGACAAGCAGATTGCTCTTGCACACCTGGTGTCACGCTCCTGATCGGGCTGTGTGGTTGGTTCCTCCATCCTTCACTCATTAACAACAATTTACTGAGTGCCTGTGAAGTGGCTGGCACTATTCTAGAATAAACAAAGCAGACGAAATTGCTGCCATGGTGCAGCCTATTAATTTAGTGTAGTTAGGAAGATACGAAAATGCAGAAAACATAAACATTATTATGTTATTAGTGTTTGGGCTAGGTAGGCTAATCAAGCAGGACGTGGAATAGCACACCCACACATTAACAGGGAATCTGAGCAGACCCCTTTGCTTTTGTCACTAATTGTACGTATCCTGTTAGTTTTGGGTAACGGGGGTGGTGTTGGTGATACGTGTCACTGATCACATTCAAGGCACAACAGCTGGAAGAGGTGAAACAATAAGATGTGCTTCCCTTCAATCAAAGCCAGCCCTGGAGCCAAGTGCTAGCTATCCCCTGGGCTCGCCCCGTACTCATCTCTCTAGCCCCCCCCCCCCCATCTCCTCACAGGAGATGGGCTGTACCCGTGTGGCCACGGAGCACACTTCATCACAGGTCGTGTGACTGGACCCATTGTAGTCCTGGAGAACTCTAATCCCTTGCGAGGCCAACTGGACCAAGGACATCCCAGGATTCAAACACAGAGTCGTGATTCCAAGGTCACACTTTGCACTTGGGGCCAAGCTTCTGGCAGTGTGCATGGCCTCACCCTCGGATTTTTCTCTTGCTTCACAGACAGGTTAGGATCTATGAGACTATGAGAGCAGGACAGACCTGCGCAATCTTCCTCGGCTTAGGGAACTCTCTGCTTTGTTGGCCAAATCAGTCTCTGAGTCACAGCCCCACCCTTGAGGGTGGAGGGGAGTGGAAGGAGGAAACATTATCCCAGAACCAAATCCGCATTTCTCTGTGGCAAGCTGCTGTGGATTCTGTTGACTATAATCAGCTTAGCGCCAGAAACAGGCAGAGGTCTTCAGCTAGTAGGTTAGAGAATTAGAAGAGATCTTGATTAACTAGCCAACCACTTTCATAATCCATGAGCTCCCTCAATCAGCTTCTGACATAGTGTCTTCCCTATTCCCCTCCATCATCCCTCGTTTTAGTAAAAAAAAAAAAAAAATCCTAAACTGATTGAACAAGACGATATTTTTTTCTAGAGGTGAGTAAAGGATGTCCCAGTGATTGCTGTCAGCTGTCATCTTGATAGTATATAGAAGTCATCAGGGAGATGGGCTTCTGGCCGTACCTACCAGAATGCGGGGTATCTTGAGTACGGTAATTGACGTGGGAAGGCCCACTTTACCTGTGGGTGGAACCTAGGGTGTCTACCTGGAGGACATTTGCTGGGCTGGCTTGCTTGTATCCATCACTCTCATCTTCTGATTGTGGGTGTGACATCTTATCATGACCAGCTTCTCATTACCTACTGCCTGGACTACCCTACCGTGGTGGTTAGGGACTTGAATTGGAGCTAAACTCAACCCTTCCGTAAGCGGATTCTTATTGGGTATTTTATGACAGCAATGGGAAAAGAAACCAAGGTAGGTGGTGGCCAAATCCTAGGGAAGAGAAGCCTGGCATGTCTGAAAAGGACGAGGAAGAGAACACTGAAGAGTATCTGTCTAAATTCCAACGAACCCACTGATTATGGCAGAAAAAAAGAGTTGAAGATAAACACAGTGAAAGCCACAGGGTTCAATTTCATAGCCCTCCTCCATATAGACCATAACAATTTGGCAAAGTTATTGCCCAATTTACTCAAAGAATAAGCATTAATGAAATCATTCAACCTGAACGATGTGCTGTTTTATGGCCGGTACACATGGCTCACCTGGATGAATTCGCTGTGCTTATTTAGTGCCCCTTTAAGATGAAATATGATGGTACCTCGACATTAACGGCATCTCTTGATGCTGAGAAAATGTCCCCGTGGATTGAATGGCACTTGTTCTTTCTGTGGATGGAGATTGAGAAGTTTATCTCGAGAGCCTGGCGATGGGGATGGTATCCCAAAGGTGAGCACCACAGCACATGTTACTGCAGGTGTCTTGACTTTACAGGTTCCCAGGACTAGGCTGTCCAGCTTCAGAGAGCCTTTGTTGGCCACCATGAAGTTCCCAGAAAGGAAACCACTACCTAGTCACAGTCTGTTTTTGAGTTACTTCCACAGATGCTCACTTCCTATTGGGTGGCCTAGTTTGCTCTTTCATTCACTATCTTGCAACTGCACCTCTTTGTGTCTGAAAAAGCCTGCTACCAGGAGAAGTGGTCGATTGCAGGAGCATTCCAGGTATAAAATGATTCAGAGGTTTCTTAGAGGTCCTGAGTGTGGTGGGGAGCATGTTCTGTCAATACTTCAGGAAATACGGGGCAAATGGTACCTGTATTGATCTTTCCTGGGGCTCAGAATCTCTATCTGTAAACACCTGCTGGCCTAATAGCTCTTAAATCTGTACTTTCTGCACTGCTTTGGGAACAGATTCATAGGAACCTCCTCCCATCAGGCAGACAACATCTGCCCACCGTTTTCTGTATAAGGGGATGTGTGCTGGCTACGGAGCTGAATTGGCCTGACCTGTCTGCAACTTTAGTTAGTAAAATAGAGGATGTGGAAACACTGAGATCAACTTGGTTTCTCATGAGCCCTAAATGTCTCACGAGCCATTTTGATTTTATGTGTATACAATATGTAACTGCTTCAGCCAGGTCAGTTTTTAAGAAGATTTAAGATTATGTGCCTGCGTGCATGAATGCACGCCATGTGTGTGCCATGCCTCAAGGAGAGGGTATTAGATTTTCTGGAATTGAAGTTACAGACAATTATGATCCACCCATATGGGTGTTGGTAACCGAAGCAAGGTCCTCTGCAAGAACAGCAAGTGCTCCTAACCACTGAGCCCATCTCTTAGCCTGGCCATGGTGTGTGTGTGTGTGTTTTTATTAAAACCAGGGCTTCTACCCTGAGCAGTATCCTGGCCCTTTCTTTCTGTTTTCTTCTGAAGCAGTTTCACTAAACTGCTCAGACAGTCTCTCAGTTAGCTGGGGTTACGAGCCTGTCTCAGCAGGCCTGGTCAGGAAAAGGGTTAACCTGTGGGGCTCTTATGCATATGGAACGCTGGACAAACTAATGGTTTTTTAAATGGTAACCATAGCCTCCTGAGAGGCCCTAAATGCATTCTCAGGAGGTCGCCAAGTTTGCGAGTATGAGAAACACTGGTGCACAGAAAACAAACCAAACAGCAGGAGAGAGAGCAGCCGCTCCGAAGTATGCTCCTCTGGCACATTGAATCCTTGAGGTAATAGCCCTTGGAAAACAAAATGTAGGAAGACATTCCCAAAGAGTCACATCGTCCCTCTGAAGGTTGGAGACCTTCATCTGGGGACAGTCCCCCTTTCTCCTCCTGCTCCCTTTCCAGGCTCACTCAGGGGATTTATCCAGGGTAAGGAAGTCAGCTTCCATGCAGGCATGCCAGGCTCCAGTGGGCAGAGCAAAGGATGGCAGGGCCCGAAGAAGGCTCTGGGAATGGCAGGAGGAAGGCATCCTGTAAGAAGGTTAGATCTTTAAAAATTAGAGATTTTCATAAATTATTTCTGCATTGAAAATTCTGTGTATTCGTGCAATGTGTTTTGATCATATTTCTCCCTTGTGCCCCATCATATTTCCTCCAAACTTCATGCCGTCCATTTCTATCTTGTTATTGTAATCTCCTGAGTCTACTCAGTGCTGCCCATATGTACATGGGGGATGGGACCATTCTTCAAAGCACGGGTAACCTGGTAGCTGTGGCCCCAAAGGAGAGTGTCTCTGTCCCTCGGTAACCATCCACTGTGTCCAGTTCCTTCCCGAAGAGTGGTCCCACCTTGTGGTCAGAATTTTGACTGGCCAGATTTTGGGCACATCTCTCCAGATGCTCTGACGGATGTGTGCAGCAGGCAGACAGCCACACCACACCCAGAATTTAGCATTTTGCTTCACCCCTCCCCCCCCCCAATCAGCTCTTCCATTCTTTCTGCATACTGTTTTGTGTTGTTCCCAGTGACCTGGTGGGGCGAGGTTAATACAGACACTGAAGCCACAGCTGAGTTATCATGGTTACTCACACTTGGCACTTGGGCCACTTGTGAGTCTCAGCATAACTATTCCCCACTGAGAACAGAGGCTTCTCCCACCAAAGATAAGAGCAACATAAATCTATGAATATGGACGTAAACATTTAGAAGGCAATGTAGTAGCATGAGTCTTGACAGCAACAGCAGTGGGTTCCCTAGGGCCTAAAGTCTCCCATAAAGTCTTCACAAATGAAGTCTAAGAGCGTGACTCACATCGTTAGACCTTGCAGTACCTAAGGCAGGATTTGCTTCATCGATTCTCTCATAATGTGGCTCTGCAGTCCCTCTCTTCTTATCGCTCCTAAGGGAACATACTGTACCTGTGAGATACTAACACATAAAGATGTGTCCATCCGATTAGCTAGGTGCTTATTAACGCTTTAAATGTGAAACTAGAATGCAGGGGAATAGAGTAATTTCTCAAAATTTATATTACACCCTAGAAATTGATAGAAGGAGAAGGTATAAAAGTATTCTTAGATTTGAGGACAAGCAGGAAATAAAATAAAAATCAGAAGTGGATGCCAAGATTTTATTTTCCTCTCTGAAGTTATTCAGGGCATGATTTCAAGACTGTTGAGTTAATTTTCAAGGTGGTTCTTTGAAGTTTGGGGACCCCATTGTTTACCTGTTTTTTCTTTAGCCCCTACTTTTCAGGGGAAGAAAATGAGGCCCAAGTGAATTAAACAGTCTGCCTTGGGGTCACCCTGTGACTGTACTGTGCTGACCCCAGTGTTGGCCCTACAATGTCACGTTTCTTCATACGGGCTTTAATGTCAGATCCCAGAGGGGGAGCCAGACTACTAATGTCTACATCTCCCACTTTGTCCTCTGTGAATGGAAACAATGACCATTTAATCTGCAATCAAATGGTCCGTTTTCTTCCTTTGAGAATTGAATTTAAATAATATCATCAATCACCTACCCAGATAACGCACAGCTTTGGGAAACAAAATTAAAATAGTCAAAGCAGTTAAGCATGTATTTTATTTTTCTTTCAATTTTTTTTTTTTTATAGAGCCAGCCTAGAGAGTATTCGCGCACACCTGTTTGTTGTTTGTGAGACGCAGTGTTTAACTTGGTCTTTCATGAAGTAAGCGTTCCTGTCACATTCAGGCTCTGCAGATGGATTGTGCAGAAATGAAATGTCAGGTTTCTTATTCACACACCTCATTTCTTTTTGACCTCAGAGAATTCCCCAAATCTGATGGAATGCCTAGGTGGGGAGATGAGAAGCGTCAGCTGCCGTCAGGCAGTTTTCTTCTTCTTTATGTTTTCTTATGGTGTCTCTTTGGCAATTACTAAATGGTGGTCTCAGGGACACCCGCCTGTCATGCTTAATTAGAGACTATAAATGGGTCTTCAGCAAATATTTCATTAAAACTAGATTTCAAGTAATAGAAAAAAGTATTAGTCTAAGCTCTAATGGCAAGTCCTTTACAAAAATATTACAGAGAAATATGGGGAAATGGATAATATGCTATATTATTCCGATTTTAATTAGACTCATAGAATGTTAGAATGGGAAGAGTGTTCAGAAAGAAAGCAGCTGGGTGGTAGAGAACTAAATAGCCATTTAAATAAATATGCTTCATTTAATACCCACAATATCAGTAGAAAGTTGGAATAATTACTATTTTACATATAAGAAAGTTGGGGTACGAGGAGACTATATTTTGCCCAGCATCACCAATAGGTAATACAAGAGCAGAATTCCAACCTGGGCTCTTCTGGTTTGTCCAAACTCATACCTGTGGCTCAGTTACCTTAATAAATAACAGCAGGCATGTAGCTGCTCTTACCAAAAAGCCTTGACTCCTCACCCGGTACCACCGGGCAATGGAGAGCAGGGTGACCCTGCTCTCCTCTGTCGTCATTGTGGCTCCGTTTACTTTGTGAATCCTCCACTTGGGCTCAGACTCCTCCTTGGCTCAGCACTGGCCCCTGACTCACTCATGGTACATCTGTTTACCTAACCTATCTCATCCTGCTTCGAGGCTGAAGGTGCAGAGATGGATGGGTCATAGCCCTACGCTTGTATTCACCTTGAATTGAGAAGATCGGAGCCTGGAGGACTTACCACCCAATATGAAGGCACAGGAGTGGGGTGGTTTTCCTCCTGTGGGGACTAGATTGGTCCTCTCATCTGATGATAGCTTATTGGAACATGTTAAAAGATCATCGATGAATCAGTGCTGTTTGGGTTCATACTTGAGCCAGGACTTAGCAACTATGGAAATTTCTTGCCCTCTGCCCCAATTCTTCCTCCATTTTAACCTAAACCTCAAACCAAAGATGAGGAAGAGGTCTCTAGACCCCCCTTTGTTCCCCTCTCCTTTGTCTCCTGGCTACCATTACTCATCTCTCTAATTGGAATTGAGGGTGCAACCTAGGTTGGGGCTCTCAGAGCTGGGCTTCTGCCCCCATCTCTGTTCATGAGACTGGCATTGTCTGTTTCACGGATGGGCGCTACTCACGCGTATCCTGGTGCCCTTGGCTCTAAGAATGAGACTTGAGATGTCAAATGCTTCTCCCCTTTTCTTCTAATAACTCTTCCATAGTCTCTGCAGCATCCTACATGTGAATATTCACTAATTTTTAACCAGTTGAACATGTATGTAGGAGGAAGAGCTCATAGGCTACCGATTTCTTTCCGCCGTTTTTGTCCTGGTGAACTTAAATGCAAATAATCCCTAGATCCTTACAGCCAGCCCTGCCTTCTCAGCGATTCCGACCATGGCGTGCAATGAGTGTCACACACGCCCTACATCTTGATGGGTGTCGTTGGCTGCGAGAAGTGGAAGTTTCCTCAGAAGAATGTGTCAGCCCTCCATTCCTCTGTGAAAATTAACCATCAAAGATTTTCAAGACTTCTGAAAAGCCTTGACACTTAGCAAGTCTAACTTCCGAAAGAGAATGCTACTTCTCCAGGTCAGGTTATTGTAATCCACCCCGCCCCCCAAATTAGACTAACAAATAATGCCACTTCTGGTGGAGCAGTAAACATTGAGAAAAATAGAAAGTGGCGCTTCTGGTCCCTTATAGGAAAAGAAAAATCAAATGATATTCAGGAAGTAAAATCCCAAATGTGCCTCAGGTTTTGGAGACGCTGAAGCAATATTTTTAGAGGCCTGAAAAGAGAGGATGGAGAGTAACCCAAGAATTCGTATCTAGCTGAGTTATTTATGAGTAAAGACAGAAGGAAGCTATTCTCAAACAGTATGTAATTGGTGAAGAAATCAAGCCAATTATGAGAGTCAAAATAATGAGCTCTGGCTGGCATCGGAAGCCATGGCAAGAGAGAATCGGCAAAGTGGGAGAAGGGGGTGGGGAGGGGGTGGAGCTCAGATCAAAATGTAAACACTTCACCTGAATGTGAGAAGAATCAGCACCCACAAGGTGCAGGGGTGAGGAGGTGGAGCCCCGGGAGGAGTGAGGGGAGGACTCCTTCCGGCACCATCAATCCAAGGCACAGGTGCATTTGCATTTTGTACAGCTATAAAAATATCAGGGTAACTGAACAGAATGGGTCTGATTAGGGGACTAGAAAGGAAAATCTGTAAAAAACACAGCACACCAAAGTGCACCCATCTAGAAAAAGAGGGGGAAGTGTGAAAACTGGATGCCCTTCTGCTCCCATCTGTGTAAAGATTGATGCAGGTCAATGTGTATACACTTTCCCAGCATTGCCTGCTGCTGATGCCATGCGGAGGATGGGAGGTGAAGGGGAGAGCCAGGGATTCTTACCCCTGGCATTGTTACATTGGAGAAATCACTTTTATAGCCAATAAAGATAACCCTATAGTTAAACATTAAACAAATACCAAGTGGATCAAAAATAGAGACTGCATGAAACTTTAGTAAAATACGGTTTAGGAAATATTATTGGGACATATGATTTATGAGGAGACTGTCAGCTATTGTAATGCCGTGCTTCTAAGGCCACAGACTACAGCCCATGTTAAGTCACCAAAACAAGGTACAGCATCTGCCGCTGGACACTGAAGGGCATCATCAGTCGTCACAGTTCTATGAATCCCAAGCGGACCCGGACCTGGTGACTTTGGCTCATCTGGGAAGGGAATCCTTGGTGACAGCTGGACCTCCTGTTATCCCCCCAGGTGTCAGCAGGATCTCCAGCTCTCCCCTGGTCGGGGAGGGTAGGAAGAGAGCTGTGTAGGAAGGACGACCTTGCACAGAGCCTCTGACCTCTTACCAAGGACATCATGCAGGCTGCCTGCCTTTGCTTCGTTTCGTTTGTAGCTAACACTGAATATATTTTAATAAAATTTATTCTTCTGTTATCTTAAATGTTTGAAAAAAAGGTTTTAATAATAGGTAAGACATTTTTGACTGTCCTGAAGCATTGCATGTGAGCATTTGTGAAAGAATTCTAGTCCAGCAACACTCTGGCTGCAAAGCAATACTCATTTTTAAAAGAAAATCACTCTATTTTAATTAACTCACAAATGAAAATATCACACAGTTAATTTAAGTAAGCCATTCCAATGCTTGCCCAGTCCCAAGCTCCGTACAACCCTGTGGACATCTGGATGTCTGAATAGCCATCTGAAGCCAGGGAACTTTGCTAATGCAGTAGAATTAATTTCCACAAAAGTTTACTTGTTTTATACCATTTTTCTTTTAGATGGTGTGCTGAAAACAGTTCGATAGCAATTCTTCAATTTTATTGTTAGGATAGTGATTAAATTACAGATTATTAGTAAGAAGTGTATTTGTCCAAACTCCAGGCTTCTGTGTGTTTGGCAGGCCTGCTGAAGTGTGTGTGTGTGTGTAGTTGTGACAAAAGGTAGCATAAATAATCCTCTTTATTCTCTGTCCTCCTCAGGCTCCTGAGCCTGTAGAATAGCTAAGAAGGCATGACTTGACACTAGAGTACAGAGCTCAGAAATCATTCATTGAGCACGCTGTCCAAACCCTTGCTCGGTGCCCAGCCATTGCCCCTCAGGTATCATAGAAACCCTCTTCTGCATTACTATACGGCAGCACCAGCGCTGGAAGGACGCAGTCCAGCACAGAGGGGTGACTTCAGTGCTTTGGGTATTTCTGTGGGTGACCTGCACATTTCCTGTGCTGTTTTCTTGGATCCAACATGTAGAGATGAACCGGACAGGAGGGGAGACGGTGTGTGGGAAAGCAAGAGGCAGTACAATCCAGTGCATTATCTTCAGCGGGCCTCAGCCTCCAAACCCTCCTCTTCAGAGATTCTGCCTCCTCATGTCCTCATGTCTGCCTTTCTCTCCTCAGCTAAGCCTACGCCATGTGCCCCTGTCTAGGCTTCGCTTCTGTTCTCACCTGGAGAACATAAATTGGATGCACCAGTAATCTGCCGAGTAAGGGACAGACATGCAATGTCTCCCACAGGCTCGTGCGTTTGAATATTTGGTCCCCAGCTGGTGATGCTATTTGGGGAAATTGCAGAAGCTTTGGGAGGCGAAGTTTAGGGCATAGAAGTGGGTGCTTGTAGAGTGCCTCATCACCACTCCCCTGCAGGTGAGCATCATAGAGCATCTGGGGTGTATCATCTCCTGGGAGCAGGCCTTCAGGTTCATACAGGACAGCTTCCTGTCTCATCCGTGTTTCCTGATCTCCCAGGATGTGAGCAGTTAGCATCATGCACCTACTGCTATAACCAAGAGTCACTCCTACCACTTCCCCTTCTTGTTACCCTCTAACAGTGAACCCCAATGCACCATCCTTTCTTAAGTTGTCTCTTGTCAAGTGATTGGTCACAGCAATGAGAAAACTCACTGTGACATTATTGAAAGCTTTGCTTAGAGAGAGGAATCTTACCCGCCACTGTTTATCTGGGTGTTCTCTAAGGGATGCTGCAGGCCACCCTTGCTGTTAGCCTTCCCTCCTGCTCCACGCTGACCACTTGTTGCTATCTCCTCCATAGAGCCCCGAGCAAGACTACAAATACACGTCTGTTCAAGTTAGTGCAGCTATTTCTGATCTTCTTTTCTGATAGGGACGGAAGAGAATTTGTTTGCCGGATCAATAGCAGCGCAGCCTGTATCTGAGCCTGTGCTAATCTGTGCTACCGCAGATAACGTATCTAGCGCAGCAGCTGCAATGGAGCCTCCCGCTTTGCAGCTTTTCACCAGGATGTGTTCACCCTCCAGGATCCATCTGCTTCATCATAGAGGCCAGACTTGGGAACTACGTGGGGCAATGATGGGGTGACGAACACCACATCCTTCAGGTCAGGAAGTGCCACCCATTTCTGCCATTCTGCCTGAGGTGTGATTTTTAATTCCTTATCTTATGTGTAAAGAGTGGGACAATTTCAGAGGCTTCTGTCTGGCTTTTCCCCATATGCTGACTCTTGACAATATTGATTATACCAACTACTGGAGATGGTCTTACCTATCATTTGTGTGTGTGTGTGTGTGTGTGTTTGGGGGGGGGGGTGTTGCATTAGGTGTGCTTCTCATTGCTGTAATGAAATTGATGATAAAGACATATTTAGGGTTGATCATTCTTTCTCAGCCCAATCTGTAGACCTCTCACAGGTATACCCACCCGAAGGCTTGTTTCCACAGGATTCTAATTCCATCAAGTTGACGATTAAGATTAACTGTCATAGGGACTAAAGAAGGAATGTTGAGTAGGTCAGAGGCTTAATGGACCCTGGACTGGGGCTCTCGTTACTGCCTGGTGGCTCTTTGTCTTCATGCCACCAGAGTTCCATGATGTCACACTATGTCCCCCAACAACAATGTCAACAAACTCCATGTCTAAGAGTTCTCCAAATGTTTGGGTAATATTTTTTCTTTCCAGCTGCTTAAGTAAATGGCTGTCACTTTGGGAATGATATATTATGATAAAATGTCATATATGTGTTTTTATATGTATATCACACACATATTTTTCATGCCTAATTCCTGGCCTAGAGATATTCAAATGCCCCATTTCCTAAGTGAAAGAATAATCTCTGTTATTAATAACGGTTTTCAGCCATGCCTGGGGTTGTTAATGAGGTAACTCTTGGGTGCTCCTGAATAGTTTCCGGCCAGTCTAAGCTGTCAGAGACCCCAATCATGTGATCAGAGGTTTGGAACTTTCCTCTTAACTGCAGGGAGTGGAGAGGGGTCAGAGTTTGAGTTTGGTCATCAATGGCGAATGATTATTCAGCCTTGTGTGTGATAGACGCCGTGGAAACGCTAAGCTAGGGAGTGCAGAGAGCCTGCATTAGCTTTTACACACCTGGGGGTCTGCGTGGATGTTCTCAACCCAGCTGGCCACACTTGTCCCATGATGCTCTTCCCGCTGCTACTTATTCCCAAGCTGCGTTCTTTATAATGAATAGGTAACGGGTGAACTGTCTTCCCAAGTTCTGTGAACTGTGACGGCTAATTGCTCACCCCAGGAAAGGGGTCGTGGAATCTCTCAATCTCTAGCTGGCTGGTGAGAAGGATGGGCTGCCCTGAGCTTAGCTGGTGTCGTGCACACATCTTATGGCCCCGAGACTTTAGGAACTGAGGTCTGAGAGTTGTTCCAGAATTGACTAGAATTGTGGGGCACCGCTCTGCTAGGAGAGAACTCAGGTGTGGGAGACGCCCCCCCGCACCTGGAGTCAAAAGAGTTGTCCGTGAAGAGACAGTGGGGAGAGGGGTCATGGCTGGCACCTGAATGGCAGCGGTAGATCTGGGTCTAAAACCTGGAGCATGCCTGGACACTGGACAGAGAAGTCCACCCTTCTCCTCAGATAACGCCGCCCCTTTGATTCTCATCTCTTCAAGCTACTACTTCATCTCTCCTTGACTTCTTTGGATTATGTGTATGAAGTAGGAACATTCTTTTTCTTTGACTCATCTGTTTTCCTCTCTGGAAAGAAGCACAATTAACTCCCTCCATGGCCTCTGCATTCTCATACTCTGTGAGGTTAGTATTGCGGTAGCATCTCCACTGTCCACTCCGGGATGTAGAGGACAGCCACCACCAAGCTGTGTCAAGGCACCGTCTCCCTAGCACGGTTCCCCCTGCTTTGGCACCATGGACTTGAGTCCACAAGGCTTGTTCAGCCTTCTGTAGCGTATCTGCTTTACTTTGGCTCTCTTCCTCGAGTCTCGTTCCTTTATGTTGCCATCTGCCATGGTTATTATAGCTCCGTGTATGGATCAGCATCGTCACCATAACCTGGGTGTTATCCCAGGAAGACATTCACATCATCCTTGTTGGAGTGTTAAATCTTACATCCTGGGAAGTGAGCCTAAATCCATAAGTCCTTGTCATATAGTTTGCTTAGCTTCTCCGACCTGATATCCTCAGCCATGGTGTCCTCCCAGCTTTTGAGTTCCATGTTGATGACATGCTGCATGCCTGTGTCCTTCTTAGCAGATGCATGCTGTCCCGTGATGTTGTTTGCATACAGTGGTTTACCTAGTGACCTAGAGAGATTGGGCCCTGCTGGAAAGAAACACGTTTTGTGTTGGAGAGAGGCCTTGTCTTCCCAGTTAAAGTAAGATGGATGGACCCCTTTTAAAGTGGCCTACTTCTGAATATTTAAAGGGTTAAGGAAACCTGGCATGCTCTGAGAAAGGGATTCTCACCTAAGTAAGGTGGCTTTATGAAGGTAGACGACAGGGCTGTGAGAGCTGACAGCTAACGCTCTCCGCTGCCAGCGTGCTCCGCTGGGGACAGCACACGTTCCATCCGACGAGTTTCCTGGTGGCTCTTGAGGGTCTACCCTGGCTGCTGAAAGATGATTGGAGTTTCCTGGGGTTTGGTCTGCACTGAGGCTCTGCCGAGTATTAGTTATGTCATTTTATCTAATCTCTGGAAACCTACAGGGACAGCTACTGTGATTCCCTCAATTTTAAAAGCAGAAATCACCAGGCCTGGAGAGCTAAGCTTTTCTGGGGGTGACAGGTAGTAAACAAACACAGGAACTGGGACTAGAAGATGTACCCTGGAGTCCACATGCAGCCTCCCTCAATTTCTCAGCTGAAGCCACACGCGGTGTGGTGCCCTGCAGGCTGTCTCCGGCTGCCCTGTCTAGTCTTTTCCTTGAATATTCCTACTGGCTGTTTCTGTTTGTTTCATCTTGTTACAGTGTTGGGGATTGGATGGCAGGCCTTGCTCATGCTAGGCCAGGGCTCTATGCTTTTATTCTGGGGTGCTCTTCTCTCATGCTCGACAAGTTATATTCCTCACACTGCTCTTGGCTCAGAAGAGCTGCTCCCTTTGTCAGGGAGGTGGCATGGACAGTTGGGTGTGATGCCTGCCCCGTAGATCACCCTTCTCATTAGAGCACAAGCCTGCTGAGATAGACAAGGGTTTCAGGGGTTTTTAGTGTCTCCTCCTCTTGGAGCAGTGACTGTCAGGAGACTGGTTTCAATGCCGCTGTCTAACGTGCCTGGCTTTTACATCCCCATTTCCAGCCCACATCTTCCCGCTGAGTCTTGTGTAATCTATTGGCCACTAGATATTCCCAGTTATAATTTCTACAGACTCCTACTAAAATTGTTCCCTTCCAAAGCAATTCTCCTCTGTCTTCACAAAGGTCTGTCACTTCCTTTGTATTGTCCCCTGCGGTCGTTGGAGGCATCATCTCTTCTCTGCCCGTGGGAAAATGAGAATGCAATTACGCAGGAATTCTGGGCCCTATAGTGGTGTGTAAGGTCAGCCTCTAGATCCAGTCCCTTGTCAACCTCCCAGTCCAGTCCCTGGTGCACCCCCAGCACTCACTGAATGTGAAATGAGGGGCAAACAGGCAACAGCCAGCACACAAATCTGTGAATGATTCCCAGTGCAGTTTGCTAGTGTGAAAATGACAAGAATAGAGGGAAGGATTTGTTTTCTGTGTAGCCCAAACTAGCCTGACCCTTGGAGTCCTCTTGCCTGGGACTCCTCAGCACTGTTTTCATTGGGATCTGCCATTACTCTTAATTCATTCTTTCTTGAGGAAGGAAGGGTTTATGTTGGCCTCAGCTCCCCGAGATACAGTTGAGCATGATAGATGGTCATGTTGAATCCAGTCAGGAAGCAGAGGGCCCTGGTTTTTTAATAAGGTTATCATTGACTAGGTCTCTGGAAATCCTTTTTAGCTGAGCCCCAGGGAATGGAAGTGAGTCCAGCTGGTTTAAGTTCAATGGCTCCTCTGCAATGCTTCACCCTCCCCTTGCTTCCCAAACAGCTCAGACCAGCCTCCTTCCTGCCGTTCTGCCATCCTTGATTGCTTTATGCATCCTCACCCCTACTGTGGCCAATTCCCTGACAGTCTCCATCTAGCCTGCATCAACGCATGCAGAACTGTCCATCTCTTCCCCTTGTTACATTCCTCCAGGCCCTCCTGTGGTTTTTCAAGGTAAGCTTGAGGCATCTTAGAGCGGTGTGCTTGCTGTCCTAGGGGCGCTTGCCATCTCCACAGACCTCTCTCACCTTTGCGAGAGCACCTGCTGCCTCTCATCCCTGTTGACTCACTCAGTGTCCTTGTCAGCCGTGCCCATCACACTCCTCATTCTGTGCATAACTACACGTGGCGGTGTCTTTACCCCTCCCCCGTGGGACACCAACACATGTGACTCTTTCCCTCGAAGCTTCAGCGTTTTCTTAGGACTTTAGCTGTTCCCTCGGAGTGGTGCGGTGTCTCTCTTGGCCAGATTTGTTACTTCCTGTTGATCAGGGATAGCAGCTGGGATGGTTTCAGTGGCCTGATTCAGATAGTTGGTTGGTGATATTGTTCAGGTGGGTTAGGAAGTGTGGCCTTACTGAAGAAGTGTGCCACTGGGGTTGAGCTTTGGGAGTTGGAGGACTGGAGCCAGGATGTGAGCTCTGGTCTTGTAATTCCAGGCACCGTGCATGCACTCCACGCCCGTCGCTGTTCCTTGTAGACCACAGGGAGAACTTACCTCATGACTAAATGCATAGCTTGCTCCTTTGATGTCAGTAGGGTACAGGCTCACAAGGCTTCCCCTCATAAAACATTATTTCTTTATATTATTTTCTCCTTGCTTTAATTTCCTTAGATTTGTTGAACTTGTCAATTACCACCTTTTTACAGCTTTATGATTTATCTGGTTATAAGGGGCAGTTATTCTCTGAAAAATATAGTAGCCTAAGGCTGGGAATAAAACACCCAACTCTCACCTTCCAGGTTATTCTTAATATTTGATTTTTATTCCTCTTTATACCTTGGGAATATTTTTTTATTATTTAAGTCCTGGGTAATTTTTCTAGGAACCCACCCTTGGAGCAATATAAGACAGCACAGAAAATATCCCTAATGTCTTCTCAGCTTACTTTGCATACCTGCTGGCGTGTTTTCATTGTGACATGTAACTTCCAACACCTCCATAAGAAGTGGAGTGGAATTCTTAGTGGGAAGGTGGATATTATAATTCCCTTTAGACCTGGAGGGTCCTGGCTCTGCTTTTCTCCTGGGATCCAACTCTCTGTCTGACCACCTATTCCTCTGTCGATTCTCTATCCCTATCTATCTGTCCTATCTATCTATCTATCTATCTACCTACCTACCTACCTACCTACCTACCAACCACATCTGCATTGTTGGAGTGCTGGTTTAATATAGACCACTGGTTAAAATATATTGGTGTTTTATTGGATGTTCCTCTCAAGTCCAAAATTTGGTCTTTGGTAGCATTTTAAATGTTAGTGACAGTTTTCCTGGATTGGAGCCAGCATAGCATTACCAAACTCTGTTGGTTTCAAGAGCACAACTACTCACGCTTCTTGGTCTAATGAGCAATGTGGAATATGTGTATAAGGGGCACGGGTTGGAGCGGAGTAGTTTAGATAGAAGTGAAAATTAGTTAAAAAGAAGATTATAGCATATCAAATAGGGACTTGGAAACATAAACCAAAACAGTGTACCTGGTTTGTAGCAGAACTTTACGTCATTCGCTAAACTGTATTCATCTTGGTTCACTCTGTGCCTGTTGTTGAAATAACTCGTGTGACAGCCTGAGCCTGGAATCTCAGCTCTTGGGAAGCTCAGGGAGAACGAGCATGAGTTCAAGAGCACTTTGTTTCACAAGGAAAACTTGTTGCAAAAACCAAGAACATGTAAGTTCATCATGTTTGTCTATGTGCATATAGTTACTAAAATGAGGAGTTCACAGTCTATGAGCATGTAGCTAAAAGAGGGGTTCGTGTCAGTTTTTAAGAAAATCAGCATTATCCAATATAGAAAATGGGCTAAAGGCATATACAAATGAAAAAGGAGAAAGAGAGTTAGCAAATACAATATTCTGGTCAACCATCTTGAATAATGAAAATTAATTAATATAAGACTATGATTAGGACTTTTAATTTCTGGTGTTTGGAGTGGACTCGCACTGTTAGCAGAAGGCAGTTTTGAAGTTTGTCTTGCAAACCTTAGTCTTCAATCTTCTGAGGTACAGTATCCTCCCAAGTCTAGCCTGAGGAAATAAGGACGGACATTGGCCAAAGCAGCAGGCACACTTACCATGAAACTAGCTAATAAAATGAGAAGAACATGCCGATTAAGGTTCTAATGGTAGTCACGTAAAACAAAGGAAGTAAGTTCACCAGCTCAACACCAAACAGAGACTGTTCGATTGGGATGGATGCTGACACGCTCTGATTTTGGCCTTAATGCTTACCTGTCTTCCTCCCTGAAACCTGGATGGGGGATAGTTAGAGCAGGCTTTTTCCTACACCGCCTCTGGATGTCTCAGAGAAGCTGCAGCCCTGACCTCGCCATGGTCCTCTCTTCTAGGCTTCCACTTACATGGACAGGGAGCCGGCTCCTAGCTCACTACTCTTCTATTTTTTTCCCATCCCTTCTCCCCTTTGGCGTATCACTGTCTTTTCCTTTGTTGTACTGATTGGTTGGTTAGTTGGGTGGTTCTTTGGTTAATTGGTCTCACTCTGTAGCCCACTTCCTGGCCTCAAACTCACTGTAATTCTGCTTCAGCCACCCAAGTGCTGGGATCACAGGAATAAGCCACTGTACCCCCAAAAGCCCCAATTCTCAACTAACAGATCACTAGACTCTTGTGTTCCCTCTGGCCCCTCCATAGTCATTTCCTACATCTTCTTACAAGTGACCCTTCAACATGAAAATGCAGCTAATGATCTTATTTGGAAGTTTTCAATGACTTGCCTTTACTGTAGAAAGAATTCCCAGTCTTCAGCCTGGTGCAGCAGCCTCTGTGCTCCTCCTCCACCTGATTCTGTGGGCCTTGTTCCCCCTCTCCAAGCTCTAAACACATCAAAGGTCTTCTTGAATGCCTCACTTTAGCAGGCAATAACCTGACTTTCTCCCCTCTTTCCTGAACATTCCCAGACTAAATTTAGTCACTTTGCCATATATGCCTACTCTGATGCCTGGATCAAAATCAGGCCTCCCATGTTTATCTCTCTCGGTATAGTTCTGTAGCATTTGTCTCAAGTTACATCACACATAAGCTTCTGTTTTCACCATTTCCTCCTTTGACCACAGACTCTGTGAGGCTTTAACCTTCATGATGACACCTGAACCCAGCACGCTCCCCTATATGGAGGACATCTATAATACATATTGACTTAGTGTCAAAATAGTTCTTTAGTTTCTGTCATAACACAATATTCCAGTAACTGGATTATTATTAGCATGCAAAATATTGGGTTTCAGTGTGGTGTTTTTTCAAACGTGTGTGTGTGTGTCAGGGCTTTGCTGTGGAAATGGAGTACAGTCATCAACAGCACTGCATAAAACTAGAGAGATAAAGAAGACTATATCACCCATTTATCCCAAACTGTACAATGTTCTAGCATCAATTTATCACATGCCAAGTGATATGTAGTCATTTGTTCATTTATTGGACATTTGTTATTCTCCTGGCAGTCATGTAGCTTGAAGGGAGCCTTTAGAAACACCCTGTTCTTGAAGGGCACATGCACAGAAATGTGTGGAAACTCTGTTCAGATGGAGCAGGGTGTGGTGATGCTCGCCTATAATTCCAGCACTTGGCAGGCTGAGACATGAAGATTATGAATTTGAGTTTGGTGTTTTAACTACTTTTCTGTTGCTGTGAGGAGACACCATGACCAAGGTGACTTATAGAAGAACTTCATTGGGACTCACCACTTCAGAGGGTGAGTCCAAGACCATCATGGCAGGGAGCATGGCAGCAGGCAGACGGGTGTGGTGAAGGAGAGTGGCTGGGAGCTTATATCTAATACAGAAGCAGGACGTAGAGAGAATAGCAACCGGGATGATGTGGGACTTTGAAACCTCAAAGCCTGCCCCAGGTGGCACACCTCCAACAAGGCCATACTTTCTAATCCTTCCCAAACAATTCCATCAATTGGGGATCAAATATTCACACATATGAGCCTGTGGAAGCCATTTTTATTCAAACTGTCACACTTGGATTACAGTGTGAGAGCCTGTCTCAAAACAAAATTGAACTATCTACTACCCAAGTCAACCAACCAATAGCAATGGAACAACGCTTCTGTACCGGCCAGTCAACCAATAGGATTGGTTCTATAGAAGGAGTTGCAATGTTCTCTGGGTCCACAAAGCTGGGAACTTAGGTCAGAAGCGTAGGGGTAGAGAAAGCTTCAAAGAACATCTGGAGTGTGGTGACAGGATACACAGGCTGATGTGGGAAAGAGTTGGATTTAGTCAGAATAGCACATACAAACTTTTTTTTTCCATCAATTTGACACAGATGAGAATGAGCTGAGAAAAATGAACTTCAACTGAGGAAATACTCCCATCAAACGGCCTTGTAGGGAGCCAGTGGGATATTTTCTTGGTTGATAATTTATGTGGAAATACTCTATCCTTGGGAAGGTGGCCCTGGTTGTATAAGAAAGCAAAACAAATAAGTCAAGAGGATTAAGACAGTAAGCAACATTCCTCTGCACCCTCCATTTCAGTTCCTGCCTCCAACTTCCTTCCTTGGGCTCCTTCGCTGACTTCCCTCCGCGATGGACTACAGCTGCAGGCTGAAATAAACCCTTTCCTCTCTAAGTTGCTTTCGGTCTGTGTGTTATCATAGCAGCGGAAATCAAAGTAGGACACAAAGACATAGCCATGCAAAAGAGAAAGTCTAAGGCAGGTGCAGCATTGTTGATAGGGCCAGCCCTGATATACTCCTGCTACCCAGATCCACTGTCACCATGACGGGGACTCTGTAGACCTAGTTTCCTAGCTCTCCTGGGAATTATGACAGTTGGAGCTCTGTCCTCTTAAAAGGCATGGCACACTACTTCATGGATGCACGTTTACACCTCTCTCTCTCTCTCTCTCTCTCTCTCTCTCTCTCTCTGTCTGTCTCTCTCTCTCTTTCCATCCTGGATGTAGAAGATGCAGCGATTCCATGCTAAGGGGTTGTTAGAAGCCTAGCAGGGTCCAGATTCAGAACATAAGGCTTAAACATCTGAGTAAATCTTGTCAGATCTTTATTTCTGAGAGATCCCCGCAGTCTTGGCTTGGGAATTGAGGAGAGGGCTGACTTAAGGGGCAGGGAGAGCAATAGACAGTATTAAAATAAAAAGAAAATATTTTGAAAACCTACTTCACACTTTTAAAAGCCTTTTTAAATATGCATCTTAAAAACAGTGATCACCAGAGAAAAACCTTGAAGAAGGTAAATATGAGCCATTTTCCCTCGTATTTCTTACATGTGGTGAAGCCCAAACCCTCATAAAGCACGTATTGAACACGGTTTTATAGGAATTTAATGACTCTCTTTAATCTCCCTCTTCTTTGGTTCTTGGCCTGCCTGGGCTCTCCCTCCCTCTCTCCCTCCCTCCCTCCCTCCCTCCCTCCCTCCCTCCCTCCCTCCCTCTCTCCCTTTTTCCCTCCATCATTCCTCCCTTCCTCCATCTCTTTCTCTCTCCCTCCCTCCTTCCCCCTCTCTCTCCCCTCCTCTTAATTGGCACACCACTTGATTAGAAGTCTCCTTTCCAATTCTCAAACAACTGCACAACCCACTCTCACTGCTTTCCTGAAAGTTCTCACATTGTCTAAACGGCTCCTTTTGTTGACAGCTCTTTGGCGTCTGAAATCATGGTGTTTCCCTGCCCCTCAAAAATCTAAAATCTTAATCACACTTTTTTTTATCTTTTCATGCCCAGCCTCAGCCCCACTCAACAGTTGATCTACTAGAGTAGAATTGCCTTTTAAATCTGTAAACTCCCCCCTCCCCTTGCTTCCAGATCTTCTAGAACGAAGTCATTGTCATTCGGTCCCAAGCTTCAGTGATAACCACCAATATATTGGACGTTCTAATCTGTATTCTTTGACTTTCATTTCTCTCAAAGAAGTGTCTCCTAGATAATTCAAACTCAGTATAGCAAAAGGGAATCTATCACCTCCCCCCCCCCCATCAGATCTACATTCCTGTGCCCCTTGTGTCTGCCAGGGAAGTCATCAGACATTTCGTGAGCCAAACTGTGATTCTCCAAGCAAGGGATAACTCTTCTCATTTCACTGCATCCTCATATTGACTAATGGTGGGGTCTGCTTAGTTCTATATTTATGATAACTTGTTAGTGAGTGTTATTTCATGTTATGTGGATGAATGTTTTGGCTGCATTTTGCATGTGCACCACATGCATTCCTGGTGCCAGAGGTCAGAAGAGAGGACCCCTTCAACTGTGAGCCACCCTGTGGGTGCTGAGCCAGGCACTCTGCAAGAGCAGCAAATGCTCTTAACTGTTGACCGACCTCCCTGGACCCTGTGCAATAATGCTTGAACTCTGTTATCATGAATGAATGGTTTCTTAGTAAGTCTAGAACCCTCACTGCTGGAATAGCGTGCTAGATGGAACCAGGGTTTTCTCTACTTCCAAAGGGAGGGGCAGTACCCAAGCTTGCTTTACATGGGTCAAGGGATTGTCTTCTTTCCAGTCAGGTCAACTGTAGCATCTGCTGTGCCCAAGCCTGCCAGGTTCTAAGGAGCCAGCATTCCTGGCCACTTCCCAAACTCCTGGAGCTTCCAGCTCAGACCATCATTTTACCCAGAAATCCTGTGTATTCCTGCAATGTCATGGCTGTTGCGCTCCTCTCTCCTCTCTCTCTCTCTCTCTCTCTCTCTCTCTCTCTCTCTCTCTCTCTCTGTGTGTGTGTGTGTGTGTGTGTGTGTGCATGTGTATACATAGGTAAGCACACTTCTATGTGAGTGTGCCTGTGTGCATGTGGTTATGTGTGCCTATTTGTATGTGTTCTATGGAGACCAATGGCCAACCTTGAGTATTGTTCCTCAGACACTGGAAACCTGCTTAATTTTGATACAAAGTCTCTTATTGGAACAGAACTCATCAAGTAGGCTAGGCTGACTGGCCAGCAAGCCCCAGGGATCCTCTTGTCTCTGCCTCCCCAGCGCTAAGGTTACAAGTGCACACCCCATCACTTGGACTCTTTACCTCGATTCTGGGAAACAAATCTTCATACTTAAAAGGCAAACCCTTTGCTGACAGCCTTCTCCCCATTGTTTTCTCAGGCTTGTCCTATAAAGAAGCTGACTCACATCTGACTGAGAGATGCTTCCGCAGTCACACAGGGATAAAATACACCGGGTGGATCTTAGCCTCTGGTATAAATTCTGACTTAACCTCCGCAGACCCTTGCCTTTCTTGACTTTCTAGCCTGTTTTAAGCTATCCTCTCTCACCACAAAGTGTGGTCTTTAACACCTGCCAGGCATCCCTACAAATTACATCTCAGTTCATTGGCTGTAGTGGGAGGTAGGATGCTGGGGACCAAGGAGCATGGGGGCATAATAAGACCCTTATGTCTCAGGGTCTCTATTGCTGTGATAAAACACTACAACCAGAAACAACGTAGGGAAGAAAGGGTTTATTTCAGCATCTATGAAGGACCTGCCTGGGGTCACTGCTTATAGTGGGCTGAGTCTTCCCACATCAATGAATCAAGAAAATGCCCAACAGGCCAGTCTGGTGGGGGGATTTTGTCAGTTGATGTTTCCTTTTTGGAAATGGCTTCAGCTTGTGTCAGGTTGACAAAGAATAACCAGGGAACCCCTTCCCTTTGAAAAGTAGCATCTTTTTCAGCAATGCGTAACCTTTTGACTGGACACCCCAGCACCGCTGCCCTTATATGCTCCCTGAGGACAAACATACCATAAAAATCAGATTACCACCTCTTCTTGTAAGTCTCTCAGTAGCAACATGGGTATATAATGATATTTTTTTAACACACAAAATTATTTTGATTATATATTATATACCAAATATGTGTATCACATATAATATATATGTTAAATATTATGTGGATATAAAATATTTATTTAAACGCACACATATGATTAGGTATAAAAACTTTTCTTTTTCAAAAGAATTTGTTTTTATTGGTGTGTGTGTGAGTCTGTCTGCGTGTGAACGTACACAGGTGTGAGTCTATGTGTGTCTGTGTATGAGTATACTTATGTGTGAGGCTCGAGGAGGGTAGCAGATTCCCTGGAGCTAGAGTTACAGGCAGTTGTGAGCCACCCAGTGTGGGTGCTGGAAATTAAACTCCAGCCCTTACAAGGGCAGCAAGTGATTGATACCTCTGAACTCCCAACTTTTATTTGTTATTAGATCTAAAATAAAAATCAATGCATTGTGTAGTGATGAATATTCATTTTGAGACACGTACCATTAGGTCTTCTTGTCATTGTGTGATATCACAGAACATCGACCATGTGGGTGTAGGTGCTATCACCTATGGGATCACTATGGTATAGAGGCCAGATCTTGGTTGAAGTTCTTATGTAGAACATCACTGTAAACAATCACATATAAACCAAACAAACAAACCAGTGGAGTTGTAATTAGCCAACAGTCATAGCAGAAAGATAAGCTTTGTGTATTTCTATGTTCTCTCGTCTGTTCTTGTATCTTAAATTCAAATTAGTCAACAAAGCAATGCTGTTTCTTCAAGAATGCCGTTCTTAATGGTGTCCAGTGGCATCAGATTTGTTAATTATTTAGAATATACAGATTCTTACTTATCCTGATTCTGCCTGTGGAGCAGCCATTGTCAACCAATCTTGTTGAACCACCCCTTGTTCCCCAGGAGGCTTTCTTGCTGAGTTGAAGATAAGGTTATCATCATGACATATTTAAATCTGTATTAAATGCTTACTCAATTCAATTATTCCTGGATTGGAACCGGAAAATGACATGTCAAGTTATTTTTATTTCTTACATTTTTTAAAATATATTCATTATCTCAGCACAGAACCAGAGGGAAGATATAAACCAAGCCTTTCCAACCATTTTGAGATGGTTTGACCATAAACCAGGTTTTCTGTTCTGGTTTCCATTATGTCTGAAAGTCTGCTTGAAGTTCAGCAGATCCTTGCTCCTGCAACAGCATTTGGCCTTTACTTGGTATAAACAAAGCACTTAATAAATTGATCTGTATTGTTTGCTATAAGCCAGAAACATTTAAAAGGGCATGTTATCTTAATTCAACAGCAGAGTCGCAATTTATTATCTGCCTTAAGAAACAAAACCCACATTGTAGGGAAATGTGTTTTGTTTCAGGATTCCACAAGAAAGAATTGTTTTTGCTCTAATTGCTAAGTAATTTTATGTAGATTTTATATGAATTCATTGTGCGGCAGTTGTAATTTTGCTGTTTGGTTGTGTTGCTCTAACCCCACACTATTCACTATTAAATATACTTACCAACCAATTAAAAGTCAGAACCTGTCAGTTTTAGATCGTTAGCAAATTGTTACTGTAGCATTTTGACTGGTCCACACAGTTACTTCTTTTGAAAACAGATTTGAATGCTCTTTAAAACGAGACACATAATTTCTTAGAGTCCTGTGGATTTTACCACTCTGGACTGCTCTACAGTTAGCTGGCATGATCATTTATTTACAAACTGGAACCTACTGAATATTCAACTCCCCCACAGCATCCAAGTGGCCATAATGTAGTCATGAACAACAAGCATGGTGGTGATGGAATGATCCAGAACATATGTCTGTTCCCTTTATGGTTCTTGTCTGTTTGGTTTTGTTTGTTTTTTTGTTTTGGGCCACACCAAAGTGGGGGAAAGAAACTCACACTTTTTAGAAAAAGCTTCTTGGTCCCAAGAGAGTTCCCTTACTTTCTCTGTCTAGAGGGTCTATTGTCTTAGGTGATTTTCTGTTAATAGGAGAAAAAAATCCTTATACATGTGAACTTTAGGAAGGAGGAGTTCATTTTGATTTGCAAAGGCTATGTTATATTCCACAGTAGAGTCTCAATTTATTATCTATCTTAAGAAACAAAAGCCACATTGTAGGGAAGTGTGTTTTGTTTTTTAGTGTTCCACAAGAAAGGAATTTTGTTGCTCTAATTGCTAAAGCAATTTTATATGAATTTGTTGTATGGCAGTTGTAAAAGCAGTTGGTCATGTTGCATCCACAGTCAAGAAGCAGAGAGCCATGAGTCCTTGAACTTAGCTTACATTCTCTTTTTGATTCAGGCCTATAGATTGGCGCTGCCCTCACAAATGTGTTTGTGTCCTAGGTCAGTGTAGACCCCAGAGGTTGTCAGTATTAACCATCACATCCACAGACCTCAATTCTAGCCCTGCTTGGTTTCACACTTTAATTCCTTGAAGAGGGTTCATTGTATGGAAATGCTACTGAGTTTTCAGAGACCCACACTCACCTGCCATATAGTCTCCTGCCATCCACCGTCTTCACCTGTCATGGTCTCTGTCTTCAGCCATCGAGTGTTTCTTCTTCTTTAAAGACAACCATTATTACGGTCTTGGCACCATTCCCAGTCTCTTTCTTCTGCCTAGGCTGACAAACTTCCACTCAAGGCTTTTTTGATGTGGATGGAGGATACACTAAGCAGAGGTTTGTCAAACTTCTCATAGCAGAATGAGTTTGCTTTCTGCTCTGCGCTATGCAGAGCTAATTCACAAACATTGGTAGCATCAATGCCCGAGTGTGGAGTCAGCTACTGGATGCCCCATCTCCTTTACCTCTCTGAAAGGTTACGGAGCCACCTCTTCATCTTTCTTCTGAGGACCAGAGATGCCACAGACCTTTCATAGGGTGAATTCAGAAGGTAGAGTAAGATGAAGAGAGAATGAAGCTCAGGCACAAAGAATGACTGAAGATTGACGTAAGCCCGTCACAGCACAAGGAAGACACATAGTTTGCGCTAAAAGATGGAGGGAAGTTAAAGGGGCATGGATAGGTTAGGGCAGTGAAAGCTGCTCTCTTGAGGTGGTTGCTTCTTGTTCCCAGAAAACATTTTAAGGAGAGATTGTGGGAAGGTTTGGGCAAGGAATCTAAATCGGACCAATAGGAGAAATGGAAAGACCCATGGGTCCCGTAAAATACCCAAGCCAGGGTCGTTTTTAGGAACTTCTAACATTAAGTTTCTTCCACCCAGAGTGCAAAAACGTTGTTGCTTTTCTTTCTAAGAGTTTAGTTTTCTCTTCCTTGGTCATTCATTTCTTTCTTTGTGCTAGGGAAAAAACTCAGCCACCCTCCTGAACAACCACTGACACCCCTGTTACACAAACCTCTGGTTTCTGAAAACTCTGACCTCAATGTCTTCAAATATTGATCCCACCCTAGTTTCTCTCTCTCTCCTCCATCTTGGAGTCGGATATAAATACATGCAAGGTAGCCTTATAGCATCTGCTGTGTATTTGACCTTCTCTGCACACGGTGATTTAGTTTCTTTGTGTACCTTCTCTATCTTTGCTGAACTGTTTTCAACTAACTGGGTCTAGCATGTTTTAACAGCTGCTTAGTTCTTGAGTTCAGTTATTAAAGTCTCTGTTGTTCTATTGTCTCTTTCTAAATCAGCTACACAACTTTCAAGCCTGTTATGTAACTTTTTCAAGTTTACTTCTGGTAGATATTTAATATTGGGCTTTTTATTTATTTAAACACAGTGTGGCCCTTTGAATGAGAATGATCCCAATAGGATCATATGTTTGAGTACTTGGTCTCTTGTTGTTATAGCTGTTTGGGAAAGATTCGGGGTGTGGCCTTGTTGGAGGTATCACCCCACCCCTGTGTGTGTGTGTTCTGACTATATATATGCATGTGAGCTCTTGGTTCCTCCTCTGGAGCCATGCCTACCTGCTGGTATGCTCTCCGTCATGATGGTGATGGACTCCTTTTCATCCAGAACTGTAGCCTCAAATCAAACCCCCTTCTCTAAGTTGCCAACGTCACTGTGTTTTGTCACAGAAATACAAAAGTAATTGACGCACAGGCGGTAAGCAGACTGCATTGCTTCTGATCTATCTGTCCCTGGCAGTATGAGCCCTCGGTCTGGAAGCAGGATGCTAATTTCATCTTGCCTTTCTTCCTTCAGACTGCACATTTTTAATACATGCCCATGGGCTTTCGCCCTGTCTGCAACTGCATCATTCTGAGAGCTTTCCTGGGTGACCTTAACCCACAGACCAGAAGTGCTGGGTAGCCAGCATCCCACAGAGCAGCTCTGTCCTGGGGCTTCTCTCTCCCAGATCTCGGGGTTCCTTGGCAGATAGAGGTCCAGCCTCTCATAGCAGTAACTGACGATAGTGCCTGCTAGCTGACTTCCTGCTCTCCCCGCAGCAGGCATCCACCCCAGTCCTCCATGCAGCAAATCCCACATGAAGATGCTGAGCCTGTTTCTATTATCCATTCCTTTTTCCTTCTGCTTGTCTTGCTCTTTGACCACGTTTTCTTCCTGCCTGCCTAGTTGTATTTCTAAACTAGATGCCTTACTTAAAATATTTATACGGGGCACTGTAGACTGAATAATATTTTTATTTAAAACTGGTTTGTTGGCCTCTGCTTGAGGCTTGGGACAACACTGAGGCCTTGTATTGCAATGCCTGCTCTGTGCGCTACGCACTATGGTACAATTCGCAAGTTGGGCAAGGGGCTGGAGAGGGAAACACACATACATACAGAGAGGAGGGGGGTAATGCCAAAACTGCCCCCCCATTGTGTTCCAGAGCAGCTTATATAGGGTCTCCTTGACTAAATGACCAAGTCCTAACTCTCAGCTGCAAGCCTACAAGAAACCATTCCCCTGCCATCAGGAACTCCTAAGGGTCAGAGCAGCTGCAAGCATAGGAAAACAAATTGTTTACTCCAGCAGGCAGGGGGTCACAGGAAACTCAGGGTTTCGGGGTCCACAGTCCCCAACAATGACTGGCAACACCAGTCAGAGCCACACTGCCACATCGCACACGCTGAGCTGTGAGCACACGCACACTGGTGATCTCATGACGGCACACCCTTCCTCACTGTCTAAGACATACGGGAACACACACAGGGGCACACAGCACATCACTACCCACACACAAAAGGCCTATTTGAAGACTGGAGTATTTTTACAGTGATTTCTCTGACGATTAAAAAATGTAATCTATTTTTGGAGGAGTGGCGTGGTATGATGTATGCGTGAATACGGGAACTTGTATCATGTGAACACGCGTGAAGCTCGGAGGACAGCCTCTTTTGTAGGTCTTCATGAGAGCTGGCCGCAAACTTCCAGGGATCCACGCTCTAGAAATGCTGGGATTACAGATTGGGTCTGGCTTTTCATGGGTTCTAGGGATCTGAATTCGGGTCCTCACCCTTTTGGGGCAAGTGTTTCACCCATTGAACCGCCACCACAGCCTGAACTCATTCAGCTGAGATCTTAAACTATCTGCACTCTGCAGTCCCATGATACTGTAGACACTGGTCCCTGTACTCAGCACGAACTGGACTCCCATGGAGGTGACTATGTGCTCATTTAACATGCTCACGGGCACGGGCACTTCCTCCTGATCTGTGTCTTCTCCTGTGGGTCCATTCCATTTCCTTGGACCTGAGCTTCCCCATCTGCTAGAAGGAAGCTCATCTCTGAGTTGAAAATTCAGCCCACAGAGAAGCTGGTGCTATGCAAATCTGAGAGATCTGTTTTTCACCAAATTATTCATCCGCTTTATAAACTCAAAACCTGGGATCCATTTTAGGAAGAGAGGGAGGGGTGAGTGAGGGAGAGGATCAGATAGACTCCCACACTTCCCAGTGAGGGAGAGAGGGTCAGAGAGGCTCCCACGCTTCCCAGTGAGGGAGAGAGGATCAGAGAGGCTCCCACGCTTCCTAGTGGGGGAGTGAGGGTCAGAGAGGCTCCCACGCTTCCTAGTGGGGGAGAGGATCAGAGAGGCTCCCACGCTTCCTAGTGGGGGAGAGAGGGTCAGAGAGGCTCCCACGCTTCCTAGTGGGGGAGAGAGGATCAGAGAGGCTCCCACGCTTCCTAGTGGGGGAGAGAGGATCAGAGAGGCTCCCACGCGTCCTAGTGAGGGAGAGAGGGTCAGAGAGGCTCCCACGCTTTCTAGTGAGGGAGAGAGGGTCAGAGAGGCTCCCACGCTTCCTAGTGGGGGAGAGGATCAGAGAGGCTCCCACGCTTCCTAGTGGGGGAGAGGATCAGAGAGGCTCCCACGCTTCCTAGTGGGGGAGAGAGGGTCAGAGAGGCTCCCACGCTTCCTAGTGAGGGAGAGAGGGTCAGAGAGGCTCCCACGCTTCCTAGTGGGGGAGAGGGTCAGAGAGGCTCCCACACTTCCTAGTGGGGGAGAGAGGGTCAGAGAGGCTCCCACGCTTCCTAGTGGGGGGGAGAGGATCAGAGATGCTCCCACGCTTCCTAGTGGGGGAGAGAGGGTCAGAGAGGCTCCCACGCTTCCTAGTGGGGGAGAGAGGGTCAGAGAGGCTCCCACGCTTCCTAGCGGGGGAGAGAGGGTCAGAGAGGCTCCCACGCTTCCTAGTGGGGGAGAGAGGGTCAGAGAGGCTCCCACGCTTCCTATTGGGGGAGAGAGGGTCAGAGAGGCTCCCATGCTTCCTAGTGGGGGAGAGAGGGTCAGAGAGGCGTCCATTCTTACTAGTTTTGGGCTACTCATACTCTCTGCACAGACCCGGCCTTCAACATCTAATATTTCTACATGCCTCGAAAGGGTGTGAAGACTAGACAAATTCTTGACTTACTAGCCATGTAATAGGGAGAGTGTTGGGGGGTGAGGGGCTATGATGGAAAAGAGTGAGACTAAATGCACTCTGAGCAAAAATAATGCACATCCTAAGTGGACCTGGCATTTGACACTGAGCAGGATGAATTTTCTGCATAGTATTCATTTAAGAGGGAAAGGAAGAGAGGGGAATGGCGCTGTGTCAGCACGGGGGATGCAAATGGCAATAAAAATGGTACCTATGGAGCCCAAGAAGGGGACTGAAGAGAGCTCCAGCCACGCTGCAGAGGAGACCGCAGATATAGTTGTCTAAACAGACAAAAAAATACACGTGAAAGACAAAAGGAAGTGAGGGAGGCAGGGGATGGAGGAGATAGAAAAAAAGACAGATATATAGGCAAATATGCACACATAGAGAAGAGAGATATATACATAGTAGATAGGTATATGATAAATAGGTCGATATATGCATGTATTCATTCATACATACATACATACATACATACAGGTTCTAGAAGGGTGTGTCTGGCATGTCCCATTCTTAAAACACTGAAAGTAAGACTGGGAATTGACTGAGAACTGACAGTAACATGGTAGCCACTAGAATCGTCTGGTCCCTTGCCTTCCTTCATGAAAACCCATTTGCTCTAGTATTGAGCCCCTTTTAGAACCCTGAGGATTCCCATCCATAAGTGACAGAGCTGACTGTGAAGTAGTTGAGCAAATGCCTGTCTCAGGAGAGCATGGTACAGTGGCCACGGGAGAGCACAGTACAGTCGCCAGCAGTGGGAGTGTGAGCTTCAAGCATAGGCTGTGTAGGAGAAAGCGACTTGGAACAGCCCACCATCCTGGGAACCTTCCAGGTCACCAACAATTAAGCCACACGCAGGCCGGTTCTGAGAATGATGAAGGTTCCAGGAGGTGGAAATACAAAAGGAGAAACTGTGGTCCGCAGCAGCCCTTCAAGGAGACAAACTCCTACAGTTGGAGCACAGCCGCTCAACCACATCAAGCGGCCTCATCAGAGCAGGCAAGCAAGGAAAGGAAGCTGGATTCCCTCTAGGTAGCAAGCGCTTTGCCCTGGGTGCTTAAATGCATTACAAGAGCCACCACAGCTACTCCTACAGCCGTTTTCAGGTGAAGGAACACAAGATTGAAGGTGAAATTGACATCTAAATTGGTACCAAAAGTAACACAAAGCATTGCCAGTTATTAAAAGCTCCGAGTGCCACACCCTGGGTGAAGTACTTCACCGCTGTCATCTCATTTAATCATAATGACCTTTCAGAGCAGAATAAATTCTCCAGCTGCAGAAAAGAAAGGGCATCTCATCAGGAAGGAGCGGAGCTTGGGGCAAGTGCCGCCACCCTTGCCTGAACCCCTTGTCTCTGGTTCTACATTCCTTATGGCCACTGATTTCTGGACTTCCAGGTACAGGCTCTACAAAGTCGTCCTGTCTCCCTCTGCATCTCTGCTTCAGGCCCCATGTTCTCACCTTGACGTTTCCTCCCCAAACCCTCAAGGACAACGATGCCTCTTTCAGTAGCCACTGTTTTGACCTCAGCGACCCTTCAGAATGACTCTGCAAAGCAGACAGCAGAGTCTCCTCCACCTTACAGACGGGAAACCGAGGCTGCGAAGGTCGGCTAACACGTTCAAGGTTACACAATGAAAAGTGATAGATTCGGAGCTGAACATAAACCCCAGCAGTACTCTGTGTCCTTGCTGCTCCCCACAGGGCCCCTCGGAACGTGCTCTGGGGGCTAATCCTAGGCTCACAGTGGGGCAGGGGATTAGAATTCTGCACACAGTGCGCTCTAATCATTTTACTGTCGCAGGGCCTCCACTCTGTGTAGTACCAATCTCCAAGTTTTCCAGTGTGAAAAGGAGGCCTTTGCAAACTAGAAAGAGAACTTTCATTCCAGAGAGAGCTTGAAGAATAAAAAGAAAACCTCGCAAAGCAAAGCAGTGGGGGAGAGCGCTAATGCCATGAGTCCCCTTCTCCGAAGGGAGAAAGGGACATTTTAGGAAAGACTCATTGTGTGAAGTTGAAAATGCGAAGCAGGGGTCAGAAGGGGCTGTGTTGCAGGCTTGGGGAGGAAGTGGCCACCCAAAGAATAGCCTTGATTGCAAGCCAGCGTTAATTAGGCGTGCGGGGCTGTAATGGCAGAAGACTGGCTCCCTCCATCACTTCCCACGGGAAGGTCTTTCATAATATGAAGAAGTTATTTAATTCTCCATTTGCAGGGTCTTTTGAATTCCCAGAGTAATCAAATTGTTTTTTCGGAAAATATCAGAAGCAACAAATATAAAATACTGGGAGGAAGACTGTTGTAAATGCCCCCAGGGAAGCAGGTGGAAACTGATGTGCGATTTCCAGACATACTCTACAGTTTGGTGTTTGCTATGGGCCAGGGACCTCTTTCCACTCAGATGGTGCTGAAGATGGGCTGGGTCCTGCACACCACGAGCCCTGATTCCATGTTTGCTGTAACCAATGAGAAACGATGCCCAAACAAACAAAATGGGAGCATGAAAGCGAGGGATACTGGGGATGGTTGAGAAAAGAGGAACGTGGGCTGGGATGCAGGGAGCAGAGGAGAGAGAGCGGACATCTCGCTTGGTTTATTGCCATCACCATCTGCCTATTCAGATCTGTCTCCCTGGGTAGCATGGAGCCTCCATGAGCCTGGCTCTGTGTCAGCCCCCCCTCCCCAGGAAAGATGGAATTAGGAACCAGGCTCTGACTCCGAGATTTCAAATCTCAGCCTGACTGTCTTCTAACTTTGACACCTTGGGGTTGTTCAGGGACCTGCGGGCGCATAGCAAGCGTGGCTGCTAGCTGACCGATGGAGGCCTCTGTCCGCTAGATGAACTTCTGCTTTGAGTCCTCTGCACAGCCGTAGCCCCCTACACAGAGCAGTGCCTGTGTGGAATACATGAAGGAAATGTTGTGTGGCTCTTTCTTTTAGACAGAAATAGTATTTTAAGTCAGAGCTTGTCAAGCTGTCTTCATGTTGTCTCAAATGTTGGAATGACATTGAGCCCAGGACAAATGCCACCTGGGGTCTTTCGTCCATGCATCCATTCGCCCTCGGTGACTCCAGTAGGCTACATAACTTCTTCTGTTCATGATTCTTTACCAAGGGCGGTTCCCGTCACTCCTGAGCAGATTCCAGGCCACACTGAGTTTGTTTCAGCCTCTCCTCCAGATGGAATCAAATGACGAGAGTTCTGTCTACCGGAGCGTTCTCCTGTGCAGAGCTCCCTTTGAAGCTCACCCATTGTTCTATTGAGAGTGTTAGCGTCTCCCTCCTTTCTCTTGAAGTTTCATTCTAGACTGCCCTTCCTAGAAGCTGTACCCAATGGAGGGATAGATCAATCTTCTGATGCAGCTGGTCCCAAAGGCTGGGGTGACATTGTTTTCTCTCAGAAGTGTTGCTTATCCGATGGACTCATTGACTGCTTTAGCTTCAGGGTGTCTCTTGCTCTTGTTCCACCATGTGACCCTTCTCACACATGCCGTCACCTTGGCGCTGTCTACCACATGCCTCTTACCAGGGGACAGAGCAAATGGGGCTGTCCAGATGGACTGTCAAGCCCTGAAACGGAGAGAAAAGTAACACTGTCCCTTTCTCCCTTACCCAGATTCGGGCATTTTGTTACAACATTGAAAGATGAGCTAATACACGGACAAATCTAAATGCTCTAATATGTCGCTTCCACTCTGAGGGTCTAAAGCCCTAAATGACCTTAGTGAACCTTGGTGGGTGATTTTGTATTCAATGGATGTTCTTTGAAAAAATTCACTGAGATGCCTTGAAGAAACACAGCAATGTAACTTACATGTACTGCCTGATGCCCACAGTCTCTGGATTGTAAGCCATGTAAACATTCTTGGTTACTGGTGGTGTTGACACTATCTGCCTTGGGTATATTCTGGGGCTCTTATGCCTTGCTCTCTTGCAAAGATATTGTCAAATGATAATTTATAAGGGTAAGGCTTAATGACGGTGATATAAAAAAATAAAGACTAGCATGTCAAACTGGGGTCCAGGTGCAGCCTCAAGTTCCCAGTGTGAAGGTCTGGGGCTTGCTTTGATATTTCAGTTATGATAAATCTGGCATTTGACTTCCTTCAAATATGTGTGTGCATGAAGTCAAGCTCTAAAATCTCTGCTTTGTTAATAAAAAACTAAACATTTAATTTGGGTATAACTATAATCTCATGGTTGTGTAAACAATACCTACCAGACTCCAGGTGGCTGGAGGTCAGTCACTGTCCCCTATAGTTTTGAGAAAGGATCCTTTGCCTTTTATTGCCACGGAGTGTGCTTGGCTTGCTGGCCAGGATGCTTGCCGAGGCTCGCCTGTCTCTGCCTCCCATTTCCCTGTAGGGAAGCCTAGATTAAAGGGGCGTGGCTTCTCATCCATCTTGGTGGGAGGATTCTAACTCAAGTCCTCATGCTTATAAGGCAAGCCTTTCACCCACAGAGCCCCCTCCCCAGCCCTGGTGGACTTCAACTTATATTTCTGACAAGGCTGTGGCTGAGCTCCAAAGAAGGGCGGAGAGTTGAGATGCTACCTCTCCTCTCTTTTTCTTCCTTCTCACTGTGGCTCCTCTGTCTTCTGTCTGCTGATAGAATGACGTCCATTTGGAAGACTAAGCAGTCAAAGGGGACAATGAAAGCAGGAAGGTTTAGTGCCCTAAATTCCAACTTGAATTTTTGCTCAAAACCTGGCAATTCCCATACATACTAAGTAATTCAGTTCACCAGGGTAGAAAATCTGATAAGTAGCAATTGGAGGCCATCGTGTGACTCGAAGTTTGCATTTTCTGAGGTCCCTCTGGTTTCTCTTTATACATCAGAAGCTTTCTTGCAAGCTCGGACTTGGGCACTTCCGATCTTGATTAGGAAAGCTCAGCAGAGACTTAACAGGCCTTTTAACTTTCTTGTTAATGGCTGGCTTTGCATTCCCTTTAGGTTTAATTCTTAGAAATAATATTGCTCAAAAAATGTTTTGCAAAATGCTTGTCTGCTGATTGCTGTTCTGATGATGTGGGAAGATAATACCACGCAATGGGTACTTTTCCCTTCAGCCATCCCTAGAAATAAATGGCACGTTCTTCAGACTGTTGGAGTCAGAACTGCTGCCATAGAGTCACAAAGATGGCAAAGGGCAACTGAGAATCTCTACCTTCCAGAAGCTAACGTCCATAGCGAGTTAAAAATTGGAAGGCGAAATTCTCAAAAAAAGAGACTTTTAAGAACTTTTTTGGGGAAAAGCTCAGGGCCAGGGTAGTTGCCTAGATGTGTGTGCCCTGACCTCAGTTTACTCCAGGGAGAGGGTGTGGAATTAGTAGTGGTGAGGATGAGCTCAGGTCATACGCATATGTGTAGATCATGGCGGAATTATGCTGCAAACGGAAGCAGCGAGAACAAGGAGAACAACAATCTGCTCCGGCAAGATCGGGATGAGGCTCACTGAGACCTGAGGAGGATTGAGAGAGAGACAGGTTTATCCAGGAGATACCATCCAATTCCCCTTCCCAGGGCGATGCATATGTCCCTCTTAGGGTCTTCCTTGTGGCCTAGCTTCTCTGGAGCTATGGATTGTAGTCTGGTTATCATTTGCTTTACATCTAGGGTCCGCTTACGAGTGAGTACATACTGTGTTTGTCTTTCTGAGTCTGGGTTACCTCAAGATTGTTTTTTTCTGGTATCATTCATGTTGGAGCCCATTCCTTACGGTGGGATGCCATGCTCAGCCTTAATGCAGGGGGGAGGGGCTTGGTCCTGCTCCAACTTAATGTGCCAGACTTTGTTGATGCTCATGGGAGCTCTTACCCACTGAGAGGAGTGAGTGATAATGGCTGGGGGGGGGTGCAGTGGGAGGAGGGGGAGGCGATAACTGTGGTTGGAATGTAAAATGAAATTTTAAGAAGAATGTGACTTAAAAAAATACATTGTAAAAAAAAAAAAGTAAAACGAGAATTTGGCTTAGAGAAAGAGTTGGATAGATCTCACTAGGAGAACCAGACAGGGAAAGGAGACAGCAACAGATATTAGCCCTGTCCCTGCCATGGGAGGGCCTCAGGGAAGCCAGATCAATCACGTGGAGTACCATTCTTGGAATTACTGCTTGTCATCTTGGCTACAAAACCACATTGGTCCCTTTCGATGTCTTTCATGCTTGTTGGGGGCCCTTTTCTGTCCATCTGAAACATGGCTCGGAGTCTGTCAGACTGTCGCAAATAGCTCCCTGCATGCTTGTAACCTCCCTTATGTGGTGCCGGAGGCTCTTGAACGTCAAGTCTCACGCATACTGGACAGGACTCTGCCACCGAGCTCACCCTGGCGCCCACGGGTCTTCTCAAGGACGGGATGACACCTTTGATGCTGGTATGCCTATGAGCAGTGTGGGGGTGTGAACTTCTGTGCTGTACAATGGAGAGAGGGCGCCCTCCATCCTACATCTGTGGATGAGCTCTCTGCCCCCTCTGGAGACTTTTGCCCCTTTCCTCTTGTTGCTGCCCAGTTGTGTCACAGTAGAGGAGATTCTCTTCTGAAGTTTGGGCTGCAAAAGGAGCTTTCCCGTTTTTTCTCCCTCTTGGAGAGGAACAAGGACTTCATGTCTTAACTGTGAAATGTCTGCGTGTTCAACAGTCACAAGGATATCCCGAAGCTGTCATTGCAGTGCTGGTCAGTTCCACAGCACGTGTGACTCAGTGTAACCCATCTACCGAGGATGCGTTTACAGTTCACTCTAAACTAGTTACTGTGGAAGGCAGCTAGAGAATACATGGCTGTAGTTGGGCCCTAGCTGGGTTCAATGGAATTCTTTCAAATGGTGCGGTCTGGTTAATGGAGAGGCGTTGTCAGTGTGGGGCGCCTGGGAGACATGGAGACATGCCAATAAATGGATTTAGATTTTCCTCTTTCTTAGCTGTAAATTATATCAGCTCATTTAATAGCAGTTCAGTCTTCTTGAGATTGATGGATTTTGGTGGCTCTGCCCCCACGCTGGCCTCTTTCACCTGTTTAACCTTGGCACTCAAACTTCTTAGCCATCAAACCTCTCTCCATGCCCTTGACTCTGCCTTCCTCCCACTCCTCTGTCTCCAGGACCAGCTTGTAATCGCTCCCAAAGCAAAATTCTTCCTGGCTTAGCAGTTCCCTCTGCACTCTTGGGGACAGCTGCTTGAAGGTGGCTGAGTGGGAAGCTGGAGGCTATCCAGCTCCATTTGGCAGAGACTAATAATTTAGAATGTTTGGTTTCTTTCCTTTGTTTCTCATTCTGTGTTGGGGAAAAAAGGAAAACTGGAAATGTGTCTGCTGAGTGGGATGGGGAGGTAAGTGTGTGGGCAAGGCTGAGCGAGTGGGCCCGCATGGACCCTCCCTGCAACCTGTTAGCTGAGAAAGCCATCTCCCTCCTCTTTTGTTCTTCGTTCCTGCCATCTGCTAAGCGATATTAGTCAGGTCCCCGTGGTTCTGCATACAGGAACTAACTTGACCTCTCACAAGGACAAGGTATGAGTGAACACATAGGGACCTTCTAGAACACCCACCATGAATGTGAACATGGGGAGAGCTCAAGGAGGACCTAGAGCAAGTACCTGGGGAGATCTATCTTTCTTTTGGCCAACCCTCATGACCTTATCCATTCATAACCTCTCTCTCTACTGTCTGTCTGTCTATCCCTCTATCATCTATCTAACATCTCTCTTTATCTATGTTTATCCTTTTCTATGTCTATCTCTCTTGTGTTTAGATTTCTTATCCAAGAGTGCAATAAACTTACCCAGAGCACCTAAATCCAGGTCTTACTGAACTCTTCAGCTGCACCTGGGCCAAATCCCTCTGATGGTGAGCCCTGTAGTGCTAGTACTTAACGGCTTCCTGATGTGTCCACACTCGCTCGCTAAATTATTCAAATAATGATTTTGTCAGTAAGCTATTGAGGGCTGTGAACACGTGGGTACTTCTCAGTTATCTCAGCACCTCGTATGGTTAGAATCAGGAACGCCCCCTCGCGTTCTGAACCCCAGTCTCCAGCCGAGGGTGCTAATTTTTGAAGGCTGTGGGGCTTTTAGGAGGTGGGGTGTAGCTGGGGGGTTTAGGTAACTAAGGGCAAACCTTTGAAGGCTGCACTAGCCCCACCCTCAGCCTCCTGATCTATACCACATGAACAAGCCTCTGCCTCATGCTGTCTCTGTGGGGTCAGCCCACCATACCCTCCTTGCTGTGCTGAACTGGATCCCCCTGAAACCGTGAGCCCAGATAAACCTTTTCCCCTCCATTACCCCTGCCAGGAGTTTTGTCAGTGATGGGAAAAGTTACATGGCACTAGCCTCAAGAATGCAGGAGCAATTGCTCTTTGGTTTCCAGACTCCCCTACTTTCCTCCTGCATGTCAGGAAAGGAGGGGTGATTACTGAAGGTCTGAGTACATAAACAGGCCAACAGCCCGTTGATGCTGCGAGCACAGCCTGCTTCATCACCTGACTCTGTTTCCTCCGCCCCTTCTCCTGAAGTCTCGGGGAGAACTCATCCTGCTGACACCATAGTTGACAGTTCGCTCCTGTAGGTCAGCCAGGCAGTTGTGAGATTTCAGTAGCTCTCACACACCAACCGAACTCATGATATATGCGTGTGCCCAGAGCTATCATCTTAACATAGTGTGTATGTACTATGGCGTGCCTCATGTAGTCTTCTGTGACATGGCCTTTCCTCTTGGAGTTGCGTTTGCGAGGTCGTGTCTTCCTTTTTATTGGTGCATAGTGGCCCAGTGGACAAGAGTTACTGTATACATTTTAAGTGTCTCATTTCCAACAATGGATGCTACAAAAGGTACAGCTATGCACATTCTTACCGATACCTTCTGTCAATCCATCGGCAAACTGGTAACACATATGCAAATTTTCACTACCAACAGCAGGGTTAACACACCACCAGGCGTGTGACCACAGGACCAGACATGATCGTCTGACATTTAAGGACCTCTAGATCAGCCTAGCAAGACTGTGTGGTACTTTGAAAGAGAATGACCCTATAGACTCCAGCATTTGAATACTTAGTCTCCAGTTGGTGACGCTTTGGGGGAAGTTTAGTGAGTCTTGTTGGAGGAAGTGTGTCCTTGGAGGGAGACTGAAGTTACAAAGCTTCGTGCCACTCCCAGTGTGCTCTTGGCTTCCTGCTTGTGGTCTGAGATGTGTGATCCCAGCCGTTCCTACCACCGTGCCTGTTACTTGCTGTTAAGATTCCGTGCCAGGCTCTTATTCTCTGGAACCATAAGCTCAAATAAGATCTTACTTTTATAAGTTACCTTGGTTATGGTGTTTTATCACAGCCATAAAGAAGTAACTAATATATGTAGATATTTACGATCGTAAAGAGATTGCATCCATGAACAAGTAAATATCAGACGCCATGGGAATTCACAAGGCGTTCAGGCTGCAGCGGGAAGAACAGGAGAGGATATACGGTAAAGGCAGCAGCACCTACTTGGATGGAAGATGGAAATAGGCTCTGGGTGAGGAGAGGAGAGATGGGGAAGGAGCACTGACTTGAACGCACAGAATAGTTGATAAAGCTTGATTCAGGAGCCTTGCAGAGGTTAGACTTGGCTGCTCCGTGACACACACTGATGTAAACAATGTATCACATTGTAAACACTGTAAGGAAGAAGTGTAAACACTGTAATCTTCACTCTCAGTACCTGCTGCCTCCAGTCACAGTGCTGACCCTTCCGTGAGGCGCACAGCATCATGGGAGCAGGTCCATCCAGGCTGCTCATCTTGTGGAAGAAGCGAAGCAACGCACGAGTGGGCGAGAAGGCCAGGGGAAGATGTCATCCTGAGGACATTCCTCCAGCTACCCCTCCAGCTCGGCATCACGTATTAAGGCTTCTAGAACTTCCTCCCAACCGCCACCTGGAAAGCAGCCTTTGGATGAGATGTCCCTTTTGAGGACCCTTCACATCTGAACCACACTATGAACTCTCCTAAGGGAGGGCAGCAATGAAGACATCATTCTGGGCTCAGGGGTGACCACTATTGCTTCTAAGACTAGGACATATGCTTTGGAGGGTGGATGAAGAAAATCAATTTTTTTTTTTACTGTGAATTTAGGCCTGAGTTCAAAAAATTGGGGCCAGTGGGGCAACTTTGATTTCTAAATGTATTTTGTCTGGATGCCATGGTCATTTTCAAATTTTGTGCCTTCTGGATTGAGAATTATCAGATGTCTCCAGTTCCGGATACTCTCTATTGTTATACTCTCTTTACTTTCTGGCTTCTAAGGCTGTTTCTCTTTGAGCTTCCTGCCTAAGGCTCTACTATGGTGTATAGGGATTTTGGAGTGCAGTAACTCACCCTGGGGATACATTGCCTAAGGTGTCCTCACAGACATCTCTGCTCAGACTGACTGTGTCTCTGGTATCTAGGGTCTAACTTGTTTGTGGGACTAGCCCCAGCTGCAGAGGCATGGAAGCGGGGAGCATTGCTGCCCATCTGCCTTTTAAAATCTGCTACTCTACACTCAGATGTGGGTTGTGGTGGGTGGATGGGGTGATGGGAATCTGGGAGGGAATCTTGGCACTTTTGCTAGGCTGGCTGGCCAGTCAACTAAGACTTTTAAAATATGAATTCTGGGAAGTGAATTCAGGTCCTCATATTTGGAGGGCAAGCCTGTTAGGCCCAAGGACCATCTCCCCAGCCAAACAGTGACTTCCTTTAAGGCTTTAGAAATAGCCACAAGGGCCCTCGGACGGGTCTCCCGGACTGCTTGCCTGAGTTCCGCTCACAGCACACTGGCTTCTCCACCTTTCAGCTCAGTTCATCTTCCACCCTTGTAAGCAGCTGTTTCTTTTGGATGTGTTTGGGCCTTAGGAATGTAGACTCCGACGCTCAGGAAGTTTCCTTGCAAACCCTCATGTTAACAGGAAGACGCTAATGGACTTCTGTGACCCTATCCTATGTACCCGGAAGAGTTGGTAGAGGGTTAAGTAGATGTTTGGAAAAACTAGCAAAGGAACACACAGACTCGATCTCCCATCGAGTCCCAGGTAATTTGTTGAACACATGTCTCTTACCAAAATTCATACAACTTTTATCTCTTCTAGCTACAGACCCGAGGCTAGCTCCCATTCGGTTTTAGTACCCCGCCCTGGGCTGGCTCTGTGACTTGCTCGCCCTGTGACTGTTCTCTTCCCTTCTTTCCACACAAGGCCTGCAGAAGACTCCACAGGGGTGGTCCTTTTAAGGATGTTTTCTGATCAGCTTCAGTTCTGAATGGAGTCGGTGGCTCTGTGGTGGCTGCTGTGATTCCACGGGTTAAACCGATAATGAGCCTGTCCGGACAAATAGGCCTGCGATTGTTCGAGCCAGGCCAAAGGAGGCAGGCCAAGAACCAAGTGCAGATGCTGCTGCGAAGCAAGCAGCTGGGAGCCCACATCGCGGGATTAATGAAATCGCCCGTGCTCAGCTTGCACCAGGAGCTAAAGCGGCTTTGGGAAAGGCATATGGCAAAAAAATAAGCCAGAGTTAATCACAAAGTCAGGCGTTCACGAAAGCAGCATCTGTTGGAAAGGAAGCATTCAGCCACCATGGTGACTTCGCTCCGCTCCTGCTCCATCACGCAGGGGGATGTGCCCAGGTGGATTAGCAGGGCGACCAACCACAGTGCTGCAGGCTGCAGGAGGCCTCAGGGCCTGTGACCGCTGATGCAAGGGCCTGCTACAGCCAGCTGCGGCTCTGATTAACTACAGCAGCATGGGCAGCTCTGGGGCTTGGCTCTCTCTGGGCTCTCTCTCCTTCTCTCTCTCTGTCTTTCCTTCCACACACACAAATCAGCTACTGCCAGGCTCTTGTTGCTTCCCAATTTGACCCGCGCTGCCAGGGATCAGCCAGAGCCTGTACTGCAGGGCACAACCTTATTCAAGCAGCCTTGGCAGGATGCCAGCAGCCTGCTTTGCTCTCCTGCATTAAGGATGGCTTTTTTGCTCCAGGTTTCGAGTCCATCAGCATGGCCACCACTGAGAGCTCCCTGAGACCAGGAGAGAACCAGAGGTGATGGACAATCAGAGAGGCACATCTGTCTGCCTGGAATTTAGTCTCTGCTGATAATAGACAGCCATGTCTTCAGCTGTTCTCAGCTTGTGTCTGTCTTTTCAGAGGTATTCTAGGCACACTAGTGGAGGAGAAGGGATGACTTAGGAATTCCCAAGTGACCTACAATGAGCAAACACTGGGTTTATAGAGGTTCCTATTTTAATCCTATAAAGAGGTCCAGAGTTTGGAGGATGCCGATATGCCTTGGATGCGGTTATGGATAGAATATGCAAGTCTCCCTTGGTCACAATTTGGACTCGGTGCTCTCCTCTGGAAGATGGCTTGACATGAATTGAATTGTGTCTTTGAGCATTCAGATATCTCGGTGCTGTGGCTGTGGATCTGAAGACTAGCATATCCAGCAAAGTAAGACTGGGTCAGGTGGGGGTGGCTGACTCTCCAGAGTACTGCAGCTTTGCCCATGTAAGAGCGAGCACCGGGACACCAGGAGAAGCCTGTAAGTACTGGACTCCTTCTGCCAGGTAACTGGCAGGTCCTTGGAGGGAATTCTGGAACTGGGATGAGGGAGTCAAGGCCCCTGACCCTCCATCTCAGACTTTTCATCTCGGGAACTTGACAGTAACAGAATCCCATGCAGCTCTCTTGTGGAACCTGCTGCTTAGCTGTGACAGCAACAGAAGCACATAGCCAAGCAGAAGGTTAGGGGTTTGCATTGAAAGCGCGAGTAACATTTGGTGATCTGGGAGAGCCAACTCTGTTACATTCATGGCATTTTACATTTGAAAGAAAAGTCAGGCCAATGTGATGGTTAGGGTTCACTGTCAGCTGGTCAGATTCTAGACTCACCTAGGAGGTGGACCTCTGAGCACACCTGTGGGGGCTTACTTGATTGCATGAGAAGCTGGACGACCTGTCCACTCTGGGATACCATGGCCTGTCTGGGATCCTCAGAGAAAAGGGACCGAGTCAGTCAGCACTCACTCATCATTCTCTGCTTCCTGGCTGTGGATGCCACATGACCTGCTGTGGCAGGTCCCGCCTCCCTGATTCCCATGCCATGACAGACTGTACATCGAACCACGAGCCAGGCTGATCCTTCACTCCCTGAGCGCTTTGTCTAAGTGTTTATTCTACTACAGCAATGGGGAAAGAATTGAAGCCAGCCAGCCATGTACTTTATAAATCAAATGGGTACAGGGCCTTCTCCACTCTCCCTACTCAGATTCTGAAACTTGCTTCATTCTGATGCTGAGGAGACTCTTTCTGTCTTCCCTGAGTAACTGCCAGAGCCTTTAATTACACAAGCTGACGAAAGCTTCCCAGGAGTGACCCTAATCTGCCTCCGCTGTGCACTCCTGTGCCTCACTGGCTTGAGTTAAAATGGAATAGCCTGCCACTCCTGGCTGCACACGAGCGGGCGAGGCAGTTCTTTTATTGAGTGGTTTCTGGGACCGAATAGTGGTTATTCACACGCGAGGATTTCCTGGGTTAATAAATATTAAACATTAGTTTTAGAACTTTTTCTTTGTTAGGTAAAGATATGCAAGTAGCGGTTGGCAAATTAGATAGGAATCGAGGGCTGCCTTGTGCAAATGGTAAGCTCTGAATCGTTGAGTTTGCCCAGTAAGAACAGGAAGGCAGGAGACGCTCACTCCTATATCTCTACACTGATGACTTTCTTTATAGAGAATGTTTCTTCAACCAAAAGTGTGAAAAAGGTACATCGTCAGAGCATTCGATTGTCTGATGTGTTTTCCTTTGTGATTGGAGTATATTAGTTGTACAAAATGGTGGTGGAATTTGCAAACATAGATACCAGGTACTGTGACCATATTCACCCCTGAGGGCTCAATCGTCCCAGTTCCCTTCCAGCTACTCTCCTTCCTTTTCCCAAACTGTCTCCCTCCTGCTTTGGTGTCTCCTTTTTTAAATCTAGATTTCCCACATTGAAAGGAACTCTTTTTCTGAGTCTGACTTATTTTGCTTAGCATGGCCATCTCTAGTTATCTACTTACTTTAAAATGCCATCATTTTGTTCTTCTTAATGTCTGAGTAACACTCCATTATATGCAAACACCACGTTTTCTCTATTTGTCCTTGTGTCGATGGACAACTTGTCCGAGCACATGTCTTGGCTCTTGTGAACAATACTGCAGTAAACGTGGATGTGGAGTTCCTCTGTGCAGGGCTGACATAGGTTCCTTCAGGTGCAAATACAGGTAGAGCATAAAGCAGTCCTGTTTCAAGTTCTTAAAGATCCTTTGACTTAGTATTTGGACTTGTGCTCTGTGTGTGGCTGTGTGTGGGAATGTATGTACACACGAGTGCAGGTGCCTGTGGAGGTCAGGGGTCTGATCCTTGGGAGATGGAGCAACAGGCAGTTGTGAGCAACTGGGAACTGAACTCCATTCCTCCAAACAGAGTGACTTAGGTGCTCAGCAGCCTCACACTGTAGATTCTAGAGAAGAACCTCCATTCTGGTTTCTGAAGTGGCTGCTCCAGTTTGCATTTCCACGGTCATATTCTGAATGCCAGGTGCCAGGCGTGTGCGATAGCTCATTGTGCAAGGTCAGTTAACCCCCTCAAAATTCTACAAGAGTGGACTGTATAAGTGGGTAAACTGAGGACCTGGGCTTTCAAGTCAACAGAGTTGCTCATTACCGGAGAGGTGGGGACCTAAAGGCTGTTGAGCTAAACTGATTCAGCATCAAGTCATCTTCTGTTTACACGGACAGAGGCTGCCCTGCACTAAACCGAGAAACCTCTCCTTGTGATGAGCAGAGCTAAACACAAAGGCACATGGCTGTACAGGAAGCTGAGATAAAGGCTAGTTAGTTTTCACCATCCCCTTAAGGTTCAGGGAACATTTTGGAAGAGAGATAAAGAGAACGTAAGAGCCAGGGATGGAGAGAACGGCTTCAAAGTACCGTCCTCTAAGCAGGACACAGATGTGGTGACCAGGAACTCAGAGCAGCTATGCCTACCAGCACAGCGCCCACAGAAGTTGGGCTGGAGAGGAAGGAGGGACCCACAGGACTGTACCATATTCTGTGGATCCATGGACCATACTATATACTGCCGATCCGTGGACCATCCACATACTGCCGATCCGTGGGCCGTACCACATACTGCTGATCTGTGGACAATACCATACACTGCCGATCTGTAGGAAAGGGTAAAGCATGGTGTCCAGTTGTGCACCAGCCTCTGATGGCTAGTCCAAACTCAGGGTCACACAGACTTCCTTGATCAAACTCTGTGGGATACTAAACAAAAGCCCAAACTAGTAATGAGAAAGATTTATTGGGCAGGGGAGTTGATGGTAGGGATAGGAGGGAACCAGGAGAGGATGGGGTGTGCATGATCAAATTACATACCATACATGTGTGAAAGGACAAAATTTACTCTAAAAAAAAGTGAACCAAGGTGACCTGCTAATAGATGGTAAGTCCGGGAGTTGGATCAGATCTAAAGCTGGGCCTCCACAGCTCACTCATGTGCCAGTGAGCCTGAGCACTGTGCAGCCTTAGACTCCCTGTAAAGGTAACACATTCTAAACCCAAATCTCAGCAGCTCACTCACATGCTGGGAATGGTTGTGTGTGTATGCACTTCCCTTTCCTCTAGCTGTTGGGGGTCTGCCATGGCGTCACTCTGTGATCTGGACTGGTATTGAGAAAGCCCTGACTGTAGCTGAGGTTGCCTGCCCGCAGTGGTGTAGGATGGGGACAGTGAGCTTCTTCCAGTGGGAATTCAGCAGGTAGCTGGAATGACTCGCTTTTCTCTTCAGTTCTGCATGTGCTGGGGTGTATCTCTTCAGTTCTGCGTGTGCTGGGGTGTTTCTCTTCAGTTCTGCGTGTGCTGGGGTGTATCTCTTCAGTTCTGCGTGTGCTGGGGTGTGTCTCTTCAGTTCTGCGTGTGCCGTGGTGTTTCTCTTCAGTTCTGCGTGTGCTGGGGTTTGTCTCTTCAGTTCTGTGTGTGCCGTGGTGTTTCTCTTCAGTTCTGCGTGTGCTGGGGTGTGTCTCTTCAGTTCTGCGTGTGCTGGGGTGTTTCTCTTCAGTTCTGCGTGTGCCGTGGTGTATCTCTTCAGTTCTGCGTGTGCTGGGATGTTTCTCTTCAGTTCTGCGTGTGCTGGGGTGTGTCTCTTCAGTTCTGCGTGTGCTGGGGTGTGTCTCTTCAGTTCTGCGTGTGCTGGGGTGTTTCTCTTCAGTTCTGCGTGTGCTGGGGTGTGTCTCTTCAGTTCTGCGTGTGCTGTGGTGTATCTCTTCAGTTCTGCGTGTGCCGTGGTGTATCATCTATCTCCAGGAACTCTTTGAGAGGTGAGGACAAATCAATTGCTTCAGCTGACATTTCCAAATACTGCGAGAGACAGGAAGTTAATGTATCAAATACCATTAAAGGCTTAAACAGGCACATCCAAACCAAATTGCATTAAGCTTAGCTTCAAAACCTGGGCTAGGATTCAGTAGCAAGCTTTGTGTGTGTGTCTATGCATATATGTTTATTTGTGTTTATGTATGTCTGTGTATCTGTATGTTTCTATATGTTTGTATATGTCTGTCTGTGGATGTGTTTATCTGTATGTGTGTGTTGTGTATATGTATATGTGTATTAGAGTGTATCTGTGTATATGTTGGTGTATTGGTGTATGTGTCTTTTATATATATGTCTGTCTATATATGTGTGTCTGTATATGGGTAAATGTGTGTGTACATTTGTATATATATTTGAGTGTATATATATATGTATATATGTGTGTATATGATAGGATTTGGATACAACAGCAGAGGAATAGGACACACAGGTGTTAGAAGTGAGGAGTATTGGGGCATGAATGATCACTGTGTGTGGAAATGATCTCAGAGGCATAGCCTTGGCAGAGAAGAGCCTTCTCTGTAGGGATCCATGTGTAGAGACACTGTTGAACTTAGAGTCTGGGGAGTAGGCACTCGTCACAATTGAGCCTTATATCCTTGGTTCTTTATGTGGTGGGAGAGACAAATGGGCTCCTCGGGCATCTTATAAGGAGGGCAGTCTCATTCCCCAGGGCGCAGCCTTCCAGTCAACCAGACCACAAAGCCCACCTTTTGAACTGATCAAACTGAAGATCAGGTTTCAAGGAAATCTGAGAAGTACAAGCAAGGGTCACTGCCGCCACAGGCTTAACTATCTCATTTCATTAAAATGGAGCTCGTCCCATGAAAATGAGAATGATAAGGCCTTTTATCCTTAATATTCCTGTTGTGCTCTTATCACCAGACCCTCTTCTGGGTGATTTATAGGTATTTGTAATAACTATGGGGATAGATAGAATTATTGTTTCCATTTTGCAGCGAGGAGACTGGTGTGGAGAGGTTAAGTAATTTGCTCAAGTTCATAGAGCTGGTGAGTGCAACAGGGGTTCCAGCCCAGGCCGCAGAGCAGGAGAGGGAGCGCTCATCACTCTGTGAGGTGGTCTCACTGAAGCCAGAATATTTATCAGTCAACCACGCTTGAAAAAGAGGCCTTGCCAGATGGCCAGATTGGATAAGTAGATTTGGACTTTTTCTAATGGATTGATAGGCCATGAACACACATGGCTGAAGAGAAAGAGGCTGTACACTGTAGGTTTTCCTGCTAACTACTCATTTCTTCCTCCAGACATTGACTCAACTTGGCAGATGCTCCTCTCTCATCTTCCCGTTTGCTTACTGTGCTCTCTCTGGCTTGTCAGTCCCCCCTCCAGCACCTCCCAATATTCTGCTTCTGCCCTTCCTGACTGAACATGCTCTTAAATGCTGTCAGTCCTCCTGCCTGTGTCTCAGGTGTGGGCTGCGTGTCTGCCAGCTACTCCCCTGGCTCCAGGCCACTTCTTGCCCCTCTCTTTTATTCTACCTTACCAAGCGTCCTGGCTCAAACCCATAATCCTCCTTGCCCCCACCACTCTTTTCCTGGGGGCTGTGCATCTTGCAGGAGAAGCCAATGAGCTCCTCTCCTGTCTCTGATGCCAACTACTCCTCAACCTTTGCTTGGTATCTGATTTTCTCCCTCAATGAGGGACTGAATGCCTCTCCAGTCATCAATGCCCTGTTTAATTGTTGCCAACAGCAGCATTGCTGTAAGCATCACTTTTGACTTCTCAGCAGGACTTTGGGGTGGCCCGATTTCCCCTGCCCATTGCCTGACTGACCAGGTTTCTCTTGCAAACAGCCTCCCTCTGCCAGCCTCTAAATATGTTCCTGCCGTTACTCAAGAACGTTATCCTCCTGAAAATCTTCATGCCTTCCCTGGGCATATACCTTCTCCTCCTCTTTATCTTTTTTGTTATGTGCGTTGGTGTTTTTCCTGCATTCATGTCTGAGAACCTCACGTACCTGGGGTCTATAGAGGTCAGCCAGAAGAGGGTGTTAGATCTCTTGGAATTGGAATCATAGATGGGAATAGAATCTGGGTCTTGCAGACAGCATCCTATGCTTTTAGTCATTGAGCCATCTCTCCAGCCCCCAAATCTCTCTTCTAAAAATCACCTACTGGAAACAGGGCTATATTAAATGGTACCCACATTTCCACAGTTATCACTGACCTTACCTGCTTTATATGTATTGCTAGCTGCCCTAACCTTATTCTGTGAGGTTAGGGTCTTTCTCTTCGTTCCAGGATATATTTTTTGTAGCTATTATTGAACATGGCAGATGGTAGTTGCTCTATAAATGTTGGGTTTAATAGGCAGATACAAGCACCCTCTTCTCATATCTCCCTGGGTCTCCTCTTGCCTTCCCAGCCGTGCCTTCCCTTCCCTGTTCTGATCTCCATCAATGCCCGAGACATCAGAGTTTTACCCTTGATTTGTTTTTCTTCCCACCTTATGTGCTTCTATGGGTCTTGGACCATTTAATGCCTTTTTGTGGCTTTTCCCCTACCCTGCTGTCTAAGTCAAGTGCTTCTTCCTATCTTTCACATGTCTAAGTTCAAAAATGTCTACTTCAGAAGAAATCCAGTCTGTTTATGCTTCTGTGCTGGGGGCCAGGTCTCCACATTGCTTGCCTGGACCCTTTGTGACAATATGGTACATGTATCTCACTGATTCTTATCTCCAATCCCATGAACCTGAGTAAAATGATGCCATGATTCTTTTCTAAAATAATTCTATATTGTTATATTTATTGACTTTCTGTTGCTTATCATCAGAAAAATGGCTGACTGTATCAATCATTTCAAATGAACCCTGCTTATGAGACAAACCACACACCTCTAAAATTTATACCCAGTTGTCCTTTTGAAAACACAAGTTACAAAATCTACTTTTCTCCCACACTATCTTCTAATTTGAAAGAATTAGTCATTTCCCCTTTAGTTAGACTTGGCTCTTTTAATAAAGCCTTGTTTATAATCCTGGGAACAAATGAAAATATCATGATTAAATCTGAGCATCCAGGTTTAGATCAAGTTTAGAAACTGTGAAATGTTCTGAGATAAAAGAGACCGCAGGATGGGAACAAGTGATAAAATCATTATCTCAGTGAACGAATGGAAGTGGACAAGGAGCCAAATGGGCAGATCAGATCACAGATCTCCCTTTAGCCAGGTTAACAGTGTAACCTGATCAGTACAGCAGACTAGCTCAATGAATGCTGGCCACTAGTATCTGAAAACATGTGTGTGTGTGTCCATTCTGATTGTAAAAAGATATCATTTAGTTAGAGAAGCAGAAAGCATCATGATTGTTTCTCAACACTTGAAGCCAAGGCATGGACACATGATCTGGTCTCTGGCAGAGAGAGACAGCCAGTGCACCCTTGCAGCTGCCCACGGGCGAGGGCCAGAGCAGAAGCTGTGCCCACTCTTCTCTAGAGAGAGGCAGAGGCAGCAGCCAGTTGTCAGAGAGCAGAAAGTTGTTCTGGGCTGGTTGGAAGGACACATAGCAAATCTGGGCCTTCTCTGGTGGCATTAATGGCTTCATCAGAACAGCGTGGCAATGTGTGGTCTTAGACACACTCTTATCTGTGGGGGCATCAAGCCTGGCCCTCCCAGAGATTTTGTAATGTACTCTGTATCCTGTTATTGAATCCATCCCCTCCCCCCAGCAAGCCGTAATTGCCTGTTATTCTCACTGGAGTCGTGGATCCTAATGCCATGTGACACACTAGCTTAGACCCTTCCCCTGGGAAGGCCACTGGAATACGTTTCACTTTGTCTTGTATTATATTTTAAAAGCTTTAAATCAATTTCTGAGAGCATGCACCAAATCTCATTCATCTTTGCATCCCTCTGTCAATGCTCTGGACATTGCCAAAAATTATAAAGTTGACTTGAGGAGGATATAAATAGACAAATAGACTTTTGGAGCTGCAGGAGAGAACAATGTCAGCCACGCTCCCGAGAGTAGATTGAGGAACACTGAGAAATGCTTAGAGAATGGCCCAAAGCTCCGCTTGCAGAGTTTAAATTCTGTCAATGAGAGATTTCCCATGAGGCTCTACCTCTTGGGTCCAGAGTGATGTCAGCAAGCCTTCCTCTCAGAATCCCCATTAGCATCCATTCACTAAGCAGTAAATAATACATGCATGGAGCTAGAGATGCAGGAGCCGCTTGGACCCGCAAACTCTACAGCCCTTGAAGGTCGTATCTGAAGGTCACATGTAAGTGCCAGGTAAAATGCTCGTGTGGCTGGGGCTGAAGGAACGATAACCTGAGCCAACAGTTGATATGCTTTAGAACCCGAACAAAATCTTAGAATTGTGCATAACTCTGGGATCTAAGGTGAGGAAGAGAAGAGATCACACAATCATCTCAGATTTAGTGGAAGAAAGATGGTGCCACGAATCACACACCGAGGGCATGATTGTTTTAAAACTGCATACAGAGTGGGCCTGGGAAAGCACCAGATGGCCTCATAGCCAAAAGATTTACATCTTACTGCTTTGCTTAACTTAATAGCAAAATTAGTATGTAATCCTTCTGCCTTTGAAAGACATTTGCCAGCAGGTGGACTGGATTGGAGAGGAATAGGAAATGGGGGCGGGGAGAAGGTCCAGAAGGAGAGAGGCAGCCTTGAATCGGATGTGGCAGGTTGGGAGGCTCAGAGGAGGGCGGATTAGGGCTTGGACAGCAGCAAGCCCTTCTGTGCGATAGACAAGAGCTACAGATGCTCATGAAAGAAAGTGCTGATAAAAACAATGCATCTTACCCACTCAATTTAGAGTTTGATAAGTATTTGTTGAATGAATAAAAATACTTTCTCTGCATTTTTTGTAAGTAATCTTGGTTTGATCCAAAGTCTACATAAGGTCCCTTGACTGGCATTGCCCTTTTCTTGGATACTGTCATAGATAGAACCACAGATGCTTTTACTTCCCGATTTTCTTCTCAGTAGATTAATCTCCAAAAGGCCTTTGATATAAAATTACCTATACCTCAGTTTGAACTTTGGCTGCAATGCCATCTTTGAAAGCAATGTGGATTGACTCTTAGGCCCGGAGAGTGACTTACTTCGTCTTGAGTCTCCTGCCTTTGACATGAGTCAGAACCAAAGGGGCAATGCTGAGGTTCAGTTGACACACTGTAAATCAGTTCTCTGCTGGCTCTCTGGCTTCTGACATAGCTCTGGACTGCCCTTGGGAAGTCATGTGTATATACTCATCCCTAGATAATGCACATAGTCATGAACACATACTCACCAATAGACATATACAAACACACACATATATATATTTACTCACACATAGATACAGTATTGTATTATACTTACCCCTCCATGTGTATATATATATATATATATATACACACACTCATGTGCATCTATTCACACATTAGATATATAAACTAACTCATGTTCATGTGCTTACCCTTTATATAAACACACATACTCGTGTACACATTCTCACCTATGACAATCACACACACTCATCTACATATACTTACACATAGATATACACAAAGAAACATGATCTGAGACTTATATAAACTCATTTACCAATATCCACACCTAGAGATATACCCACAGTCATGTCCATATACCCACCTCTAGACATATACACACAGTTATGTATACATACTACCACATAGAGATTCAAACATACTCAGGTATACATACTTACCCCCGGACATACACACTCTTGTAGCTATACTCATACATAGCCATAAACACACACTATTTTATATATATATATATATGTACATATATATATGTACATATATATATGCACATATATATACTCACTCCTACATATACACACACTCATGTACCTATATTCACACATACATTAACTCACGTATATGTACACACCCTTGACACACATAGTAACCCAGATATAAAGACCTTCATGTAAACATACTCACCTCTAGAAATATAAATACTCATGTAAACATACTTACATTCACCCATTCATGTATAGATATTCACCCCTAGACATATGCACACATTCATGTAACCTACTCACACATATACTTACACTAATGTACATATACTTACCTCTAAGTATAATACCCACACATGTACAAATGCTTATCCCTAGACATATATACAGTCTGTTGTACACTTACCTCTAGACATATACACCATCTCTTGTACACATACTCCTAGACATACACAGACTTGTGCACACATAATCACACATAGAAATAAATACAATCATTTACATATACTCAGCCCTTGACATAACACACTTATGTTTATAAAATCACTCCTAGACATATACAATCATTCATGAATACTCACACAAAGATATATATGTTCATAAACTCATGTACATATACTCTCATATAGACATAAATACACACTCAAGTATACCTACTCAAACATACTCAAATATACACACTTATGTATAGATAATCATGCATAGAATACACACAGTGATTTATACATACTTATAGAGATACACACATATTCATGTATACAAACTCCAACCAAAGCATATATATATTAATATATATAATCATATACATCTTCTCACTTGTAGACACACACATGTACTCATACTCACATATAGACATACACACCCTCATGTATACATACTCATCTCTACACATATACACACACTCATGTCCACATCCTCACACATAAACATAAACACACTTAAGTCCCATGTCACTCCTACACAATACACATACTCACACCATAGACATACACACAGTCATGTACACATTCTCACCGTAGAGAAACACACACACTCTTGTACATATGCTCACACAGAGACATATATACACACTCAAATCCACAACCTCACATATAGACATACAACACACTGATATACATACACTCATTCCTAGACCTACACAGTCATGTACACATACTCATCCCTAGGTATACTCACACTCTCCTGTACATATAATCACACATAGACACACACATACAAATAATATCAAGTTTTAAAATATTTCCCAAATGGGTTAATAAAGTGACTTTGTATTTCTTTTTACCAGCTCTCATTGTTAGCAGCTATTCCCAGTGGTCCACAGAGAGACTAGACCATGTGGCTGTCCCACTGACATGCCTTTGAGCGAAACTTCTCTAAACTCTGAATTCATTATCACGTCTGCTTATTTACTTCAAAATAACAGCTGACAACTCTAAGCTTCACAAGTACTTTCACACGCAGACTTCCATTTAATTCTCACAACAAGCAGCTAATATCTCAGACACATTTTCTACGATGAATTAAGTAACAGTTGGTTTCATTTTTTTCAAGTAGCTTTCCACGTTTTTCTGTGGCTGGGCGGATGGAGAGCTGTGTCCTGTTCTGGACCACTTCCGACTTGGCTTCTGCAAGTCATACGTAGAACGTAGTGAGCATTGATTTTTCTCTTCATTGTCCATCTATGCACAAGCCCCAATACTGCTGATTTTTCGCTTTCAAATCTATATTGTTTTCCATCTCCTCACCTTTGCGGTGTAAACTCTTTACCATCATTTATCTGACTTATTATGCATCATTTTGAGCCTAGTCTCATGTATCCCAAGCTGCCCCCAAACTTACAATACTGCATAGGATGATCCTGAACTTCTCAGCCCCCATCCTATATCTCCTGGGCTCTAGGATTGCAGGTGTACACCACCACACCCTGTTTTACGAGGTCCTAGGGATGGAAGCTCAGCTTCATGCTTTCTAGGTAAGCACTCTGTGAATGGAGTCACGCCCCCATTCTAAGCCATTCCGCCATCCTTTAACTTTTCCTTCCTTAACTCAAACATCCGACCACAGTGAAGAGAGGAAAAGCCTAGCCTAGAGGCTTCCACAGCTCCCTGCCCCCAACCCTTATGTCCCTCACATCCTCCTGTTCCCCTTGCTCCCATCCCCCACAGCAGTGACTCTAAGACTTCATCTGTTTGCATGGTCTTCTCACCTTGTTACCGTCATCTCTTACACCAAAAGGGATGATTGATGTCTTTTTATACGTAAGACCCTGACACCTGTAGACACGGACACGGAGGATTCATACAGCCTGTGCACACCCTGTGTTCTTTTCAGTCTTCCAAAGACTTGGCAGAGAAGTTTGGTTCAAAATTTGCAACATTCTTGGTAGACTCTGGGTCTGAGAATCATGGGTCTAAGTAAGATGTATTGCCTGAAAAATAACTAGTTTAGTTTATCTAAAGAAATAAAATTGATGAATTCATGAATTAGGTATATTAGCTATGCATCTCCCATGCATAAAATTTAAAATACATGTTCTTGTTACTGCTAAGAGGTTGTGTACCACTACTATCCTGAAGGTAAGTCTAGTATGCTTCTGAAAACATCTTTCCATGACAGAAATGCCTTTTGTATTTTGGACTTTATCCTACTGCGTGGTTGTATCTGTAGGTGGACTAAAGGCTTGATTGTATAATTTACAACCCAAGCAAAGATGCTTTCATGTGTGAAGTGGGTGTGCTGCCGGTACAGGACCAACAGGTGTAAAACCACCACTTCTGAATACCGAGGCATCCGGTCCTCCTGTTCATCTGCTTACTCCCTTATCAGCACTTCAGGGACTTGAGAAATTCTCGTGTATTTTTAGGTTTTTGTACACACCATATGACTCTAAGCCTTAGAGGATTTGTACATCTTGTTCTTGAGCTTGGAAGTCCTTTATTAATTCTTTTCTCAGATCTAACTCCTACGCAGTCCTTCAGGAAGCCTTTCTCCAGGCTCCGGACTAGCAGAGAACCATTCTCGGAACCTCGTGAGGATTCTAACCACACAGAAACCTGACTTTCCCTGTCACGCACTTTCCAGAACAGCAATAGAGCCAACTGTGGTTGCTTTTTTGGTTTATTTGTTTATTTATGGTTTTTATGTTTTTTTTTGTAGTGTGTGGAGCAATTCTTTTCCTGTTCATATCTTTTTCTCCTTCTTCATGGAAGTAGGGTCATTCTGCTAAAGACCTGGCTTAGCAATATCACAGGCGTAACTCTGAAACTGCCCCTGGGTGTAGTCAGTACAACCAGAATGCAGAAAACCCCCAAAATCAACCAAACATTGTTAGGATAAGCAAAGTCTATAAAGTTTTAGGATAAAAAACAAGACTGTGTACCAGCTCTTAGCTATCTGGAAGGAAAATTAAGGTAGCATTCACACTTACAATGGCATCAAAAAGATTTTTTTTTCCATAAGGAAGAAATTTAAGTAAAAGAATTAAAGACTCATATAGTGAAATCATTAAGAGATAGAGGAATGGGATCAAAGAAGGAACAAATGGAAGAAAACGATCGTGTGTTACAGAATTGTAAGACGTGTAAAGGCCTCTGTACTACTTGCTGGGACCGATTATTTATGTACCTGCCTCCAGCTCGCATGCAGCAACCCTAGCCTCTGAGTTGACAGCATTGGAACCTGGGCATTAGGGGAGGTGTTGAGACCACTGAGATGGAGCCACAGCTGACATATCAGCGCTTTAGAAAAGGCCCTGTGGGGGCCTCCTTACCGCTTTTGCCAAGTCAATGGCACAAAGATGGCTGTCGTGAGGACTCTGTGGACATGGAGCTCACTTGTTCTTGACCTTGGGTTCCCCACCTCCAGAGTGGCAAGAATTTAAATACCTGTTATTGGGGCTGAGAGACAACTCATCAATTTGAATCACTTGCCATGCCAGGGAGAAGAACTAGAGTTTGGATCCCTAGTGCCCTTGTAAACCCTTGGCTGCAAAGTGGTGCACATGTTATTTTACCCTTTGGGTGACAGAGACAGGGGATCCCAGGAGCTAGCTGGCCTGGTAGACTAGTTGACTGGTAATCTCTGGGTTCAGTTGAGAGAACCTGCCTCAAGATATGAGATGAAGAGAGATTGAGGAAGACAGCTAACACCAGCCTCTGATCTCCATGTACAGGTGAACCTATATATGCCCCCAATCATGCAAACATATACCCATAGTGAAAATCCCTGTTGTTCATGATACTGTGTTATAGCTGCTCTAATAGACTGATCTGAGATACCACCCCCAAATTTATAAATTCAGTACAATTTTAATCTAAGTCCCATTTTATAAGAGTTTAAAAAGAAGAGATGATTCCAAGAATTATGCAGAACTTCAAGAAGCCATAAAGAAGCAAGCTTAATGAGAACTTAGTTCCTGTTCTCACAATAATGGTCCTTCATAAAATGGAGAGTATCTGACACAAATGACCTTAATATTCAGTGAGGAATCTCAAGTCTGGAGCACTGACCTCTCCTTTGCTATAGTCTGACCTGCCTTACCCATGGGGCCTTACCATGAAGACCATTAAAGGCTTATCACCCCAGTCCCCATATCTTAATGCCTGAGTATTGAGAATTCGGTCCAACAAAGTGAGGATTTAATTATGTGATCCCTACAAAGTCAGAGAAAGCACAAGGAGGAATCAAGGAGAGCAGAAATAATTTTGGCCTAGGAGGCACCTAGAAGAAAAGAGAGAGAGAGAGAGAAGGGAATTTAGATGGCAAGCCTTCGGCATGGGTGAACTGAGGACATTGTATTAAGGGCCAGTGAATCACAGAAGGTTGAGGACAGATTTCAATGGGTGGGTTATCCTAATTTTGTAGTATATAAGTTTAAAGAACTAGTCCTTTTTTTCTGAAGATAAATAAATATGTCCTGTCTTTGGTGGTTTCCTTTTCAGGCTCTAAGCAGGATGAATATAGTCAAACATATTCTAGAACTATCGATGCAGTCTTGGGATAGGGGAAATTCAACATTGTTTGGAATCTCAGTACAGCTGCAGTCAGTTGTAGTCCAGACAAGGTCTCCAATGATTAGCTAAAGATTTCCTAGTCTTGTTGTATGTATCTATAAACCAGTGCTGGAAAACAATAGTGGTTTGTGCAGCTCTGAGTGCTTAGCTGTCTTGGTGCTGGGTATGTGAGATAAACCCCGTCACATCGGCAAACAAGGCAAAGATCATGGCTATGTTGGTTCCAGTTTAGGATGAGTAGTGAGACGCCTGAACGCAGGGCTGCCTTGCAACGATCTCAAGCACTGCTCTGCTTAGTCCACACGTGGCTGGAGAGCGGGCCTGCCCTACACAGAGTGGTTTGTAGTTACACACGTCTAGAATTATTTATAACTCATGGATGGAAGCATCAGTATACAAACTTGGATGATCACGAAGTTTGTTGGTTCATCCAGAATCCCAAAGCCTTGCTCTGGGATGAGCTAAGTGTCCCCTGAAACTTGGTTCATGCAGCTCACTGTTGTGGAAGTAAAGCCATGGTGTCTGCTTGAGCCATGTGTAATTCCAGGCCATATTAGCAAGCTAGTTTTAGTGGGTTTTGTTTCCAACAAATATACCTTGTGGGTCTACATGATTGTGTTCTAAGCCCGACCCAGTTATCCTCACCTGATCTTGCAGGGTTCATGTGTTTTGTTGTGTGGAGACGGCAAGGCAGAAGAGTCCTAGTGAGAACATTTTTCTGTTTCACTGTGTTGATAAGGTTCTTGAGGGCAGTGGTTCTCAACCTGTTCATTGTGACCCCTTTGGGGACACCATACTAGATCACCTGTATATCAGATATTATGTTATTATTCATAAAATTACAGTTATGAAGGTACAATAAAATAATTTTATGGTTGGGGGTCACCACAGTGTCAGGACCTGCATTGAAGGGTCTGTGCATTGGGAAGGTTGAGAACCACTACTCTAGGGGAACCAAACTAAAAAAATGGATATGTATTACAAAGGGGATTTATTAGATTGCCCGACACAGTGTTGCGTGGGTCATCTGCATGCTGGAGAGGCTGAGAGTTTTGCCATCGCTCAGTTTACAAGGCTAGATGCTTCAGCTCTCCCAATACAGTTCTAAGTACTCGTGGGATTATCGAAGAGTTACCGATTTTCAGTCCAGTTATAAGGCTGCAGAAACTGAGTTCTGATGGCAGCAAGGGATGACAACGGCAACAGCAGCAGCAGCAGCAGCAGCAGCAGCAGCAGCAGCATAGTAGATGCCTTTACCAGGAAGTCACAAAGCCAGACAGGCAAAGGCATCATTTTTATATAGCTGGGCCACTAGAAGGTGTGACCTACTCTAGGGGAGGATCTTCATCAGTTAATCCTTCCAGGAAACACTCTGATACATCAAACAGAGGTGGACATGTATCTCTAAGTTGATTCAAGACCCAATTAAGTATCACAGTTATCGGCTATCCTAATCATACCAACTAGTTATCCAACCAAGGAGTTGGGATGGGACCTGGCTGGAGGAACAGGCCTTCCATGAGAGCAGTAGATGAGGCCTCTCCAAATCAGTGTAATTTGATCCAGAATTCAAACAGTAACAGAAAGACAATCAAGAAGTTAGTTGGCAGAGAGGGGCCTCTAGGCAGAGAGAATAGCACATGCAAAGACCTTGAGGCACAGGGAGTAAGGCAGGGGTGGCAATGAAGTCAGCGGAAGAGTCTTGCTGCTGCGAAAGGAGGTGTAGGTGAGTGGTAAACTGTAAACATCAAGAATCAGGCTGGGAAGGAGGAGGAAAACCTCTGGGTAGACTAGTATGTGATCCTGAGCAGGAGGAGATGGAGCTTTGGCTGGAGGTGGGGCCCGGCATGGACAGTCAGCCCCATGGAGTTTTGGCTGGAGGTGTGGCCAGGCATGGACAGTCAGCCCCATGGAGCTTTGGCTGGAGGTGTGGCCAGGCATGGACAGTCAGCCCCATGGAGCTTTGGCTGGAGGTGTGGCCAGGCATGGACAGTCAGCCCATGGAGCTTTGGCTGGACATGGTGACGGGCAGGGACAGTCAGCCCCAAGGCGCTTGCTGAGTGAGGTGTCTTGCAGGCAGCTCTTCTCTTCAGTCTCTCGCAAAGGTGTGGAAACCTGAGCTCAGGAGAACACTTGGCTTCTGCAGCCTCCGCTCTCCCCCGTGAGTGCACAGGCTAGGGTAGGAAACTGCCGAGAATGGGGAAAGAGGACCCCCAGTCACCTCACATGACCCAGAGGGGCTGCCTCTGTACTGAACAAACGTGGTTGAAATGTAGCCTGGGTTTGGGGCAAATTAAAAATAAATTTGTTCCAAAGACTCTGGCGCGCCTCTGCATACATTGATAGCGGCGGCGGGCACTGTGGGGCCTGGTCAGGCGTTGCCTGTCGGGAGCCTGGAGGTGTGGGGAGGAAGGGTGCTTGATTAATCAGGGCTCTTTATCCTGTCAATCACTTGTAGTGAATGCCTCCAGACACAGATGGAGCTAGGTACTCCATCCCCATCAGTCTTCCGGGCTTCCTCTTGCAGGCTTTTTCTTTCTCAGTGGCTTCAGCTGTGCTGGCTTCAATTCCAGAAAATTCTCTTTCTGGTGGTGGTCAACAGGACCATGCTTGCCCCTCGTCGCTCTGGGAACAGAGTAGAAAGAGCCTTCCTGTTTTCAAGCATCCTCAGAAATGGTAGCTGCGACATCCTTCAGGAATCGCAACCAGTGATTCATGCTTCCATCTGACCTGTTTGCCATGTGCACCAAGGAAGGCACGCATGTTCTTTTCAGACCTCCTGGCCAGTAGGCAAAAGCAAAGTAAACTGGTTTCCTGAAAGAAAGGGTAGGCTGTGGTTTAAAATGATACAAATACTCTTGTCAATTGAGTAACAATGTCCCTTAAGCTGCCATTATATGTTGTATGTGGTACCTAACTTAGTCTTCACAAAGACTGGTGAACGTTGTTTTCACTTTGCTCCGGCTCTTGGAACTTATCCAAGTCATTGTGCTCATTTGTTCCCCCAATTCATTCCTTCACGGCTGCGGCAAAATATCTGGAAGCAGCACCTGAAGGAAGGGGGTTTACGGCGGCTCACAGTCTGAGGGTGCAGGCTGTCATAGTTGGAAAGGCATGGCGGCTGGGCACATGGGGTCTGCACTTGGGGAGCAGAGGGAGGTGAGTGCGCATGCTCAGCTAGCTCCTCCCCTTTGCATCAGTCAGAGACTCCAGCTGGGAATGGTGCCACCCACAATTAGGTTTGATTTTCTCTGTGTAAACTAAAAAAATATAGAAAGTCCCGCACAGACACGCCTGGAGGCCTGTTTCCATGTTCATTCTAAATCCCATCCAGGTGACGGTCAAGGGTAACCAGCATAGTCTTCGGCTTGTGGGGGATATTGTACAAAGACCAAGTGCGTTGTGGGAACAGGGGGTGCGAGAAAAGTTCCAGGGGAGGGGTTCAGGCAGAGCCAGACTGGGGCAGGTAAGCGATGTGCAGCCAACAGGTGAGGCAGGCCCACAGCAGGGGGATGAAGGGTGTGGGGCATTGCAGACAGTGTCAGAATGCAGAGCCAGGGAACAAGAACTGCTAGGAAGAGAAAGCGAAAAACAAAGAGTTCTCCAACTCGGGAAACTTTGAATACAGGAGGATGGAGTTAATGAGGCTTTACTGAGTTGACTACAGCTGTCACCGTGGTTTACTCCCTCGGCGCACAAGTGAAAGCTGAGGTGGCACGGACGGTGCTGGAGAATTTAGGTCACATGTCTTCTTGATACCTCACTGACATGTTTGTGGAATCAAACAAACATTTCCCATCTGCTTTTCAATTTCCTTCTGTGAATCCTGATCGCTTTGTCTCCAGACCCCTCCCCCCTCTGTGGGGCAGAGCTGTGAATGGTTATACTGCTCTCGAGTAGAAGACAGACAAAACTCCAGCTTCAGCCTTCAGAACACCCAATTTGTCATTCCGCAGACGCTTTTAGGCAGAGCTCTTGTACTGGTGCTACTTGCCGTGCTGCTGTGACAAAAGCCTTGGCAAAGCAGCTCACGGGAGGACAGGCTTGTTTTGGCTCACAGTGAGGAGTCCAGTCCATCATGGCAGTGTGGCAGAGAAGGCATGGCGGCGTGGCGGTGAAGGCGTGGCTCTGGAAGCTTGAGGCCGCTGGTCACATTGCATCCACAGTCAGGAAGCGCAAAGAGAGGGAAGCTGCTGCCAGCTGACTTTCTTATTTCTATGTAGTCTGGGACCTGAACTGGCAGAATGGTGCCACTCACATTTAGGATGGGTCTTCCCACCTGAATTCACCTATTTAGATATTCGCTCAGACGAGAGGAGGGGTTTGTTTCCATGGTGATTATAAATCCCATCAAGTTGGTAGTCAAGATTAGCTAGCAGGGCTGTGGAATGAGGACATCCCAGGAAGCTTTCCATGGTCCCTGAACTGGAGGGAGCAGAGCTTTTGCTTCTGGGCACTTGGAAACCCTTGGAACAAGAGTCCTCTGGGTGTTGGGAGCTGCTAGGCTGATAGATTTCTAGCTGCCCTGCCCTCCCCTCCCCTGGAGACAGCCATCCCCTCCTAGACAGGCCCCACCCCTGGAGGCAGGCCCCGCCCCTGGAGGCAGGCCCCCACAGCTGGAGACAGGCATTTTGGGACAGTGTACATTTCCCTCTCCTATTTGCCATCAATTGATCATAACAGCTGCAATCAAATCCACTTCACCTTAATAAAAATGAAGCAGAGAGACTCATTCTGTATATTCCAACCACTTGTCCAAGTGCTGATTATTGATCTGAAAACAGCCTGTGCTTTGGCCTGGTAGTGTTAGCTTCATTTCCCCCACTTCAGGTTTCGGTAACAGCCATGTTGCCTACTTTGGAATTGCCCTAGAGGAACAAGATGATAGTGGACAGGCCAGCAAATCTCTCCTGGGTCAACAATTCATCATGCCGGAAATTGCAGAGGCTCGAGTGTGTTCAGTGAGCAGCTAACAACCCATGCTTCGCTCTCCAGTCAATCACACGCAGTGGGCTCACAGACTCTTATTGTTAAATTCAATTTCTTCAGTACGGCTGATAATTACGGTATTGAGCAATTGATTTTGCATAACCACACGACCTAAGCTGATTTGGATGTGATTGTTATAAAAGGGGCATGGCTGTGGTTGTGACTGCTTGCCACAGACCCTGAAAAAACTGACAAGAAAGGGTACTTTCAAGACATCTCATTCTTTCCGGGCAAGCCGTTGTGCGGCTCCTTAGGAAGTTAACAGTGGGTATTTTGAAAGCACCAGGGCAATGGTTACCTTCACTGCTGTGCAATTTCTCCTCCTCCAATCGTGAAGTTTACTGGCAGGTGAGGTCACTGGGCCAAGGGTGTGTACTTCAGTAAGAGCCTTCCTAAGACAGAGACTCCAAACTGTGTGTTCTTCCTCTTCTTTTACCATGGACGATAGACCCTGGAATATTCTATTCTATTTCTATTCTATTCTATTTATTCTATTCTATTCTATTTATTCTATTGTATTCTATTCTAATGCTTTATTGAGTTCTGAAGCATTTGGAGAGCTCTGCGAGGGGGTGGACTGCCTTGTAACTTGTGTATACCTTGTCTCTGTGTCTCAAAGTGCCACAGTGTGTGTCCTGGGGCCGGGATTTCATTGTTAGCTAGATTATCACTGCTCAGAGACAGAGCCATGGGTGTCATGTTACTGTGTCATCATTTAGACCAGGCTGATGGAGGCACTCAGTGCCCCATACCCTACCCTTTAAGTAGGAAGGCTTTATGGTACCATACCGATGGCAAATGTTGCTCGCTCTTCTGAGCAGACTCAACAAGCAATGAGATGGGTGGGGGGTGAGAGAAGAGCACACACTGAGCAGTGCAAGATCATGAGATCTGTCTCCATCAGTACAAAGACACATACAACACACACAAGACAGGCAACTCACACACTAGTGTGCACTCTCATGCACAACTGTGGAACAATATTCAGATTGACCTTGATAATGTATATTAATTGAAAACCACTAAGAAATTAAAAGGACAGTTATAAAATGACTTATCCGGAGGTGGCTAGTGTTTTTCCACTTTGGCATTTCTGTCCACACACACCTGCTCAGTGCAGCCATGTAGGAGAGAGACCAGTTAAACTCACACAGTAGAGATGTCCTACTTTGTGCTGGATCCATTTCTAATTAAAAGACGTTGGGAATCTGTGTACAGTTATTCTCCATGTACTTGTTAAGAGCCTGCACTTTGCCAGGCATGGCAAGTTGTGAAAAAGGCCGGTGGATTTTATTGAGACATCCATTCTGGTGGAAATGGGAAGAGAATAGAAAATAAACAGGCCCAGGTATAGTGGTGCACGTTTGTAATCTCAGTACTTAATGGGGTCTGAGGCTGGAAAATCAAGGGTTCCAGGTCAATCTTGGCTACACAGTGTGACAGCGTCCCAGACAAGCCATCAAAAAGCAAGGAAGTAAGAATACAATGGAAAGGAGACATGTATAATGAAAATACAAAATGTTGTGAAAGTCAGGCTTTTGTTTGGCTGGGCAAACGGGCCTCCTTCATTAAGGAGCGGCTAGACGAGCAAAGCACAGCAGCCAAGGGAAGAACCCAGAGGGGCTGCTGATGGGAAAGTTCAAAGAAGGAGCCAGAGCTAGGGCTGGAGCTCGGGGGCAGAGCGCTTGCTGGAAATGCAGAAAGCTCTGGCTTCAGATCCTGCTGCCTCAGAAACAGAGTAGCACAAGCCTGTATTCCTAGTTTGGTGACAGAATGTTCAAGGTCATCACTGAGTACACACGAGTCTGAGGCCAGCCTAGACTACATGACACTCTTTCTCAAATAAGTTAATAAAGTAAACTTAAAAATAAGGAGGGGACCAGATCGCTACAGGGTTTGTGGGAGGGGAGGGAGGTGTGGGATGAGGTTGCAGAGAGACCAGAAGAAGCAGCTGTTTTCAGGGTCAAAGCCTCTGTAAAGCTCGAAGTAGGAGGAGTAGCGAACGCGGACTTGTATTTTGAAACTCCAAACTCTGGCGTTTTGCCACACAAGGTGGCACACACCTTTAATCCCAGCACTTGGGAGGCAGAGGCAGGCAGATCTCTGAGTTCGAGGCCAGCCTGGTCTACAGAGTTAATTCCATGCATATTGAGGGCTACACAGAGAAACCTTGCCTCAAAATCAAAACAAAGACAGTGACAGTGAATTGTGGGGCAAGGGGTATGTCTAGGGATGCACTCGCGAGTTCATCTTTTAAACAGACCCTGAAAAAAGGATAGCTTTGACTTGAACTTGGGATTCAAGCCATTGACCCTGCAAACGTTTGTCCACCCTCTAGGAGTCCTTTCTTTCTCCATAGGTAAGGGACCTGGATGGAGAACAGAGTGACCGGTTCCTGGGAGGAACTGGGATGCTTAAGTCAGGTGTGAAATTATTACTTCTTTGGATACTAGCAAGAAGGCTAACTTTGGAAAGAGGGAGCAATAGAAGCAGCAGCAACAAAAATGTGAGCGCAAAATAAGGAAGTTGATAGGAACAGGGAGATGCTATGGAAGAAGGCAGAAAACTAGCTATCTGCCTCTGGCCAGGAAGAATTTCTATAGACTACCACCTAAGATGCCCTGCAATCTACTCAATGTATCCAGCATTTTGTCATTAGTAAGAACTAACTAGTAGTTAGGGGGTGTAAGAATATAAAGATTAGTGTTTTCTTTCCATGTAAGGGCTGTATTGGCTCAGATGTAGTGCGGCCTTATTAAAATATGAAAATTAGCAGTGCAGGGTCTCTGGCAAGCCACCTTCTATAGCTAGAAACCTTTAACACTAATTCAACAAGAAAAAAACAGGGTTCTAGCTTCTTCAAAGCAAATTTTATCTCTCTCCCCCTCTTTCATCTTCTCTCTCAATTAGAACTATACCCTTTGTGTTTTGTAATGTCAGATGCTGCATTTTGCTATATTACTTTAAATATAGTTGGGCTTCATTTTTGGATGTAGTTAAATAACTTGGATTAAGCTTCTTTTAAGGCTTAATTTCAAGTATTGGGAAGATACAGTACTGCATTAGTTTAACCAGGTTACTGAGATGCCTGCCCCCCCTGTAGATGCCCCCCCTGTAGATGCCCCCCTGTAGATGCCCCCCCTGTAGATGCCCCCCTGTAGATGCCCCCCTGTAGATGCCACCCCTGTAGATGCCACCCCTGTAGATGCCCCCCCTGTAGATGCCCCCCCTGTAGATGCCCCCCCTGTAGATGCCCCCCCTTGCCACATTCTCTCCTAGTTTTCCCTCCTCCTTGTTTCCCACTTGGCCCGCTGGGAGCTCTGGGATGCTTTCTGCCCTGCTCTTTCCCAGGGCTGCTGCAGATTCAGAATGCATTCTTTCCCGCAGGTGGACCTCGCTCTGCGGTCCAGGTCTGAGGTCTGGGGACTCCCTCTGCAGACTGTGTCAGGTTGTATCTTTGTGCTGCCATCCCAGCTCTGTGGCTAACTTCACGAACCATTGCCATTTTGGAATCTAGCAAACCTGAGGATGGAGTTTGCCCCTCTGTGTCTGGATGGAGGTTTAGAAACTCATACTGGAAGATGGGAAAATCATAAGACACATCTTATGTTGGGAGCAGTGAGACCCCAGATCCTGAATTTCTTGTAATCTCCTGATCTGAGTGCCTACAGCTGCTCTGAGCACGAGACCTTCAGGAGTTCCTGATGGCAGGAGAGTGGTTTCTGGTGGGTTTGGCGGGGGCGTGGCTATCTCTATATAATCTGCCCCTGAACACGATAAAGGGGGCGTTCTTGGGGAATGCAAGGATGACCCGTGTCGCTGTCTCTCTGTATGTGTGTGTCTGTGTATTTTAACCTCCAGCCCCCTTGCCCAAAGCTCGCGAACTGGGTGCCAGCGCACAGAGGGCGGACATGGGGGCGCGGTGCGCGGCAATCTTTTTGTTTTTTCTTTTTGAATTTTCACCAGCACTACCTTAAACTGCCCATTGTCTGGTGGCAGAAAAACCAATGTTCGTACTTCGTCTGACTTTCCAGTTGTGTGGTTATTCTAATTGCTGATACTCCTTTATGGTCAGAAGCAGACCCCCTCATGGAACCTCGTTAGCATAGATGTGGCCACTCCAGTTTATTGGTCCTTTGGTCAGCACTTTCCGCCTTCTTCTTTGGTCAGTACCTTCCTTCTGCTTGGATACATTTTAATTTTGCTTCAGTGTTTTCTGGCAGATGCGGTCCTGGGAGGCACGCTTTTGATAGCAGTGCATGTCAAAAATGACCCCATGTTTCTTTCATTATTTTTTTTAGCTTGGCAAAAAAAAAAAAAAATCTAAATTTAAAATAGATATGCCTTGAGGAGTTCACCCTAATTCTTTCCTGAATCTTACATTTTATGTACTATTTTTAACAGTCATGTATTGACAGTCTGTTTTACCTACTTAGAAGCATTTAGAATTTTTGTTTATTTCAAAACTCAGAAATGCATATATTACACAAAGCAATCCCAATTGCTTTCATGGGAGGAGAATGGAGACATTCAATTTAAAATCGAGCACTAAGAAGAAAAGCCACAGACAGTGGTTACCCCTCCCCAGCTCGTTCTCCCATGCCTTGGGCTCACCTTGATTCCTGTTATTTCCATCTGTGTCCTCTGTGCATCCCGAACTTCCTCAGACAGCTTTTGTCTATGGTCGTGAGACAGGAAGCCCTGGGGTGGAAGCCTGTATTCCATTAGCAGTCATTTCTCCTCTCCACAGAAAACGGTTCAATGTTTTATTTTCTTCATAAACAACTTTGCTTGTCAGACAGCCATGGATTTTCTTAATTCAGTATACAAATGTTCTGAAATTGCATATCAATTTATACTTAGGTCACGAAATTCCAGAGTGAGAATGACAGACTTGAGGTGGCCATTGTCTACACAAGTTCAAGCTTTCAGTGGGCACCAGTGAGGAAAGTCAGCGCTAATAACCGGTCAGAGGGAACATTCTCGTGATACTTATATCATGTAGACTGTTCTCAATTATATAATCATCCAAACTGCAGGCATCTTCTAGAAGCCACAGTTGGTAACAACCAGTCAATATCTCTCTCTCTCTCTCTCTCTCTCTCTCTCTCTCTCTCTCTCTCTGCTAGGGATCTGTGAACCAATTCCTACTTGCTCTAGTTACAGATCTGATGACAAGCAAAAATGCAGATGCCACCATGATCTAAATTGGTGAACCAATGATTTTTATTGGAGTTACTTATAGAAAAAGTGGGTGAGATGCTACTTGCAGAAATAGAAATGACTCAAAGACAGCTGCCTCATCAAAGATCACCCCAGCATAGGTGACAGCTTTAAAAAATCAAATTAGAAGCCTTGAGCACACTGCACCACCTGTAGGCAGCTCCACGTGTTGGTGCACACCCTTTCCAGAAAGCTCAGTCGTTCCGAGTCCCTTCTAGGCGGTTTGTCTGGTGTGTGTTTCTTTCAGAAAGCTCATCTTGTCTAAGAATGTCCCTCAAGAGTCCTTGCTGCTTATATATTCTTGGAGAAAAGGGGGATTATGAATCTGGTTGTTCAGAGACTTCCTGAAGCCACTGAGCAGTTAACTTCCTGAGCTTAATAAGATTGCCTACAGAATGGGCTGTTTTGCCCCTCCTCAGAATATCTGTTATTTATCTTGCTTCCTTAGAACATCCAGTGTTTTCACCTCCCCTTCAACATCATGTGTCTTAAGAGATTCCCTCAAAACTGGAAGGTTTCCATCCTAGAGGAAACAGCTACACAATAGTGGTTTAATATCTAAGGTCGTGCAATGCAAAGAATGGTCATTCCCTTTTCAGACCCTCAGAGGAAGATGAGAAACAAGCACCATGGGGAGAGATACTTTTGTCAGAGTGCAGGCCTCTGAAGTATGAGGTTTTATCCTTCTCCTCTGGTCCACATCATGCTTGTCAGGCCTGACACGTAAGCTGTACGGGGAGAGCTCAGCCTCCTTTGGAGTCCTAACATCCATGAGTCATTCATTGCACATTTTGACCAGCAAGACTTTGATGTCCCCTCTGTGGCTGTAACACAAACCGCATTCAGTTCAGAGTCTTCAGTAGAGACGTTGCTTTGCACAGCTCTGAATACACAGGAGAGGTCATCTAATACAGAGGAGAAACGTAAAAGGAAGCTGGAAGGGTAGACTAGCGGCGAGAGAATGCGTGGCTAGGAATTAGTATTGGAAAAGAGCACACATTGTCTCCAACATCTGCAGCGTATGTGTGTCTAGCTCCACGAGGAGAGTTTGATGGAGTTACTTTGTATAAGAAGGAGCATGCAGCCAGTGCCCACAGACTGGTGAATGGGACCCAGTGGACCCCAGGGCCCCAAGGCTACTTGCGCTCAGACAGACTTTCCTGACCTCTGCACTCACACTTCAAAGATGGGGTTGCCGGCAATCGATCGCAGCCAGGCTATCAGACTCTAGAGCCCCCCCAAAAGAAAAGGTTTTCAAGGGGGACACAATGGAGGTTTTGTGGAGAGAAGGTGAACAACCAAGATATAAAGTAGAGAATCACACCTGCACCCATTGATGGAGTCCAGATGGGAGGGACGTTCTCCAAAGATCTAAGAACACACTGAGATGTGCTTAGGCAAGGAGGCTGTGCATCCTGCATCCCTTATCAGGAACAGCTCTTTACAGCCAGAGTGTGTGCCTCCCTCTCTGTCCTCAGTCAAGGTAGTGCAGAAGAAAGTCTGGGTGAGCAGAGTCAGGGAACTTTCAGCTTGACGGAAGAAGGACCACTAAGGACCATGAAATATGTCTTATGAGAAATGCTCTATGAGAGTGGAGAGGATTAGTACCCACAAATGGGTACATCTGGTTACATTTACTTATAAGTACTTACTGTGTGTATGTGTTCATGTGTAATGCATGCATGTGCAGGTGTGTGTGTGCAGGCCAGGCGACAGCACCAGCTGTTATTCCTCAGGTGCTGTCCTTGTTTTGGCTGTTGATGGATGTATTGATCATAAGACAAGATCTCTCACTGACCTAGAATTTACTCAGTAGATTAGAATGGCTGCCAGCATACCCGAGGGATCCACCTGTCTCTGTCTCCCTAGAACTGGGCCCGCAAAACCACACCACCATTCCTGGTTTATATTACCTGGGTCTGAGGACCAAATCAGTCCTAAGTACCAGATGAGCCATCTTCCCGGCTCTGGTTGTTTAAATTGCTACTTTTTACATTGCTATAACAACCATAAACATCTATAATCCTTCTGAAAGCAATAAGGCAACTCAAGGCAAGAATAGCAGAGATGGTCATAGATTTTAACTCAGGAATATCACCCTGAGGAATGCATCCTAAGGAAATAATTTCACAGAAGCAGGAAATCTATATGCAGGAAAGTGTTCATTAGAACAGCTTTATAATATCAACAACAAAAGTCACAGAGAAAAAAAATAAATGTATAACAGTTGTGAAACTGTTTAGTAAATTACGGAACATTTAGTTTGAGGAATATTATTCAGCCATTAAAATTACAATTAGGAAAATCACAACAGATAAAGAAAAATGTTTACAGTGTTAAAGGGAAACAGTGGAATTACAACAGTGTGTACATTATGATTGCATCTGTTTAAAGATGAGCACGTGAGCAGAGAGAGAATGTGACACTTTACACTGCTGTGCTTGCTCAGAAGGCGTTTGGTGGCTTTCTCCTCTTCCAGATCATGCTCAGTAAAGGACAGTTATGTTCTTACCAAACCGCTTTGGAAGCAGAATTGGTCAAGGGAGGTATAAACAATGGGGTCAAGCCAACACAGGCAGAAATGGCTCTGTTTTTTTAGTTTCATAACGACATATAAAAGTCATAAGTTGGCTTCTGCTGTGGGAAAAAGACATTTGCTGACTGACGCTGTCCGTGTCCTCAGACCATCACTGATACTGTCTGTGTCCTCAGACCATCACTGATACTGTCTGTGTCCTCAGACCATCACTGATACTGTCTGTGTCCTCAGACCATCACTGATACTGTCTGTGTCCTCAGACCATCACTGATACTGTCTGTGTCCTCAGACCATCACTGATACTGTCTGTGTCCTCAGACCATCACTGATACTGTCTGTATCCTCAGACCATCACTGACTGACACTGTCTGTATCCTCAGACAATCACTGATACTGTCTGTGTCCTCAGACCATCACTGATACTGTCTGTATCCTCAGACCGTCGCTGACTAACTCTGTGTCCTCAGATCATAGATGATCTGACACTATGTATTCAATTATCTTCCTGCAGTGATTTCTTGACTGAGGTCTTCTGAGATAGATAGTGTTTAGGACCTGAGTTGTGTGGTATTCCCTCTTTACTCTTTAAAAATAGTTTAACAAGACTGTGTGTGTGTGTCTCTGTGTGTGTGTGTGTGTGTGTGCGCGCGCGCGCACGCATGCACGCACATGCATGAACATACTGATGCTTAATTTTACTGGTTATGCATGTATGTGGCTAGAACTACATACAGTTATGTAGGCGGCGGCTGCTGGTTCTTTTCCTGGCCACCCAGACCCAACTAATAACACAAAACTCTCTTAATAACAATACTGTTTGGCCAATAGCCTAGGCATATTTTTAGCTAACTCTTACATCTTAAATTAACCCATTATTATTAATCTGTGTATTGCCATGAGGCTGTGGCCTACTGATAAGGTTCTAGCTGGTGGCTGGAGTCTTTCTCCTTTGGCAGTTATATGGAGTCTCCTTGACTTCACCTACACACACTCTATTTCTCTATTTGGAAATCCCACCTAACTTGCGTATACTAAGCTGCTGGCCAAAACAGCTTCTTTAATAATCAACGGTAATAAAATATATTCACAGCATACAGAGGGGAATCCTACATCACGGGTACTCTCTGGTAACTTGATTTTCAGTAAGATTATGTTCTTCAGCCTCGTTCCTCTTGATGTGTGTACCTACAACTTGTTTATTTCCACCTCTAGTTGGTGAAAGCAATATTTGATTATATGAATATACAACAACTTATTTATTCAATGGCATGTTGATTGGCATTTGTGCCTCTAGTTTTTAGAATCCTGAGCAGTTCTATTTGAAGCAAATTTGAATATGTCTCAATGTACACACCAAGGGATTTCTCTAGGCTGCATTCTGGAGACATATTAAAGATATATTTTGGCAGGATTTTAAATTTAATATGTGGGCAGGAGTTGTACTCCCACACAAATGGCATTATGAAACAATCGGTTCCGTCCTGTACTAGTACAATCAGGAATTCTCCATTAAAATGTAATGTAATGATCACGATTGAACTATTAAAATTTAAGTGATCACATTTCAAGCAATTAAAATGACAGCCATTTTGCAGAACCATTGGTCATCATTAGTCATTTGGTGGCACTGTGGCTGCCATATTGCATTTTTACAAGGTGCTTCGAGTGCAGCTGAGGTGGTGCCAGGTGTCACCTTACCCACGCTGCTGGTACCACAGGGAAGCACTGTATTCTGTGATAGGGATGCCCTCACCCACTGTTGCTCCTCTCTTTCTGTCTAATGGTGGAGCTCTTTAATGACCATGCCAACTCAGTTACATCTCAATAGTCAGTTTCATCAAGTATCCACGAAGAGGGTGCTTGCTTCTTGTCTCACTGAGTTTAACCATTGATGTGGGCTTTGGTTAATAAAGAAACTGTCTTGGGCCTGCGCAGGGAATAGAGGTAGGTGGGGAAAACTAAACTGAATGCTGGGAGGAAGAAGGCGGAGTCAGAGAGAAGCCATGTAGCCCTACAGGAGACAGACACCGGAACTTTAGCCGGTAAGCCACAGTCATGTGGCGATACACAGATTAATAGAAATGGGTTAAATTAATATGTAAGAGTTAGCCAGTAAGAAGCTGGAGCTAATGGGCCAAACAGTGATTTAATTAATACAGTTTCTGTGTGATTAATTTGGGGATAAGTCGCCGGAATGAAACAAGCGGCCTCCTTGCAACAAACCATGTCAATCCATGTGATTTGGAACTTTCCTTCAGAGCCTGGTGAGCTCGCCTGTGGGTGCATAAGTGAAGATAATGACTACCCTTCCACAACCTTCCCCTAGCATACACAAGCTATGCTGGAAACAAGAAGAGGGATGAATGCACTTACCTTACCAGACTAGGCTAGGCTTCAAACAAAGGATGCCAAAGAATTGTCCAGAAAAGGAACTTGGTAAAGGCCAAATACAGTAGAAGATGATAATTCCTTTCAGTTAGCCTGGGTGTGACCCAAGAATTCAAGCTGGGTTCAACATTTGAAAAATTAATGTAATCTTTCATTCCATACCATGGTTATTTCTGCAAATACATAAAAACTTTTTAACATTTATTCCTTATTTCAATTTTTAGCCATAAAGAAAAATAAATTATGCTATTTATAGGAACATGAAACGGACTTCACTGTGTTAAGTGAAATGAGCCAGTCTCACAAAAGCAGGAGTCCTGTGCTTTTCCTCACAATGTGATATGTGGAGAAAAACAAAAAAGCAAATCCAAGGGAGATTATTAGGGATGTGTGAGGAAAAGGTTGAGGTGGAATGAGGTGTAAGGAAGACCCGCCAAATCTCTCATATTTTACAAATGTGCCTTTTTTTTTTTATTTTAAGAAACAAGAACACGAGACTGGTTAGAGACATCCAATGTCTCTATTTTGTACAGCACAGGGACCCGTTGTCAGCCTCGTAGCTCGTGCTCCTCATGGTCTCCTATCTAAAACCAGAAGTTACACCAAGTTCTGCCACTCAGAGTGGGTTGCTTAAATATACACTTGTTGCTGGAGTTGTCTCAGACACCCAGGAAAGTTTGCAATGCACCGAGCACTGCAGCGTGATGAGGAGTCTGATATGCATTTCCTTTAGTTATGTCAATCCTCTCTGAAATGCCAAATCTAAAGAGAATGTGAGCAGAAAGCTTATTATCCTCATCTATAGCTACTTTATACCAAATCCTTTCTAGAAACCTCCAAAGGGTATTAGCTAATCTTATTCACGGAATGAAGTCTAATGACAGCCACTCTCTGATCTACAAATCTTTTAGCTGCTGCTTTTTGGGTAGCAGACTGTTCTCTGAAACATGTTGCCATCAAAAGATCAGCTGCCTAATGAGACAGGTAGGAAGCCTGCTCTCAGAGAGGCAGGCTCTTCTCTTTTCACTGTTCCACCAATGATTTCCCCAGTCATCTAGTCACATTCTCCCTGGGTGACTCCTTTGACTTCATCAGGTAATGTGTCTCTCTTTGTTAATCACACAATATGGCTTTCTTATCGACCCTACCTACCCCCGTGCTTTTTCTCTCCCCATCTTGGCTATTGTGTTGCAGGGAGGATGAGCAAAATAAGACATATTTACTGTATTGCCTTGAAAGAGAATAGTTGTCAAAATAACGCCACCCCATGTACCCCTTTCTGAACTATCTCACTGATGACAACAATGGATTGTTCTTGCTAAGGCTGTAAAGCTAGTTTAGGCAAGGCAGACAAGAAACATTACTTAGCTCTCATCAGCAGCCTTCAAATTATTTCTGAAATTCTGCTATCAAATTCCTATTATCAAAATGTAAGAGAAATACCCAGACACTTTTTATAGGTTTTTTAATATGACAGAGATTTGGAAATGGGATATTTTGATACTTAGGGAAAGCACATGTCATATGCTTGTCAATGTTTTTCTTTATAGGAAGGTTGTTTCCAATAAACTAAGTCAGTGTCAGCTCACCTGTTCAATTGTTTCCTTCGGCATTTGGAAAGCAGCTCATTGGGAAGAAAGATTGACAGTGAAGGAATTATTTTCTAAGCCATAGTTTCACCTTGTGGCAAATGGTCTCTCTACCTGTCTCTGCCTATGGAAGCATCTAGATTTGAAAGAGTTTTCTATCATTTGCTGTTTTACAGATGTGGCTAACTCCCTTGACTGTTTGGAGCAGTGCTTCTATGATAGCTATCGCTGAGGAGACCCTGCGAGCAGTTTCTGGACTCAGCTGTGGTGAGCTATTATTTTATATTAGTTATTATCTTCTGTGGCTTCAGATGGGAATGAAAGCATCAGTTGAGAGAAATGTGTCTGATCACATAGTCCAGACACAGGAAGACGGCACACACTCAATAATTTAGTGACTGTTTTTAATAACATCAGAACAATGAACTGAAAGGTAGATGTGTATGCCAGAATTATTACATAGGGAAGGGAAAGGGATGATGATGATGCTGATGGTGGTGATGCTGATGGTGATGACCGGTACATTTGAAGTCATGGACCATGTGAGGGAAAGGCTTCTATTGTTCTTACCAAAGAAGAAAAAAGGGGATCTGATTTCAAATAGAGAGGATTTCCCAAAGAACACTGAGCTAAGATAAGTTGGACCAAATTACACGGCTAATCCATTGACTATAAGTTATTTTCATCTTCAGAGGGAAATAAAAGTTAATGCAATAAATGGTGGGGAAATGAAACAACCTTGAATGTCCCTATTAACAGACAAGTGGATGATGAGAAAATCTCTAGAAGCGAATTGGGAATCAGATCAAAGCCTGTGGGTAATGTCTGAGTACTGGAGGGCACTAGAGGTCATCAGGGCCGGGGGCGTGGAGCAATGGCGGGCTCTCCTGGCCCTGAGAGAGAAAGAAAAGAGAAAGGGGTGGGGAGAGATTTTGGTTTGTACAGTGTTCATCCTGCCACCACCAGGACCCGGGTTTGATCTGTAGTACCCACCCAAAGCAGCAAACCAAGGCGGGCATAGGGACACCCTTGTCATCTCAGTGCTGGAGAAGCATAGACAGGCAGATCCCCGTGGCTTCCTGGCCAAGCAAACTCCATCTGTTTGGCACATTAGAGGATGTTTAAAAACTATGTGAGTGGTGGGGAAGAATATGCAAAGTTGTCTTCCAGGCTCTACATACAAGAGCACACATGTACATGTGCCCCCTACACACACAAGCCAAGGGGAGGGAGAGAAAAGGAGGGAAAGGGGGGAAGAGAAGAGGGGAGAAGGGCAGAAGAGGGAGAGAGAGAGATGGAGGAGGGAAGAAGAGAGTATTTAGCAGGCACATGAATCCGCTGCCAAGCCTGATGACCGGCTTTCAGTCCCTGAAATCAATATGGTGTGTAGGGAAAACAGTTCTTGCAACACACATGCCCACACATGCGTGCATACGCATACACTCACTTACACGCACATATGTGCCTTGGTACCCCTACCCACCTTCAGCCACAAACCCTCCAAAAGCAGTATAGTCCATTGCAGCAGGCAGCTGATGTGCCCCAGACTGCAGGAGGAGACACACCTAGAGACACGGAAGCATACACGGAAGGCTCTCACGTATGATCATGGTGCCACAGGCTGCCGCCCCATCACCCCTGGCTGATGGAATTCTCAGTTGATGAAAAAGCCACACAAATTTAAAGGCTCAAAGACAAATCAGTGTTCCTGAAGAATGCATTAAATCTTGTGTTAATTTTATTAGTGAAACCGCCACTCTGTCATCTTGTTATAACCAAATCATGGCCCGAACCTGAGAGAGCATGCTCAGACACACGGGAGAACCCAGCCAGGGTCATTCAGAATCATTTCTTTAGATTTCTAGTTAAAGCGACCAACTTGTGAGCACCATTGCATTTTAGGACATCCTACAGAAGGACAGGGCAAGGTGGGGGAACAGTTGGATTTCTGAACAAATAAAATAAATGAAGATCTATTTCATAGGGTTCTCACTAACGCTGAGAAATACTTTGAACAACAACCATGGTCACTGGGGTGCTGTAATGACATGCCCCATTATAAAATGTAACAGTAAAAAAATAAAAAAAAAACGTAGGAGTGGAAATTTAACAATTGAACATTTAATGGCTGCAATTATGGCAAAAGAATAATGAACCTATTAGACAGGAGAGCTGGCAATTACTCTACAGCTTATTGGAACACAGCTGTGAAAAAGTAATACAGCCGCATACTTAAGAATGGTTATTAAAAGGGGATAATGCATTCTGTTTACACCGACAGAAGCAATTTTTCTTCTGAAATGAAATGGCCCTTTTTGGCTATCAGACATATGAACTCAGATATGATGAATCCCACTATTTAAAGGTAATGCATTTTCAGATCTGCCTTTCCAGCTATAAATGATGTCTCCATAAGACCATAAGGGTTAGATCACTTTAGTGGAAGAAATGGAGGAACATGTCAAAAATAGACTTATAAACACTAAATAAATCACTCGGAGAAAGGTACGCTAAATTTTAGCTGATTCAAATGCCTGGGATAAATTAAGTCTCTACAAGTTCAACAACAAGACCTGTCAAGAGTATCTGGGAACTGGAGTCCTCTATGACATCACTATTTTGGGGTTCAGGAATGATGGGTGTGTCCCACTAAATCTTCAGAAGGAAATACTTGTAAGCGCAATTTGTGTGGCCAAACTCACCTGTAGATTCATGTAGCTTCTGCATGCAGCTATGAGAACCAGGGAGTCAACCGGATGGACTAGGGGCTGTCTGGAAATGAGCAGCAGTATCAGGCAGAGTACTGGAGAACCACTGGAGGGTGGGAAGGTGCTCTACCAACAGCCTAGACAGATGGAGGCAGGACGGAGTCAAGACCTTAACACCTGCCAGATCGTTTCACAGAATACACATTCTTAACGTGGTATCAGTTTCTGACACTTTCAAGGTAAACTGGTAGAACATAAAATAGAAATCTAAATTATTCCGAATGTTTGAAAATCATATCTATGGGTGGTCATCGGCCCATGCCTTTACTCTCTGGTAGAACCAACTCAAGCCATCCACAGCAGAGGGACATGGCTTCGTTTTGAGTCCTTATGCAAGGAAGACCCATGATTTATGGAGATGTCAAGATCAGGGGCAGTCTTCTCTATGAAAAAACTCCACGGTTGTCCTCTTTCCTTCCGCTGCCTAGTCATCTTATGAGGCATAGCTAGAGGACGGTGACTCACTAGACTTTGATCCTCGATTGGTCTGGAAAAATCTGGTGAGCAAATATCCTGCTGCTCCAGTCTGCTTTGGGCAGCAAGTCGGCCACCCTCTAGAGCAGGGATTCTCAACCTTCCAGATGTTGCAGCCCTTCAGTACAGTTCCTCAAGTTGTAGTGACACCTAACATAACATTATCTTCATTGTAATTTTGCTAGTGTTCTGAATCATAATGTAAGTATGTGATGTGTAGGGTATCTGCTATGCAGCCCCAAAGAGTGAGAAGCACCACTTTGGAGCTTTGAGCTGGTTGTTCTTGTGGAGCCTGAACGCCTAGTGGATGTGGGAAGGGACATTGAATATAATCTTCGGTTCTGTTTAGGCCATTTTCATGTTTAACTTATAGAAAAGAGCAAAGTCAGTTATCTTCAAGCCCAGGATGTGGCTTGGGGACAGGGAATGAACAGAAGACTGTAAAATAGGAAGATACTTCTGTAGTTTAGAGGTCACAGATCTGTTCTGGGGAACTACAGGTTCTCTAGATTGTCACCCCCAAAATGCACATGCGTACTACTGTAATGGACTGTCAGAGTCCTGTATGTGGCAGGAAGTCTGTATTCTAGACTGAGATCCATAAAAGAGTCGAGTATTACCTTTTATGGCCTTTGTCTGAATAAAGTTTATGTAACTGTCAATTCTCAAGCATTTCATTTAATAAGGTCTGCTGGAACGGAGAAATCAAATTAATTTGGTTAAAATGTCTGCAAATAAATAATGGCCGTGGCTTTCCTACCAAGTCTGTTTCCAGTTGGCTTGGATTTCATTCCTTCTCTTGTCTCATGCTTACCCTGCTGAGGAAGCAACAGAAAAGGCCATCTGGCAGGTGGGCAAAGACAGGCTTGCTCAGGGACAGCTCTTAGTCATGCAAGCTTGACTTAAGAGAGAGCGAGATTGGAGAATTGTTTATCCACTGTCTTCTATTGACTGACCTGACTTCTAAGCCAACCTTCTTTCCATCAAGTTCAAGATGACAGACAGCAGTGAGAACTCGGTCCTCCAGAGGAGGCAATAGAAGTGGGTGGTGAGTGCTCCTTCTTGGGTGGGGCTTCTATATGTGTTCTAGGACTGCCTCCCGGGGCTGCCTCTGTCTTACTGGCTTTTGTGGTTGCTCCATTGGTGCCATATTCCTTGACTCTTCCTTTAGGTCTCTCTGGACTTTGCTCACTAAATATGGAAATACGGTGTATCTCTTCGTATCTCTTCTACTTTCTGACCCAGTTTGCCTTTTGTAACTGGCAGGTTTCTCTCCCACCTGCCAGTTCCTGAATAACCACTCTGAAGCTTAATATTAATTACAAACTGTTTAGCCTATTAGCTCAGGTATATTATGGACTAGCTCTTACAACTTAAATTAACACATTTCTTTTATTCTATTGTTTACCATGAGGCTCATGGCTTGTTACCTTACATCTTGCTTCTCCAGTGGCTGCTGGCATCTCCCAGACTCCACCTTCTTTTCCCCTCTGTTTTTGCTTGGATTTCCTGCCTGGCTCTATTCTACCTGGCTATGGGCCAAATCAGCTTCTTTATTAACCAATGGTAATAAAACATATTCACGGAATACAGAAGGGCATCCCATATCAGCTTTTAGATTTTGATCCCTTAAAAGAGCCTTTCAAGTGTCTTCTAGGGTGGCCCACTCTTGTTAGCTCTTGTCCCAGCAATTTCCTGCCCTGTCTGAAACTGAGAGAGAGAGAGAGAGAGAGAGAGAGAGAGAGAGAGAGAGAGAGAGAAAGCCTGAGTGAGGCACTGACCTGGAACATCTTGCAGCTCCACATCCCGGTGGCAGAAGGAAGGGAGAGACTCAGCTGGGGGAAGGTAGAGAGAGAAGGGTGCTTGCTCAGCATGAGCACAGACTTGCTGAATTGTGAACTTCTGGCTTCTTTGATGGGATCATACAGGTGGTTCAGCTAGAGGTGAGGAAGGCAGGTCAGAACGAGGGCACCATCCCACGACTGTGCGTGTGTGTGCTGCTTCAGATGGAGCCTATTGTGAAGTGAAATATGGAATTCTTCGAAAATACCTCAATTATTTTATGAAGAGTATAATTATATTGCTTTATGTGTATATTAAATTTCCCAATTTGTTAAATGACAATATTTAACATATGTGTCCCGATTTGTCTCTTTATGTGCATATACTTCGAGGCTCAAAATAAAAGAAAGTAAAAAAATACAAAAAATTCTAGGTTTCTTTCTGTTTGAGAGAGGCTGAGGAAAGAGAGAAGAATGAGAGGCAAGAACAAAGGTAACAGATAAAAATGAGAAGACAGATACTTCTTTCGTGTGTGAATAAAGAGAAGTGGTCTGTGCTTCTTCATGGTCTTTTTTCTCTCTTTATCTCTCTCTCTAAAACATGAAATTCACCTCAATTTCCATTGCCCAGCTCTACCCTGGTTAGTATATGTGAGTTAAAGTGTACAGAGGAACCGTAACTCCACAGTCGTTCCAAAGGCTCTTTAGAGTCAGACACACAGGGCAAAGTTCGCCGACGCTGTGATGTCATACAGGACCTCGCAAGGATTCCTTTTATTGACCAAAGGATCCAGCATGTTAAAGTCCCTCTCCAGATATGCGCAGCTACCCAACCACCAGCTCTGCCCACAAGTTTCCCCAGGGACCATTTTGATAATGAGTTGGCGCCATTCCCGTTGACTCATCCGTCCCAAATATTTCATAGAAACGCTTGACTAGTCTAGAAACTTGAGCTTCTAATCCCAGGTCTGCTTGGCACCAGCTCAGTTCTTTTTAACCCTTTGGAAATATAAGAATTAAGTTAGACTGTCTAGAAGAGAGTCTGTAAATCTAAATGTTAGGATTCTATTCTGGCAGTATTTATAACCTAAAGATGCTGTGTCAGCCAGGATTGTTTAGAGGAGCAGAACCCATCAGATAGACACATAACTTTAACTAGGCTTACACCATAGGGGCTGGGTAGCCCAGTAATGCCACTATGTATGCTGAAATGGTTGAGAGCCGGGGCGGCTCACTCCATGGGGCTAGATGCCTCAGCAGTCCAAATCTGATTCTAGAAGATTCCTGGAGAGTATCTAGTTCCTCCTTAGTCTTCAGTCCATGTTGGAACCCAAACAAGGTCTCTAACATCAGCTATGAACGAATGGAGGTAGCAGAGGTGGGCATTCCCCAACAATCAGCGGGAAAGGAGCAAAGCCCCGCAGTCACCCCCACCCCCGTAAAAGGGCCAGTGTGAAGGTGCCGCCCACTTCAGCGAGGGTTCTTTTACCATCCTAACCCTTCATGGAAAGGACCCAACAGGTAGATGCGCATCTTAACTGAGTCCAAATCCAGTCAGGTTGACATTCAGGACTAATTATCACAGACACAAAAGCCTGATCCTAGGTGTTCTGATGCGCGGAGTTATCCTGTGTCAGCATTTGGGAGGCAAACTTGCACCTAGGCAAACGTGGACTCCTTGTTTTTCTGGATGCATCAGAAGCCTGTTTTCACTTGGTATGCCGGTGCAGAGGAAGTGGGTCTGTCTGAGAACTGAAGAACATATGCAAATTTGTGAGTGTTAAGGAACTTAAGCAAATTTCTCATCAAAATCCACCCCTTTCCTAGATTATCATGATGGGGGAGTTTTGAAAGTCTGAAACTGGCCGTGGCCTATGTCTGGAGAATGGACTTGCTTCCTTAGACACACGTGGACACAGCGCTGTGGGGCTTGCTTGTAAGCACTGAGCAGCTGTGTGTCTTTGCACTAGAATGTGACTCCACGAAGAAATGGTGTGAGCTACATTCCTCGAGAAACAGATTTTGTTGGCTAGAAGACATAAAAATGAGCCCAACGTCTCACAGAGGAGGCGTTTGCAACATTTATTAATAAGACATAGGAAATTATATTGTAGCTACACATCTCTGTGAATGTGTGCTGCCCATAGCTGATATCCAAGGTAAATATTTTGGATGTGGAATTGGCTCATGTATGCAGCTATCAATAGTGATTACAGTAGAATTCCTACATTTAAAAGATAAAGGCAGTTTCTTCTGAGTGAACAATGCAGATTTGGTGATTAGCAATAGAAACCGTTAAAAAAGGTGATAAAGGGCATTTGTTCAGAGGAAATGTGATCCGCTCTAAGCAAACTGTGTCTTACAGAAGAGGAAACAGAATAACTACAGTTACTAACATTTCACATCATCTGTTTAACATTTTCTTGGCCAGTATTCACTGTTCACAGAGACAGAAGACGCTCTTTCCATCTGATACACTATACTCTTTCTTGGTTTGGTTTTCGTTCTTGTTAGCACGCCAAGAGAAGACAGCATATTTCTTTTATAAATCTGACACAAAAGACTCCTGCACCAGAGACTAGCTATGGTCTTCCAAATCTAAAGAATTAATCAAGCCCTTTATTTTTTTGCTCACTTATTTTCCCTATAGAATATCATTGTGCATATCACGACTGGTAAATCAATAATATTTAATGATGATTATATTAGCAACATTAATAACAGATTTTAATTCTTTTTGCAGCTAAATCAATTCCTTTGTGCAAAAAAGAAATTATTTGTAATTGCACATTGACTCACGAAATTTTCCAATTATTTCAGTGCAGGCTTTTCATACTTACACAGAGGCACAGTAAATAAATAAGGCCTCTGTATGTGACAAACAGGCTGTCCCCTCTCAGCTGCTAAGGACAGCCTTCTTTGATCTTAGTCATAAGCTTTGAGGGGCTAAGGGTTTGACCCTTCACTCGCCGAGTTCAACGAAAAGCTTCTTCAGCAGCATTTAAGAGGGCCTTCGGCCATACTTCTTACATTCCCTCTCTAGTATTTTGATAACTCTGGCCTGTGTTTCTAGCTTTTCTTTGTGTTTGCACAGAGCACCGTCTCTGTGTTTATCAGGATCCCAGTGCAGTAGACATAATGCATGCTGCCTGTTTGTGAAGCAGTCAGTCCTTCAAAGTGTGACGTGGCCGCTAGCTTTATATCCAGCAACTCAGGCCTGCCAGAATCCATTGCTTCTAGGCTTGGATGGAAGACAGCAATGGTGCACATGGAGGAGAGCTGTCCTGTCTGCTCACGAGGCTGCTCTCTACTTCTGGAAATGCAGAAATCAGTCACGTGACTCCACCGAGATTTGAGTGGGCAGAAGAACCCCAGCAGAGCTCATGGACTCGGGGAGTACTTATATTCCCAACCACAGACAGCTTAAGAAAAATGGGAGCAATGTTGGTTTAGTGGTGGTGGAATCTCAACCACACCAAAATACAACGAAGATCTTCCCGGGATGTCTGATGGTTTGGAACATGTGCCTCATCCCCACCTGTACCTCAATGGCAGAGCCAGGTGATAGGGCCATATCCAGTAGTGAGGAAACAGAGATGTTCTCTAGTAGACATGTTTTCTGGGAAAACAACATGCAAAAGTCAAAGTGGACAGACCAGCTGGTGTGTGGTCACAACAGCCATTCCAAGGGAACAGACACAGTCCTTACACATTAGATAGGCACTCCCAGAGCACATAACACATCAAGGGGACCTTAAAGCTTTGGCTCTTTCTATACAGACAAATATTTTATTTTTAAGTGTTGATTCTTTTCTGAAAGCTGCCACATATGGGATAATAGGGACAGAAAAGAAGGGAAATTTAGTTCATCTGGACGTTGCGATCCTATATTGGCTTCTACTGAGATTTGAGTTGGTTTTGTTCTTCCAAAATTTCATCTTTTGGGGCTTGGCATGTGGGTAGCTGTATTAGTAAGGATACTCTAGAGTCTTGGCACTTACAGAATCAATCTCCCTACACACACACACACACACACACACACACACACACACACACAGAGAGAGAGAGAGAGAGAGAGAGAGAGAGAGAGAGAGAGAGATTGATTATTGGAATAACTTACACACTACAGTCCATGGCTTGAAACAGTGAGATAGCCTTTACCATAATGTGTGAGCAAGCATCAAGTCCTTAAAGTTCTGGAATCCAGCCACATAAACCTTTTCCATATAAGGTCAGTTCTTCAAGTATTTCCCTATAACAATGAAAAACTGGTTAATATACTAATGTGATGTGGCTGATAGCAGTGTTGAATTGTTTACCCGAAATTTTTAGTAAGGCAGGAAATCCTGAAATATTATACATTGAGGATTTTGGTTAACACAGAAACACACATCACTCGGCCTAGATTTTTAATGCAAATCAGACATTCACACCTATGGACGCATTGGTTGATACAGCACACCTTGTCTCTTCAACATAAATCCCTAAACTATATGCTTTTTGCAAGCTTTCCAGTTAGTTTTCCCTTAAAATAAAACAGCAAATTTCAAACTCTGTCTTTTATGATTGTCTCTCCCACATCTACTTTGACATCTAATCTGACAGTCATTTCTTAAAAGTATGCAATTCAAAGGCTCTAATACATCTGTGCAATTGTGCAGCCCTCTCTACAACCCAATTTTAGAAATTCCATCACTCCCTGAAGAAACTGTGCATGCATTAGCAGCCTCTGTCCCTGCCTCCTGCCCTGACTCCTGGTAGCTACAAGTCCACTTTGCTCCCATGAATTTACCTGTTCTGCAATCTTTTGGCCCAAATCTCTAACACTGAATGTCTATGTAATTCCTACAATCTAATTGTTGTCAGCAGCCTCTCAGATAATATAATTACACTTGTGTTTTGTTTAGTTTTTGTAGATGGAGACTGTTGGCAGAGGTTTCTGTCCTGCCAAGTCCCACAGCCATTCAGGCCTAAAGAAACACACAGAGGTCTGCATTAATTACAAACTGGTTGGCCTATTAGCTCAGGATTCTTATTAACTCTTACATCCTACATTAACCCATAATTTTTGACTGCGTTGGCCACGTGGCTTGGTAACATTTATCAGCAAGGCAGTCTCATCTTGCTTCCTCTGTGTCTGGCACCAATTTGTAGTAAGGAGGCTGCTTGTTTGTTCCCAGATGCCCATCCCTGAAATAACTACACAGAAACTGTATTAATTAAATCACTGATTGGCCTATTAGTTCTCATTTCTTATTGGCTAGCTCTCACATCTTAATATAACCCATTTTTATGACTCTGCGTATCACCACATGGCTGTGGCTTACTGGCAAGATTTTGGTCCAGTGGCATCTGTCTCTGGCAGGGCTAGATGGCTTCTCCCTGACTCTGTCTTCCTCCCTGCATTCAGTTCAGTTTTCCTCACCTAGCTCTATTCTGCCCTGTGCAGGCCCAAAACAGTTCCTTTATCAATTAATGGTATTCACAGCACACAGAGGGGAATCCCACATTAAGAGACTGCTTGTTCGATCCTGGCCACCCAGACCTGAAATAATCTCATAGAAACTATATTAATTATAATACTACTTGGCCAATAGCTTAGGCATATTCCTAGCTAGCTCTTATATCTTAAATTAACCCTTTCTATTACTTCATATTTTACCACGAGGCTCATGGTTTACTGGAAAGGTTCAAGGTTCTAGCATCTGTCTCCGTGGCATCTGCCTGACTCCACCTACTCTCTCTCTATTTTTCCCTCTCCCTCCCTTCCTCTTGCGTAGTCTGGCTATAATTTGTTCTTCAATAGGCTAAAGCAGCTTCTTTTATTAACCATTGGTAGTAAAACATATTCACAGCATACAGAGGGGAATCTCAAATCAGGTTGTGTTGTCTTTTTCTTTCTCTGATTCTTGTCTCTTTCAAGATTTATTTTTGAACTAACAAATGAAACATAATTACCACTTATAATGTTTTGAAGTAAGTATTTACTGTGGGGTAGCTGAGCTGAGATAGGTAATGGATATCTTGCCTCCCACTAATGCTTTTGAGAACATAGAACATCTCCAAGACTGTGCTTCATCCTTCTAAACACTGCTGCTGTTATACCCTGCACTAGATTCCCAGATCTTATTCCTAGTCACTGCAACTTTGTACCCTTTGATAGCATCCCCCAACTTCTTACCTACTATTCTTCCCTATGTCTAAGAGTTAAATCTTTTGAATTCTATGTATGAGCAAGATTGTGTGGTATTTGGTTTCCTTATTTAACCTAAAATGTTTAGGTTCTTCTATGTTGTCACATATGAAGCAATTTCCTTCTGATACTAAATAAACTCCATGGCTTCATATTCCCCCACCTCAATTCTTGGTCTTATTTCCAGGCTGGTATTAGAATCATGATCCTTTTGCCTCAGACTCTCAAGCACTAAGATATGTGTGTGTGTGTGTGTGTATAATTTTCTTTCTTATTTATTATTTGATAGACCCTTATTTTGAGTCCACATATCACTTACTATGAATCATGCTACAGAGGACAACGTAGATAAGAAATTATTTATTCTAATGAAGATTTTCTAAGACATTAATATTTCTTTTTAATGGTGAAATAAAGAAAATCAATTTGTATTTTTACAAATAAGCAGTCTGTATCTACTGCTAAATTTTAAGAACACTATATTGCTTTTGCACAAGAATTTTCAGTAAGTCCTACTGTTTCTCATACTACCAATATTACCTCAACTTTTGAGGTAACTTCTTTTTGGAAATAAAACAGTGCTTTTAAATTTTTCTACATGTGTGTATCTGTGTGGGTGTGCACGCATATCTGAAAGTATCAGCGAGGCCAGGAGAGGGCACGGGATGCCTTAGTGCTAGAGTTACAGGTGGCTGTGAGCTATCTGGAATAATTATTGGAACTGTACTCCAGCCCCATGACTGACAGCAAGAACTCTAAACAGCTGAGCTACCTCTGCAGCCCTTCTGTTGGAAGTTTGTGTCAAGCCTTCTTTTTAGTCTTTCATTGTTTTGCTGGAGGCCTATTTATTTCTGAAAACAAATTTTTTTCTTTTGCTATTTTTTCATTTTAGGTAAATTTACTTATACTGACCATCTTTTCCTAAAATAGACTTTCTCAGTGTCCACTTTTTAATGTCTAATATCTAATACAATGCCAGTGCTATGTGAGCACAGTATTAAAGAAATAAAAACAAGAAAAATGTACCTGCTGGGTTCAGATGCGACACTCCTCATTTCTCTCCTCCCTGTCCCTCCCCTCTTGGCAGGTTGTATGGTCCCACTCCTCTGTAGTTCCCTTGTCCTGTGGTATAGTGATGTCTGGGGGACCATTCATGGAAGTGACTTGTATTATTCCATACCCTAACTATGTCACAGTCCATCCATTCTGCTGCTGGTGTAAAGAGCTACCGTGAGAACCTCACTATTCTTTCTGTCTAAACCTACATGTTATTCTTTTATCTAGAAGTGTTATGTTATAATATGAGGTACTAGGTAATGGCATATTCAATTCACTGTGCAATGATAATGTTCCAAAGAGGTCTACCAACTTAAAATCTTATCAGTGATGCATAAGAATTTTTCTTGCTCCTACAATTATCAACATGAAATATCTTGTCATCTTTTTGTTGAGGATAATACTACCTCTCTCTTAAATCAAATGGTTTAAGTACCAATAAGCCGGCTTCCAGATTCTTCCTTCACTTTCTTCATTGCTCTGTGAACAGTGATTTTGAGTTTTCATATTATCAAATGACTTCTAGTTTGAAAATTAAATTCCTGTCTTGTTTAAGAAAACATTACCTGTGGAAAGGTCATAAGAGAATTTCCCTACATTCTGCATTTACAGCACACAAATTTCCTTTCATGAGTTATATGTTCCCCTTCAGCATCTACCCCTGATCACTCAGCTGTCCCAGGGCCTTGGTTACCCATCACCCTCCACGGTAACACTCACTGGCACTGCTGGCTTCTACGGGAAGTGTATGTGCTTAGCCTTTCTTCCTTGTCTCATGGGTGATGTGCTCCTGAGCCAATCCACAACTATCTGCTGTAGCTTTATAATCATTGTTGATATCTGATACAAAACTTTCTTGTATGTCAGTGCATAGAACAAAGGGTGACACTGTGTTCTCCCCGTGAACATAGAACATGGTGACACTGTGTTCTCCCCATGAACACAGAACACAGGGTGACACTGTTCTACCCATGACCACAGAACACAGGGTGACACTGCGTTCTCCCCATGACCACAGAACACAGGGTGACACTGTTCTACCCATGACCACAGAACACAGGGTGACACTGCGTTCTCCCCATGACCACAGAACACAGGGTGACACTGCGTTCTCCCCATGAACACAGAACACAGGGTGACACTGCGTTCTCCCCATGAACACAGAACACAGGGTGACACTGCATTCTCCCCGTGACCACAGAACACAGGGTGACACTGCGTTCTCCCCGTGACCACAGAACACAGGGTGACACTGTGTTCTACCCGTGAACACAGAACACAGGGTGACACTGCGTTCTCCCCATGAACACAGAACACAGGGTGACACTGTGTTCTCCCCGTGAACACAGAACACAGGGTGACACTGCGTTCTCCCCATGAACACAGAACACAGGGTGACACTGTTCTACCCATGAACACAGAACACAGGGTGACACTGTTCTACCCATGAACACAGAACACAGGGTGACACTGTTCTACCCATGAACACAGAACACAGGGTGACACTGCGTTCTCCCCATGAACACAGAACACAGGGTGACACTGCGTTCTCCCCATGAACACAGAACACAGGGTGACACTGCGTTCTCCCCATGAACACAGAACACAGGGTGACACTGCGTTCTCCCCATGAACACAGAACACAGGGTGACACTGCGTTCTCCCCGTGAACACAGAACACAGGGTGACACTGCGTTCTCCCCGTGAACACAGAACACAGGGTGACACTGCGTTCTCCCCGTGAACACAGAACACAGGGTGACACTGCGTTCTCCCCGTGACCACAGAACACAGGGTGACACTGCGTTCTCCCCGTGACCACAGAACACAGGGTGACACTGCGTTCTCCCCGTGACCACAGAACACAGGGTGACACTGTGTTCTCCCCATGAACACAGAACACAGGGTGACACTGTGTTCTCCCCATGAACGTAGAACACGGTGACACTGCGTTCTACCCATGAACGTGGTACAGCTTTCCAATTGTTGATTATATTTTGAGGTCTTTCAACACAACTTTGTAGTTTAATCCTTGAGAGTCCTTTTGTGTAATTTCTTAATTCCTTACTTGTTAGCAGGTATATAGTCTTTATCTATTTATCTACTTTACATATTAAATTATGGAAGTTTACATTGTATTTTACTGATGTGCAGAAATGCTAAGTACATTTATTTTAATAACTTCACAAAATATTTTAGTAATCTCTACAGAGAATCATGTAATTGTTATAAAATTACAACATTTTTGTGGCTTTGCTGAAATCACCAAATCCTTCTTCAGTGCCAGTCAGAGGACTGTAAAGCGCTGTCTTTGATCTGTAGAAGTGAGCTGCACTTCGTACCTTTCCCGTCTGCCCAGGGATATCACCTGCAGTCTCATGAATCAGGAAAATGCCTCATAGGTCTGCCTACAGGCCAGTGTGATGCAGGCATCTTCTCAATGAGTTTGCTCTCCCCTGATGACTCTAGCTTGTGTCAGGTTGACAAAACAAAACAAACTAAGTGGTATAAGTATTAAGTCAAATCTTAAGTTTTTAAAACATAAATGTAACTTGTTTATGAAAACCATACATAATCACCACTTGGAAATGGCTGGGCTGTGGGCAAGTCTATGGGGCATTTTCTCAGTTAATGATTGATATGGGAGGGCCAAGCCCACCGTGGGTGGTACCACCCCTCATCAAGTGGTCCTGGGCTGAGAAAGGTAGCTAGGGAAGCCAGGGGGAGAAAGCCAGTAAGCAGTGTTCCCCCAATGCTTCTGCTTCAATTCCTTCCTCCAGGTTCCTGCCTTGAATTTCCCCCCATGATGGACTGTGAGCATAATGTGTATTCCAGATAAGCCCTCTCCCACAAGTTAATTTTTGTCAACATTTTATCACAGCAACGGCAGCCAAATGAGGACAAAGTGCTTGCTACTCTTGTAGAGGACCCGGGTTTGATTTTCAGCATACAAACTGGGCAGCTCACAGCTGCCTGTCAGTCCAGTTCCAGGAGATCAGATGGCCTCTTCTGCCCTCCATGGCCGTCTGCAGACATTCTTACAGGCACTCACTCACAGAGAATGAATAAATCTTTTATAAAAAACTTTATTTCTAGCCGAGCGGTGGTGGCACACGCCTTTAATCCCAGCACTTGGGAGGCAGAGGCAGGCGGATCTCTGTGAGTTCGAGACCAGCCTGGTCTACAAACAAGAGCTAGTTCCAGGACAGGCTCCAAAACCACAGAGAAACCCTGTCTCGAAAAACCAAAAAAAAAAAAAAAAAAAAAAAAACAACTTTATTTCTGTCTAATATATGCATTATGAGCAAAAAGACCAGTTTTGGTCACTATTAGTCCTTTAACTGTATTGAGGATCTCTTTATATATCATGAATTGATAGAGACATTCCAGGTGTACTAAGAAAGCATAATGCAAGAGTATTACAATATCCTTGCCATTACTAAATAGTTTGTTGTACAGCTCAAGAACCTTCCTTCAGTTCTGACCGACGAACCCACCAGTTAGTGGTAACTTTATATACAAGTATGGCATTATGGAAGCCAAGGTCAACTTCAGCCTGACAACAGACTTCCACGCGTGCCTTAGTAACAGCTGCACACGTGACTGTGGAGGTTAGGAGCCAGGTCACATGTGGGTGTGGGAGTCTTTGTGCTTAGGTAGCCTCTCAGGTAAAGAGTCTGGGGAGATAGCACAGAACAAACTTACAAAGTGAGGTATCAACCCTGCGATGACCCAGGACAGAGAAGCTAGAAAGACAATGGGGAGGAATAGAAGCAAAGGTCTCCCAGGACAGAGAATCTAGAGAGACAATGGGGATGAATAGAAGCAAAGGTCTCCCAGGACAGAGAAGCTAGAGAGACAATGGGGAGGAATAGAAACAAAGGTCTCCCACTGATGAGAGGAGGTGACTGGATCAGTGGTCCAGGAAGCAGCCACCACCAGCTTCTGGAACCCAGGGTGCTGGAGGCTGCTGTTTGCTGTCAAGGGCTGAGGAGAAGGGGGACCGAGTCATTACACTTGACCTTTGTCCACCCCTGCTCCAGGTGAGGCTTTGTGCTCACTGTCAAGCCTGCAAGGCAACATCTTCCGAAGACTAGCAGGGGATTGGACCAAGATCCTTGCCATCAACAATTCCGGTCCATGATCCAAAGACCCTCCTCCTCAAGCGAGTGCAATGAACAGTGTCTTTGCCACCACCCCTGGTGTCCCCTGGAGGGGCATCTCCTCTCATCTTACTTCTCTTGTCGGCATCTCCCCAACTCCTCCCCTCTAGCGGGCATTCCCTGACATTTCCTTGTAGTTAGACATGACAAGGTTTGTTTTCTTTCTAATTTCTCGCTCTCTGTTATTTTACTCCTTTTCTAGCCTCAAGAGCAAAATGCGTTCGTTACTCTTGGGACCGTGGCCGTAGCGCCATGAGAAAACCCTTAGCATGTATGAAGAGCAGGGTCTGGGTCCTAGCACCACACGCAAGCAGTTATTCTTTTCTATGCTGATGGGGAAGCGTGTGAGGAAGCAGGAGCTACGGGGGTTTAGGGACCTTACAATTGACAGTGAACAGGTCGCAGTGTTTGGCTTGGAGAGAGAGAGTTTCTTATTTTTCCCCGCTACACATGTAGCAGCTGGCCCCTTGGTTGTGCTTTGGAGAAGAACAGATACAGGAGATGTGTCTGCAGGGAGCATAAAACACAACAGTTAACAATGCAGAATGTAGAAGCTGCAGAGACATTGAAGGGGAACAGACACAGAGGTTCAGCACATGGAGGAGGTGCCAGTATAGCAATGATAAAGAGTCTTTGGTCCTCGGGGATAGCGACAGCCTCAGGAGGGAAGATGGATTCAGCCGCAAAGGTCCAAGCTTTCTGTCAAAGCATTGCTCTCTCACCTGCAAGGGCAATGCCTCCACTTTCTAACCTAATCTTCTGCCGGGGCCCTTCTTTGTCTATGCCTTCGTTTCCCGGGTAACAAGGCCACTGGCTAAGGAACGGGACATAAGACCCTGCATCTTCTTTCCCAACTCCAGCGTCTCTACCACATTCTGGGGACCCCTGGAGGTGGCTAAAGCCTGTAACAAGGAATCAAGCAGAACTCTCCCCTAACTCCATCTTCCCAAGGGTAGACCTCAAAATGAACCTTCTGCTAAGGGAGTCCAGCCTGGCCCGTGAACGGGCTGCAGAGGGGCTGGACTGGTGAATAAGAGAGTTCAGATGCAGTTGAATGGCATGTTGGATGAGGTGGGGTCAGGATAGGAAGAGTGATCAGTGGACTATGAAGGAAATGGCATCACAGTACCATATTCTAGCACGGAGACTTTCAAGAACTCGGGTCCAAACTGCTGTCTTGATCAGGGTAGGAAGAATGGTTAGGACGGTTTTCAATTAACATTTTATTAGATCGATTCACAGACTGTAAATATTTAACCATGTTGTTTGCCACACTCTGAGTCTCCTAGATACTAGGAATGCAGATAGAGGAATTGTAAGGCTGCTGTGTAGATACACGGCATTGTAAATCAGGGCATATGAATTTAGAGCCCAAGGCACTAAGAAGCATTCATGGTTTAGTGGTCATTTTCAGCCAGGCGCAGTGTACTGAGCCCAGTGACCTTCCGCCTGCCTTAACCACACAGTGCAGTCCTACTAACCTGGGTGGCGACCCGCAACCTGCATCTTATCATGCATCCCTGAGACCTGGCTGGGACTCTCTGCCACTTTCCTGCACTCCTCTTGTCCTCATGATGAGCTGGAATGTTTCATTCTACCAGATCCTTTATGCTCCTCTATGATCTAACCCCTATCACAAAGGTGTTTGCTTCCTGGTCATGGCTGGTGCACCCATGCCCACCTCTGTGCTTCAGAGGGAACAGGTACCACCCCTGAATGGCTTAGGGAGCAGGGAACCAGGCTCTGCTCCTCACTGTGTGCGTCTGGCCCGATAGTTTTATCCATGGAGGGTGTGCTGAATGTAAGCAGGCACCGTCTCCCTTCTTTGTATGCTGTCTCGCTGACTGATTTAAAATTCTAAAAAAAAGGTATTGGAGCGATCTTTTCATAAATCTTTCAGAGGTACCGGCATAGGTATGAGATCATGGTTGGTTCTGATTGGAACTTGCTAACCTGATTAGAGGAAAGAAAAAAAGTGGAAGAACACAGCTCAGGATGCGAACAGAAACCGGCACTCTTCATGAGGCCGAGGAGCTCGGAGTCCACAGGTGCAGCGAGGGGAAGGAGGAGAAAATGTGGGACATTATCTCAAGACCTTGCGATGAGAACTCTGTTTCTGTTTTTCCCTCCCTACCTTTGTGCTTGTTTTCAAGATTCAAGGAGATCTTGGGGGTGCCCTCTACTGTCACCCTACCCCTTCCCCCAGTACAACTGTCACCCTGCCTGATAGTGCATATTTCTATCTACTTCATGCACCTTTCAGATCCCGCTCTGCCACCTTGGGAAAGAATGCCAGGCATTTGACTGGACTGCCCCTAGAACCACAGTGGAGCAAATGCCCCCTGCTAATGGACATTGCTCACTGGGATAACTTTTCTGACTATTATCACCAGAACAGAAAACTAAGCTCATTATGATCTTAACAGACTTTTTAAATGTATGTGCGCATGCTCATGAGCACACACATTGCGTGTATTCATTCATGTGCACACATGTACATACGTATGTGCATGTGTGGAGGTCGGAGGCCAACATCTGGTGTGTTCCTCTACCTCTCTCCACCTTATTTTCAGAGACAAGGTCTCACTGGACCTGGAGCTCACTGATTGGGTTAGGTTAGCCAGCCCACAGCTCAGAGATCCTCCCGTCCTGGTACATCAGCACTGGGGTTACAGGCACATGCTGCCCTGCTCAACTTTTTATCATGGTGCTAGTATTTGAATTCAGGTGTCTGTTTAGATGGCAAAGACTTTGTTGACTATCTCTCAGCTTCCCAGTTTTTGTTGTTGTTACTGTTTTTATTAGAAACACAGAGCCCCTGTTTTGTTTTGTGTTCTTCAACCATCGTTACAGTTAATATAGCTGAGAAGGTCAGTATTGTGCTCAGAGTGACACTGGGTAGGTGGGAATCCGGAAAACACCCTCTCACAAGTCAAGCCCAATGAAAGCAAGTGACGTGGTTGCGGATACCGGGAAAGCATCCCCATTTCCAACTGGTGGGGAGGAAAAGTACTAGCATGGAAGGTGAGGCAGAAACAGATGTCAGGAAACTAGCAGTGTTAACAAATGTATGTAAATACATTTGCATGTAATTTAAATATGAGAGAATCAGGAAGACTTCTTCCTGAGACCTTGGGCAGCTTGCCTCTCTGAGCATTGGTTTCCTGGTGTTCCACTACAGTTTTTAATGTCATAACTAAGGGACATAGTAGAGATAGTCTCCAAAGAGATCTCAGCAGATTGTGCAAATGGTTTCTGTTTTACAGGAGATTAGCTAAGGAAATTCGTGACATCCTCCTCTTCTGATAAAGAAATTTGAATCATCAAATACCCAAATGTAGTAGTGATTATAGACACACCCAGAGCGCAGTCAACAGAACTTCTTATAAAGGAAAAATGTAACAATTTTTAATTATCACCATTCAAGGTTCATAAAGGAAAGAACACAAGTCTGATTTCCAAAGAAAATATTTTTGACTTTAATTTGCATATATTGCCCTCAAGACCAACTGGGTAGAAAGTTTTAGGTCCTTGGGAAACCCAGCCAGCTGGTGAAATTGACCAGAATGTGGCGAACTATTTCCAAGACTGGTTAAGAAGAAGTTAATTAGAAGTATACCACATTGATATGGAATCCACCAAAGAAATGCCTGCACTAGAGACGGGTGAGCTTGATCCTTCAAAGTACATAGTTTGGAGATAAAATTACCTGCAATAAATGCGCCCCTTATGAGGTACATTTTTGGTACCTTGGTTTCCTTCCTCATCTGTAAAATGTGGACACAAGCAGTCCCTATTTCAGATAGTCGTGGTAAGGACTAAATCATCAACAAGGGTAGAGCCTACAAGTTCTCTGGAGATTGTAGACATTGTTCACAGACTTAAGACATTGCTCTCAAGGCAGCTCATCGGTAGGCTCTGCAGTAGAAGAAGTGTGTGCTTTGGTGTTTTGGTTAGATGATCAAACAGGACCTTCCTCCCCTGAGACACCATGATCCCATGTTTCTACATGTCATTCCTGAAAGTTTTTAAAAAATAATGTCACTGTAACACTGAACAGATTTTTTTAAAAAAAGCCCAAACAGTAAAAGACATAGTACATAGTTCTCTAAAATCTCTATGCTTTTGAACAGCAATAAACAACATGTTTCAACAAACATTTGAACAACTCCTCTCTGAAGACATAATGGCCCAAATTCAGCAGTGGGAACCTAGGAGAAGCAGTGGTATAGATGAAAGGGCAGGGGGGGGGGGAGGGAGGATGCACATCAGAACGCTTGTGGTACTTTCAGTGCACAAGATGGATGGAGTCTGCCTGGGCCATGGGGAGAGTTTCCTATGCTACGAATGCTGAGCTGCCTCAGGAAGACAGCCTTGAGGGGTCTCTCCACAGCAGGCAAGGTGGTAATTTTTGGTTGGGAAGACTTCCTTAGTGTTCCAGCCACCAACTTATTCTCTAGCATGTTCCTGTCTGAGTCTCCTTCTGAGAAGTCACCATGGACCAGGGTAAGCCCCATCTCTTCAAACTCATTTGCAGGTGTGGCTGCTGGCCACCCAGTGATGCAGGTTAAAATGCAGCTGGGTTCTGAAAACTGGATCGGAAATGAGAAACTCAACCAGGCTATGGAATGCCACTTGCCTGGTTGTCTTTTTTTGGGGGGTGGGAGTCCTCTTTCTCATGGTTCTTTAAGGACTACAGTGTACAGTCCAAGCTCAAACCCTCCCTACACTCTCAGCGGCGTTTAACAAAGCTCCAACCAATGAAAAGAACGCAAGATCACTTGACCCTTTTCTCTGGCCTTGTATTATTCAGAAAATCAGAAATGTAAGTCACAGCTGTGTTCCTGAAGGTACAACTCTTGACAAACTAATTCCCCAGCAGAAATCCTAGCACTTGTTGCGGGCATACATGATGTTTTAATTCCGTATTTTGCACCTCTACAATGGAGCCCTCCTTGGCCTTGACTACATTAAATGGATGTATAGACACATTAACGCAATCAGGTGACCATGACTTGCACCATCATCCTAAGCCTTTGAACAGTGATCAGGCAGGCTTCTACACTCTTTCCTGCGGGCCTGCCTAACCCAGCCAAATCATTATTTGATAGCAGGAATAATATCTCCTGTAGCCAAAAACAGTAGCCATAGCAACATCCCGAGGAGGTTTTGTGTTTCAGTCAGTCACCTCAGGTAGTAAGTCAGCTGATTTGCCTTCTGGCTTCTCCCTGAGCAAGGATGAAAAGGCCTACGATGGAAATCCCAGTTTGACTGCAGAGAAAATCACCTGTTCAGAAAATGGCCTTGTTCCTGCCCAGGGTCAAAGAGGCTCAAGAGGAAGGGAGACCCAGGCATGGCGCAGCCCCGAGCCAGCCCTGTGTAATGAGCATGAAGGAGGGTGAGCCATGGGCTGACATTTTGGATGGGTTGGAGAAAAAGAGAACAGCAACCTCTCTTTTGTTCTTTTAATGAAGAGAGTTGAGGAGCTGGGTCAGCTCTGGCGACGTGAATTGCAGAGGGCAGACAATCCTGCAGGAAAAGGGCCATCGACTCTTCCATTGGCGTGTGCAGTGTAGCTTCTCGTGTAGGTGAAGGTTTTCCTTTCAATGTCACCAGGGAGACATGAGTTCTAGGGAAAGCTGCATGCATAGGCTTTGTTGGAAGAGTTCTTTAGCTGCCAGGGCTGGTCCTGCCTGTTGGCTGTGGTTTACTTGCAGATAAAACAACGGATATGCAAGCTGCTCATGAAGGGCAGCCCTGACACTGGTTCTGAGGTCTGAGCCTGAAGCCTCACCCTGACTGAGTGCTGTCACAAATGCAAACGCCCCGGATCACACCTGGACAGAGATAGCGGAGTGCCGAATGAGATGTCTCATTTTCAAAGCCCTTCATTTACTACTTCATAAAATGATCTTGTGGCAAGAAAAAGAGCTAATGAAGCATTTCATTATCTGACTGATACAACAGAGCGACAGGAGGAAGGAAGAGCCGAGAAACATCTGTCCCTCTCTGACACTGAGAACCCCACAGACAGGAGGGCTCCTGCAGATGGAGGTCTTAAAACATTGAAACAGAGGAGTCCTCAAACAGCATATTATGAAAACACCACCAGGGAATAAACTCCAGGTAAAGTTTGCCACTGAAACCTGCACACAGAAATCAGCATGCTTGGAAACGGTGGAGACTCTGGACGCAGGAAGCCTGTGGCAGGTGGTGGTGGTCTCACGAAAACAAAGGCACTGTGCTAGAATTGGCTTGTGAGCTCCCAAGCTTTCCTGTGTTCTCACTAACAAGCAATTAAACTGCTGAGGGAGCAGATATGCGTGGGCCACAGGGGCACATCTGCTCCAGTTCTGGTGCGTTCTGAATTGCCCAGGCTGTATCTTTGCTTGCTGGAGGAGTGTTGGTTGTTAGAGTTGTCTCTGCCATTGTGTGAACAGGCAGCAAGAGGCCGGGCTCCGTCTAGTTAGTGAGATTTAATAGAGAGCTCTGTTCAAGGCTTCCTCCATGAACAAGAATAGGGACCATTCCTGGGACCACTCACATAGTCTGTTTCCTAGAGACAGATCACTCAGAAACACATAAGATGATATGAATATCTGGCGTAATTATTTTCTTTTAAAATTTAACAGATGGTTAGCCTACAATAAAAAAATACACAAGAAGAAGAAATAAAAATAATGTATGATTTCATGTCAGAGAGAATTAACTGGCACTCTTCCTGATGGATTGCAAACCTCTAGGAAATGTCTGTTAGCCCCTAACATGGTCAAGACCTTGTATTTGCTATCCAGCACTGCAAAAATACCTTCTTTCTCGATGCTTTGTATGATTTCTGCATGTTGTTACTGACATTGGTATATACCCTCCCACACAATCATGCTGGAGAGTGCTTTTTAGGTGTTTTCATTCATTGTTTATCTAGAGGTACAAGCATTGTTTAAAGAACGCTTGGGTCATGCTGCGGCTACTTTTCTGAAGCCTGATTAGAGGAACCTTGAACACTAGATAATCGTTTCCCAGGTCATCAATGTCCCTGCAGCAGAGCTTCAGTTGGAGGCTTGGCATTCCAGTTTTGGCCGTATGTGAAAGGGAATTTTATAGCTTTTGTTAGCATATTCTCATTCCTTTGTCCATTCAATGGATATTTCTTAACAGTCCATGCTGAGTCATCCTGCACCACCGCGTTACCTGAGAAGATGAGAAACCAGTGCACAGCACCAAGAGGAATGACCAGTGAGCATGGAGGAATCCCAATGGCACAGAGTTCTGAAACCAGCTAACAATTAGGGAGGGAAGGATGTAAAACTGCTCATTGGCTAGAACTGGGATTGCTACCGCTTGGGCGGATGCTTTATGCAGTGATAAAACATGCTCTCACAGAAAGAACCATCACCTGTAAGTCACAAAGTGGCCTATTGGCCAGATACCCTCCCAAGTTCCCCTTCCCAGGATCCTTTATACATAAATGCAGTATGAATAATATTCTGGACAATGTCATGGTTTGCACATGGTAGCAACTGGCTAATGAGTAGGGTAAGGACCAAAGAACAATGATTGAACTGATCAGTGTAGATGGCAGGGATGAACTTAGATGTTTGGTAGATGGTGGGAACAAAGACCAGGACGTTAAGAGTCGAAAAGGAACTGAGAGCAAAATTGAAGACTGAGAAGATCAACAAATCTTATCCTTGAAGGAAATCTCCAAAAAGGAACAAGGCAATATCTGACAGGGGCTGTGCAGTCTCAAGGGGTATGGGAGGATGGCAGGTTATATTCACAGTCTTCTCTGGGCCACAGTCACCCTGTTCTTGTTTCCTTACCTTCACCCTTGAATCCTAAAGTCTTTCTTCCAATGTCTGTTGAACGTGACTTTTCCAAGATACCAATTGCAAAAGGTCATGATCTCATAACATTTCAAAGACCCTCAAGACCCTCATGTGGAGCTGGAAGAGCCCTCCCAGTGAACTCCCTTCCAGCTTTCCACCACTGGTTCTCCCCAACAAGGAGCCGCATCCTAGTGAGTCTCCTTTTCCTCCTCCTGCACTGTGTGTTCATCCAGCCCAGGGTTCGTATTTGACCTTCCCGATTCTGTACCTCCCAGACTCCAGCCTCTGCAGTCAGACTTCCTCACACCACACAGGGGTCCACCTTTCCAACCACCTACAGCCTCCCTGTCACTCTCTGGTCGTCTCCACGCATTGTTCTTTTTCCTCCTCCAACCTGACCAAATGCAATTCATTTGATCTGTCTTCCCCAGACAATAGAGTTCCCGGAGACACCTGCTTTATCTCACTTCCCACATTGATCCCTGGCTGGCATGATCATGTCTGACACATAGTTACTCAATGCATGCATTTCAAATCAATGACTATATGAATAATTGAAATAATACTACCATTAACACACTACATCTGTAAACATTGTCTAGAATAATGCAGTCAAGGGTCATGGTTTGGGTTTAGTGTGGCCTCTGGGGATGAAGTAGAGAGAATATTTACCGTCTCCTTCACCTATGATCCGAAGTTGTGCTTTCCAAAGGAAGAGGGCCTGTGAATCAGTCTATCCTTTAGGATTTTTAATTCAATGACAAAATTGTGGTAGAAGGCAAAAGCAGAGACATTTTCAGCTACACTGTGATGGACCTTGGATGGCCAAAGCCTGGGCCAAGTATGTCCTACTGCTTGCTGGTCTCTGTGGCTTTCTATAAGTCAGGACATGTCTCTGGGCTGTCGCTCCCTCGCTTTCAGGGTATAAACTCTTTAACTTACTTCAGTCACATGGTTGGATAAGGACTGCGTGAGATAGTTCAGATAATGCTGAGCAAATGCACCCACAGATTTTTGGATCAGAAGAAGGCAAGAGTAACCCATGAGGAAGGGAGAGAGAGAGAGAGCATAGTTCTGCTACAGCCTATGTGGCACCTGCCACTTTAAAATATGTCCCCTGGGAAGATAAATGAGACTGTTGTCAAGGCTTCCATAAAAGAATCATTTCAAAAGTGGTATTTTCCAACTCTAATAAGTCTGCGATCAAACAATCAGTTTCTGGGACAAAGACCACCACTGTCCATGGAGTGACCTGGAAGCCTGCGCCATCTATTCAATGTTGAGAGCATGCAGGCGTAGGCAGTTTCTCCATGTGAAGAGTAGGAAATAGAACCATGGTGTGGGGGAGGCTGACAGTACTGTTTGGGTGGCCATCAAGACCCGCGCCTAGAAGATCTTCGGGACGCACCACTGAGCAGCTGACAGCCCATCTCTGGAGGCACCAGAGGTGGACATTTAAATGCAGCATTTGTCTTTATTGCAAGAAGCAGGGTGACAGGACCAATTCAGGGTCGTCTGTTATTTTCTGTCCTCCTCGGGCCCCATTTCTTTCTGCCTCGCCATGCTCCGAGCCCCTCTCCCCATCATCATCTCTGTTTCCTTACCATTCTGCCCTGTTGCTTCAGAGTGGGAGCACGACCCACTGGAGTCACCTGAGCTTAGGCCATTCTGTGTGAAGAGACCCCAGATAGCATCAACGACCTCTTGCTATTTATGGAAGAATGTCATTGGCCCAGCTCAGGTAAACATTTGGACGTGGGTCTCTGTCTGTCTATGTTGAACTGCCCACCTGAACAGTGATCTTGGGAGTGTGAGATCCTGTGGTACACAATGCAGGCAGATACTCTGTCAGAGACGAAGACCTGGGTGAGTTCCCCAGGAGGGAGCTAGCGACACAGGTTCTGAACTCAGGGAGGAAGTGCGTGTGTGTGTGTGCCTTTGTTTGTGTTGAGGGGTTGTCTCTCCAGTATTTTCTAGAATTATGGGTTGTTTAGAAATCAGACGGTATCAGAGGCAGATCCAATGGCCACCACTCTGAGATACAGGCTTTTTCTCACCTTGGCTACCAATCTAACATCATTTATATCTGTATTAAGGTTAATATTGTCACGTCAACATGACAGGATCTAGAACCACCTTGAAGATAAACCTCTGGGCATGTCTGAGAGACTGCCTGATATTTTCAGATTGGGTTAATAAGGTGGAAAGACCCACCCTGAATGACTGGAGCATCCCAAAAGCTGGGGTCCCAGACTGCATCAAAAGGAGACAGCTGAGCCCCAGCTTTCGTCTCTCTCCCCCTTCTGATTGCGGATGATGTGATCGTCCACCACACATGCCTCCCGCCATGCCCTCCTAGCTGTGGTGGACACACACGCCTCCCACCGAGCCTTCCTTGCTGTGGTGGACTTCCACACTGAGGGCTGACATATTACTTACTTAGATGGACCTTCCTTCTTTAGACTGCTGTTGTTAGGCATTTTATTACAACAAGAAAATAGACTAATGAGATCAATGTTGATGGCTTCCAAGGAAAACAAACAGGCTTTTAACTGGGTAAGAGGGGACCAAGGAATATAAATCCTGAGAAAAGGCAAGAGCTGTTTTGCTCCGGACACTTAAAACTTCCATAGTTTATTTATTTATATACATAAATGCGGGTGGATTTAAATGGCCATTCCATCATACAGAAGACACTGAGCTGTATCAAAGGAGTACATAATAATTTCCTAATTAGTCAAGTGTGCATGCATTTGTGAGTGCATGTGCTTGAGTGTGTTGTATGTGTGTGTACCATGTGATGGGGTGATCAGAGTATAGGATGATTAGTGATACTTGTTTAAACAGTTTTTAAGTATAAAGAAATGCTTCTGGGAGGTAGAGACTTTATAACATTTTCCCCTCTGTTCAGGAGATAGTAAAGCAAGTTTCATGAACTGATGCTGTCTTAGCTGTGCTCAGATGGTGTTCCTGGGCAGATGGACTTGGGGACAAGGTGAGAGCTAGTCCCCAGCTAGAAGAAGACAAAAGCACCCCTATTAAGCTCACAGCTTGAGATACATGCATTTTCAACCATGTTCCGTATCAGTATGTCATGTGGGAAAAAAAATATCATCTCGGCTAGGCACAGTCTCATAGTTTAAACAACAGTCCTTCCACCCTGATGTTACCTGTAGGGCAAAAGGTCACTGAGCAGAATACCGATCTACAGAACCTGGCAAATCTGGAGAAAATTACCTCCAGATGCTCCAGTGAAGAGTGTGATGAGTTTCAAGAAAATTTTCATTTTTAGAATGCAGTGACTAGCAACCCACTTAACCTTGAGCGACTCACATCACAGGCATGGTGGCGTGGCCCAGCATTGGCATGTATCATGTATCATGATGGGGCCACTTTGTCAGTGATTCCTCTGAGAGCTGTTGCGCTCTCCTGACAGGAAGAGTAAAGAAGAAAAATATGGGGGTGGATAAGCAAAAGAAGCCTTGTATTTTGATCTGCAAGAGACTAAAAGACATTTTCTAAGGTGAAGACTTTTTCTAAGTTCTTTTTGTTTAGATAATTTTTC